>NC_137790.1:37415074-37587574 GCF_963383645.1 Muscardinus avellanarius
TTAAAACTATAAATGTTTTCCAAGTTTTTAATTTTAGAATTAATTAACAGTTCTGATGTCTACTTTTATAACCTTTTAATGGTGTCATTTTTAACATTATTTTTCAAACATATAATAAATTAATATTACCCTTGGCCTGTGTTTATGAATACTCATCACATGAACTGCTTCCTGTGATGTTTCATTATTTAGCTCTACTCATTTGTGTTCACTTCATCTGCTTTGTAGACAACTGAACAGCTTAATTAACCATCTTTACCCTTGACATTCGAGCAGAGCACTGCCCATTGTTCATATTATTCCTTGTTATCAAAATACCAGGGTCCTGAATGTTTAATACCAGCTGTCATGCATGTTGAATAAATCTAACAGGTGCAACTAATTTTCTTGTATTTATAAATAAGATCTTTCAAGGCTTTCTACTGTCATGCTAGATGGCAGCAACTTAAATCAAAAATTAATTACTAACATATTTGAAAACACTGAGAAATAAGTCATTTTAAAAAGATACTCATTTATTAGAATACAAATAATTAATGGTGCGGTATACCATATCAAATAACTATGTATATCTTGCTGCATTAACCTAAAAATACTGTGATTATAAATTAAAGAGTGATTCTATAACTTTCCTAAATATCAGCCATATTTTAAGACTTCAATGTAAGGCATTATTTTAATAATAAATTGTATTTAATAGGACAACCTTACAAAAGTAGGTTATACCCACTAATGTATGTAATATATATTATATCTTCAAAATATCAGCAATATAAATATTCAACTGTATATTTTATTTTGCCTGTGAGAAGTCACTACCTACTCTGGTCATGTTCCTTGGTTAAAACTCTAGAAAATATCTGAGGCATAATTCATCTTTGTCTGTCTCTCTGAATATGATGTTTCTATCAATATTTTACCTATGTCAACATTTCTCTAAAATTAAATAATATCAGTATTAAAATGTTAATATATTTTTTAAATAATTTATTCCTATTGTATTTGTTGCAGACATGATAATCATTTATATATCATGATGTTGATTTCTCAGATTATAAATTTTGATGGAATATGAAGGTAACAAGGATAAGGTTCTAAGGCAGCTGTGAGAAATAATTTTATATTTTATATAAAAACAAATTTTTTGGTGGTACTGGAGTTCTTGGAAGCCCTTCTACCTCTGGGCTACACTCCCAGACCTATTTTATTTTTGGAAACAAGATCTCTTAAGCCAGCACAGCTGGCTTCCAACCAGCGTGATCCTCCTGTCTCCAACTCCCAAGCACGGGGTTTACAAAGCATGCGCCACCACACCTGGCTATATAAATTTTTTTTAAATTTCATATTATATGATCATTTTGCTATATAATACTACTATATAAATTATGTATTAAAGATTTTTCTAAGAAGCACTGATATATATGACCAGTACAAGAGTAATTATCAATTTTGAGAAAGTACTTTATATTTCTGTGGTAACAATGATCTTTCACTATTAATACCTAATTGTGGTGATAAATTCAATGAGAAAAAAATTGTCAGCATCTTTTTTTTTACAGATGCTAAAAGGTAATAGAATCATCCCAAAGCCAATGATGTTTACTCAAATCTCATCTTATTGCTTTAAATATTTTTTCTTTAGATCTACACCAAACTCTAGTATATAGATGCCTGAAATTTTAACTTTACCCAAATTTTGCATTTTAATTTTTGAAAACCATTTAATGATACAAGATTAGCTAAAATAGGTCCCGATTCCTTTACAATATTTTCTAATAATGTGTTATTTTATATCCTGTATAGTCTTTAAATTCTAAGTGTATCATAGTTGTATTATTTTAGTAACATAAGAATAAACAACCTATTTTTATAGACTCAGATATTTAAAATAATCTGACCATTCAATATAAAATATAAATTATATAGATACTTAAAGACTGGAATTTATAGTTGCATTTTTTTATTGAGAGTACATCTATAAATACTTCAAGACAAGTGATTAGATATTTGTTGAAATAAACTGTCCAGGATTTTTCAGTTTTTTTCTTGTACTATTTCAATTTGCCAGTGCTTCCTCTTGAGAAAGTAACTTTCTCAATTGTTCCTGATACCCTCTCTTCATAGAAATGAGACCCTTGCTGTTCAAATCCAATCTTTGAACAGTGGGGAAAAAATAAGTTAACTGTAATTGATTTGTAGTCATCAGCTAGACCCTTTCAACCAGAAAAATAAACTGAAATTGCCAGTAGGTCTGAGAATTGCCATATCTGTTGGTCAAGTAACCCCACCAATTCCAAATTTGTTATTTTTTTTATTGGTGCATTGTAATCATACAACTTGTTGAAATTCAAGGTGATAGAGACATACAAGCAAAAAGTACTCATTGAGTTTCAGTGGTTCATTTACACACAAACTTACAAATCAAAAATTCTTAGTTTCTGATAAATTCAAGTTTACTAAATTTTCAGATTTATTAAGTAGTAAAAACTAAAAAATGCAAAGTTTCTGATAATATCTATCTTTTCAATGTTTTATAATATATACTGTGTAAATTATGCAAGCTCAGCATACATTAAATTCAGTGTAACTGCAATAAGAATTATTTACTGGAAAGAACTTTTTAATTTAATTAAAATTATGTCAGAATCTTGATTTATAACTGAGAACTGCAACTTTTATGGTTCTAACAGTGTGTGGCATAATAAAAAAGGCTAATCTGATTTGTTATTATTTTGTGAGTTTGGAAGAGATAAAGCCTGTGATGTCACTAGAAGAAAAGAACATTATTTTCTATTCACTAATTTCTCAAGAAACTCTGTTTTATTTTTACAGGTAAACATGGCCTTTTCTAAGTAGAAATTTATATTGTGGGCTTCATGCCCTTGTGATTTATTTTACAGATGTATAATATATGATTCTATAATTTTATAATTTATGAAAGTGTGCATTTATTTTAAATACAAATAATCTACAAATTTTGTATAGCTAGAAAATATTTATTTTTAAGGCCTTGCGTTTTAAATCTAGTTGATTTTAGACTTGCTTTGAAGATAGGAAACTAAACAATCTTAAGAAAATTATTTATAATCTGAATAAATTTAATTAAAAAAAAAGAATTGTCAAAATTTTTTAAATACTTTACTATTCAGGGGAACAAAAGTGTCTTGATGGCAACTGTGGGAAACAGCATATCTCAGTAGCTGGAAAATAAAGTTCATCTACCAAGAAGACAGTGTCTTGACAAACAAAAATCAAAGCAGTAGAAGATACCCACCAAAACACAAACTGGAATCATGGTGTTAGGAATCCAGCATTCTGAATGAGAGATCTACTAAAAAAAAGCCGAAGCACACAACTGACCTGTTGCAGCCACCGATGCCATCTCAGGCTGCCGGTCCAAACCACATGCTGGCTAAGGTACTGCTGACTCCAGCACTTCTGCACCACGAAATCTCAAAAAATAATGCAAGAACTTTAAGTGCAGAAAGTGGTTCCCGAGCTCCAACATCTTAAGTGACCAGTACCATGCTTCAGGAACTTAGAAATAGATCCAAAAGCCTGTGTGCTCAGCATAGGCAGAAACTACAGTAGCACACCAGCCCTTCAAAGATTTAGCATACAAGATGGCCAGGAAACCATGTTGCGTTACTTGTTACTCGACGAAAGACTGACCAGAGAAGCCGTGGGAAACCAAAGGGCTAAAACCAAGCAGCCTATCCTAAAGGAGGTCCGGTGAGAACCTCCAGAGACATGGGAAAGGCCCATAGTACTCAAGGTGTGGTATCTGGACAGGGTCACAGGGAGTAGCTCTGATACTCCACTGGATGCCTTCTGCTGGTGCTTGTAGGAAGATGCAGGACCAGGGTGGGAAGGTGCAGAGCAGAGGGCCTGAGCCCAGGGTGGAAAAACAAAATCCAGGACCAGAAAGCATGGATTCCAAGGCCGGAGGGCACATGGCACAGAGGGTGGGGAAGCAGAGAACCCTTAAGTTACATAGAACTCATTAACAGTGACACTCAGCATACTGACACCTAAGCACAAAGCTGTCAGAGGTGAGAGAGGGGCTCAAACACTCATAAAGGGAGTCCCAAATCTGACAATAGATTACAGAGCAAATGAGAGACATTTGAATACACTCCAGAATCTACCACAGTGAACAGATATACAAATATTATATAGGCCTGGGCCCTATATATGTAAAATAGCAGGGTTTTTTTTTTTTTTTCATTTTGCTTTGTTTTGATTTTTTTCTCTCACACTATTGGTAGTTTTTTTGTTGTTCTTTTTATTTTTGTCCTTTCTTTTTATTTCTTTCTTATTTGTTGGTTGTTTCTTTTTTGTCTTTGTTTTGTAATTATTAGTTTTATAACTTGTTTTGTTTACTTTGTGTTTATTTGCTCCTTTCCCCCCATTCCTTTTACAAACTTCCTCACTCTATCCTATCTACTCTCTTCTCTCAAAACTTTTTTTCTCTTAGTGTATCTCCTTTTTTAAATTCAAGTTATTTTATATCATCATACCTAAATACTTTACTAACTACAGGAATTCTATTATCTAACCTCTCATTCTCAAACATATATTACCTTATTATACTTAAATTCGTACTCAACCAAATCATATCCTGTACTTTACTTGACTCCTGTACCCATTACTCCATTTTCCTTACCCATCTAACGCATTATATTGCTACTACTAAGATTGCATGAGAGAGATTACCCACAAAATCACACACACACAAAAAAAAGACATCAAGACAACAGAAAAATAAGCCTGAGAACCCCGAAAATATGAGAACTAGGGACAGTGAAGAAATAGGGGAAACGAAGAATACTGACCTACAAAAATTGCAAGAAGGAATTCCAAATCCTCATCTTCAATATAATGAAAGACCTCACAGCAAGTGTAGAGAAAATGACAGAGGAAATGGAGATATTAAGAATCAGATGAAGGCCTGGAATGAAATGAGAGTCAATAAATGAAATGAAGACAGCAATAGAAAGAACTTCTGAAAGATTAAATGAAATGGAAATCAGAATATCACAGTTAGAAGACTGGTCATTCTAAACCAAAAGCAAAGTCAATAGCATACAGAAGTTATTATTGTGAAAAAAACAATAACATCTAACAACTATGGGACAACATGAAATATTCTAAATTACAGACAAAAGGTAATAGAGAAGAGATAGAGGTACATACTAAGGCTATTTTTACTCTCTTCAGAGAAATAATTTCAGAAAATTTTCAAACATGGAAAGAGACTTGAATATACATGTCCAGGAGACATATAAAAATCTGTTAAGCCAAGATCAATGAAAGACCTCCCCACACTATGTAATAATCAAAATGATCAACATGGAGATCAAGAAAAGAATCTCAAAAGCTGAGAGAATAAGAGAATGGGTGACATACAGGTAAAAAATAATAAAAATTACCCCAGAGTTTACAAACAAAGTCATAAATGACAGGAGACAGCAGTATGATATAATCTAATCCTGAAAGAAAACAATTTCCAACCAAGACTGCTATATCAAGCAAGGTTATTATTCCAAATTGATGAAGAAACAAAATCTCTCAAGATAAGCAGAATCTCAAAAAAATATTGAATAAAAGCTAACACTAGAGACAATACTTAAAGAAATAATTCATAAAAAGAAAAAAATGCAAATTACAGAACCAGAAAAGAGATAAAGTTGATCAGTGGGGCAACTAAGCAAAGAAGAAATAAGAGTATATTTAAACAGAAAATAAAACACAAACAGAAAACAAAAATTATATTTTAGTAATAACCCTGAACATCAAATAACTTAATTGACCAAATAAAAGATATATACTGTCAATGTGTATTGAAAAACATAATATATGCTGCTTGCAAATCACTCATCTTTAAGCCAAAGACATTCAAAGACAGAAAATGAAAGGATGCAAAAAGGTACGTTAATGGAGATAATAAATGGGCAGGAGTAGCAACACTAATATCCAACTAAACAAACATTAAACTAAAAAAATCATAAGAGACCCTTTCTATAAGGCCTGCATCACATTAATACCTAAACCAAATAAAGAATATTCAAGGAAATAAAATTACAGACCAATATTCTTTTTTTTTTTTTTTGGTGGTACTGGGGTTCCTGGAAGCCCTTCTACCTCTGGGCTACACTCCCAGACCTATTTTTACATTTTTATTTGGAAACAGGGTCTCCTAAGCGAGCGCGTGTGGCTGGCTTCGAACCTGCGTGATCCTCCTGTCTCTGCCTCCCAAGCGCGGGGATTACAAGTGTGCGCCACCACGCCCGGCCCAGACCAATATTCTTGATGAACATAGATGCAAACATTTTAAACAAAATACTAGCTATATGCATTCAAAAACATATCAAGTAAATTATTCACCATGAACAAGTTGGTTTCATCTCTGAAAAGTAAGAATGGTTCAACATACACAAATCAATACACATTCACCACATAAATAGAACTGAGAACAAAAATTGCATGATCATATTAATAAATGCTGAAAAAGCATTTGACAAAATACCACACCCATTTATGTTAAAAACAATGCAGAAAATTGGAATAGAAGTAATGTATTTCAACATCATTAAGGCGATATACAATAAACCCAAAGCCAACATCATACTGAATGGGGAAAAAAACTGGAAGAATTTTTGCTAAAATCAGGAACAAGTGAAGGACATCCACTATCACCACTCCTTTTCAATATAGTCCTTGAGACTCTTACCAATAAGACAAGAAAATTATATCAAAAGAATTCAAGTATAAAAAGAGGAATTAAAGCTGTTCCTTTTTGCAAATGACATGATCCTTTATCTAGAAGACCCAAAGAACTCAAACAAATGACTACTGGAGCTGATTAACCAATTCAGCAATTTTGCAGAATACAAGCAGGATACAAAATTAATCTAAGAAAATGTTTCTTTTCTGTATGCCAACAATTAATTCACAATGAAAGAAATAAAGAAAACAATTCCATTCACAATAAACTCAAAACCAATAAAATATCTAGGAATAAACCTAACCAACTATGTAAAAAACAAAAGAATTTGAAGACCTTAAAAGATGGAAAGATCTCACTTGTTCATGGATAGGCAAAATAAATATCATCAAAATGGCCATTCTGCCAAAAGTGATCTACAGATTCAATGCAATTCCTATCAAAATAACAACAAAATTCTTTATAGACCTAGAGGAGAAAGAAAAGACCCAGAATAATCAAAACAATTCTCTGCAATAAGAACCATGCAGGAGGTGTCATAATCTATGACTTTGTGCTACAGAGCAATAGTAGTAAAAACAGCATGGTATTGGCACAACAATAGGCATACAAACCAATGAAACAGAATAGAAGATACAGAAACAAACTCACAAACTTATACTCAATTTATCTTTGACAAAGGGGCCAAACTTATACACTGGAGAAAAGACAGCCTTTACAACAAATGGTACTGAGAGAACTGGGTTTTCATTTCTAGAAAGATTGAAGTAAATCCTTACCTCTTACTATACACAGGAGTCAACTGGAGATGAATTAAAGACTTGGAAATTAGACCAGAGAATGTGAAGCTATTAGAGGAGGACATTGGTTCAGTAATTTCTCAACAAGACCTCCAAAGTGCAGAAAATTAAAACAAGAATTAACAAATAATATGGCATCAAACTCAAATGTTTCTGCTCATCAAATAAATCCATTAAGAACCTAAAGAGAAGCCTACAGAGTGGAAGATCTTTATCAGCCACCACTCTGATAGAGGGCTATTATACAGAATATACAAAGAACTCAAAAGACTCTAAATTAGCAAAACAAATAACCCAATCAAGAAATGGGCAACTGAAATAAATAGATGCTTCACAATAAAAGAGATACAAATGACCAATAGATAAATGGAAAAAAAAAAGTTCAACATCATTAGTAATCAGGGTGATGGAAATCAAAACTACACTGAGATTCCATCTAACCCCAATCAGAGGAGCAAGCATAAAGAAATCAAACAACAATTGTTGGTGAGGATGTGGGGAAAGAGGAACTCTTTTACACTGTTGGTGGGAGTGCAAAGTAGTTCAGCCACTTTGGAGATCAGTGTGGAGATTCCTTAGAAAACTGGGAATGAATCCATCACATGATCTGGTTATACCACTCCTGGTATCTTTCCAAAAGGGTTGAAATCGGAGAACTACAGTAACATATGCATACCCATGTTCATAGTAGCACAATCTGTAATAGCCAAAATATGGAACCAGCCTAGGTGTCCATCAACAGATTGAATATATAGATTGCAAATTTATGGGAAATACACACAATGAATTCTACTCAGCAATAGAGAATAAAATCATGTCATTCACAAGAAAAAGGAAAGACCTGGAGAACATTACATTAAGTGAGTTCAACCAAGCACCGAAAGAGAAAGGATATGTTTTTTCTAATATGCCCAACCTGGGGAGTATTAGGAATGCCAGAGGGACTCCAGATAATAGAGGGAAAACCTCAGCAAAGCTAGTAAGGAAGGATAGGAGAGGAAGAAGGCTGTGGTTGATTAACTGGAGAAGCTATATATGAATATGTGTAAAAGTATGAATGTGGTATGGTCAACCTTGACATTCATTGTTTGGAGTGAGAGAAAGGGTAAGCACTGGGGGGAGGGATCTAAGCACTGTGTAAATGTATGCCATTTTTAATATAATCTACATAAAAACTTAAAAAAATTAAAAAGTGCACGCACAGGCCTGCATGAACACACACACACACACACACACACACACACACACACACACATACACACACACACACACATATACACAAGAAAAAATATATATTAGATGATAAAATTAACATTTGCTCAAAGGCCAATATAATGTTTATGAATTCATACATTACTATGCAATTTAGTACTGTAGAATGGTTTTACATAAAATTAAAGTCTCTTCATTAATATCTTTTATATATAATAATTATTCTCATATTGAATTACTAAGTGAAAAATTCCACTAAATTTGAACTTTATTTGAGGTATTTATATTTTATATAATATTAAATATGTAACCTGATATTATAATAGCAAATATCTGACAGTTATAACTATATGAAGGATATTATCAATCTTTTATAATAATAACTTTCTTCTACAATTAATAGTTATGCAATAGCATTTTCTCAATTTTTATGTGATTGTTTTCACATATTGCTGGGCTTTTAAATTGTGATATTATCTAAAATGTTAGGAAGTTCAGAGAAAAAAAGATTTTAAATGCAATGGACACAAGTTCAGACTGGTAAATTGGGATATGTAGAGATTATTAATTTTTTCTAATTATGGGCTACCTTCCTAGGCTTCTATTTTAATTTTTTATTGGTTCATTATATTCATACATCTTAATGGGTACAAGATGGTGGAGGCATACATGCACACATCACCTAATTATTTCTTAACCAATGTCCACCCCATTCCCTCCCCCCTCTCCTTCAGAAAGGGAGATTCTCAGCATCTAGTGAGATGCTTTTTAAAATAATAAATAAGCCAGGCATGGTGGCATACTTGTAATCCCAGTAATCAGGAGGCTGAGACCAAAGGATCATGGTTAGTGGACAGCCTCAGCTACCTAATAAGGCCCTTTGCAACTTGGTGAGACCCAGTTTCAAAATAAAAAATAAATAATAGGGCAGGGAGCATAGCTCAGAGGTTAAATGCCCCTGACTTTCATCCCCAGGCTCACAAAAAAATAAAATAATAAATAAATAAAATAATTTTTATTTTATTATTCTGTAATAAAATAAAATAATAAAAAGAGCTGGGAGTTTAATGTTAGAACAGCCATAGGTTCAAACTCAAGTGCCATGCAAAAAGTCTTTTTTAAAATTCATGCAAAGGGTAATATTTTTAAAAGACAGAAAAGTCTTCAAAAGGGAAGAACACTGTCTCAGTCATTATTCTCATTGCCATGATATGAAACAACCAAGCACGCTAATTAAAGAAAGAAAGATTTACTTGCTCATAGGCTTTTTTAATATATATTTGGATGTTTAGTGCTTATCAGGTGGCTGTGCAGACCCCAAGGCTTGGCAGGAAAAAGCAATGAAAGGAGGAGAGCAAGGCTTTGCTCTCACATCACAGAAGCCTGAAGCAAAGACAGAGCAGGGGGGAGAAGGAACCACAGAATCTCCAAGGCTACACCCCACGGACACCTTGCTTAGAACCAATTCCCACTTGCAACACTGCCATCTTGTTTTTATAAGGTGTGAGTGTGGCCTTATAAAACTTAACTCCTGTTCTATACTTCAGAGCCAACTCAAAAATTCAAATGCATTCAATCCATCTCTAAGAGTTCCATAGCCTAAACAGTTCCATCATCACTCAAAAATTTGCAGTTTTCTATGAGACTCAAGGTACACTTTTTTCTGCAAACTTCTGTGAAAAAAAAGAAAGTTATAGACATTCAATGTACAATGGCAGAGTGCATGGTTGTATTCAGAAAGAGAGAGATATATGAAATCAGAAAGAGAGAGAGAGAGCCATAGAAATAAGAAATGAGACTGATAATGTATCAAAATAAATCAAGAGAAGCATTTGATCCTACAGTACCATTTCTGGCACCTGGGGCAGTTGATGGTGAGATTTTATCTCCAAGGAGTCCTGGCAGGACCAACCTCACACCTGGCTAATTGTAATGTGTAGCATATTGACTTTTCTACCTTGTCTCCATGGCCCCAAGCTTACAGGCTTTTTTTGTGTTGTTCATTCCATTTCTGTGTTCATCCCACATCTCTATGTAAGAAAATGTCGTTTTTTGCAATCTTGGCTTTAGTCTCACAGCTTCACAAATTGCCCCATTTGGGGCCTGCTTGCAGGGATTCAAGTCCTGCCACACATTGCTTGGCTTCCCAGGCCTATTTTAAAAATCTAAGTGAAAACTTCAATGATCCATTTTTTTTTTTTCAGCAAAATCAAATCAAAATTAGATGAGTGTTGAGACTGGTCACCAAAAAGAAAAGCAGTCATACCCTCTTTAGTCACTGCCACAGGGCTCTTGTTAATCACAAACTGTGAACTGGCTTTCAACTGGAAAGCCACTGGGCCCACCTCCCTCCAGGCTGCCACTGGCCCTGCCTCCATCATAGTCACAGGTGGCCCCTTTTCTTTGCCTCTTCTTTTATTTTCTGTATCTTACTTTCATTCACAAAATCATCTCTCTGGGCCTCAATTTTACATATGCCTTTCTGGCCAAACTGCAAATCTGTATAGTTTCTCTGCTTTATTTTCTGCTAGAGAAATTCATTGTACAATTCATTGACTGTAGATATCCATATCCACAAAGCAGTTTGGATACTTTGCTACCTTGAAATTTTCTCCTACGTAACATTATACTTAAGTGAGATTAGTCAGTCACAAAAAGTGAAAAGTTGGATGTTCTCCCTAATATTCAGAAGCTAGAGAAAATGAGACATAAAAGAAACTTCAGACAAAGAAGGAAAAAACTTAGATGAATAAAAAAGGTGACCTAACTGAGGGAGGTAGGGAGGGAAAGGAAGGAAACTCCCCCAAACACATGATATTCCTTTACAAACTTATCAAAGTTAAACACTAAGCTGAACAAGAGAAGGAGAAAGATGAGAGTGAATGAGGTGGCAGTTGGGGAAGAGCTAAATAAGTGTTGTGTACATGTATGCTTCTATCATAGTGTACCCCATTAGAATATATAAATAGAATGTACCAATAAATTAGGAAAATAAATTTTATCCTATAGCTAAATCAGCCTAACATTTTATTTTTTATTTTTTATTTATTTTTATTTTTTATTTTTCTTTCTTTTAACAATTTTTTATTGAACATAAATAGTATACATTTAAACTATATTTGGTGCCCTCTCCCCCCCACCCCCATTTTCCCTTTCCCCCTCCCACCAATGGTTGTCCAGGTTAACAATGTCATATTCATAATTTTACACATATTCAGATGTAGACCCTCATTAATCAAGATAAGCCTTCCTCCTCTCCTATCTTTCCATTCAAACTTTGCTGATATTTCCCCTCCATTATCTGGAGTCCCACTGGTATCCTCTGTGTTTCCTAGTTTGGGCATATTAGAGGAAACATATGTACCTTCTCCTTCTGTGCTTCAGCCTAACATTTTAATACATGACCTTATTGAAAGTTTCAGGAAATAGGCAAAATGCCGATAAGTTCTTCACCTGAATAATAACAGGTGTTTCCTCTACCTCATTTTTCTATGAAGTTCGCTTTGCCCGCTGAAATCTCCAGAGCAGTCACTACTGTTTGCCTTTATTTTTTTTTTTTACTTTTTATTGATGCACTGTAGTCATGCATCTTATTAGAGTACAAGATGTTGGAGGTATACATGCCTTTCTATCTGCATTCTAACCTGTTCAACTTTCTTTCACAAACCAGTCCCAAAGAGTCACAATTCACATGGTCAGACTTAGAAGAAATAGAGATGACCTTAATCCTCTGGTATCAATTTCTATCTCAATAAGCATTCTTACTGTCAGGTTTCAAGGCAACTGACCACACAACTTAAATATTTATTTGCTTATATTTTTGAGAGTTTGGGTTTCAGTCTACATCAGGTTGATGTGCAGAGCTCTGCATAGTGGTGGAAAGAATTGAAAAGTAGAGTGCAAGGCTTCACTGTCCCATCACAGAGGCCTGAAACAGAGAGAGCAGGGGGAGGAGGAACTTTATAATCCCCAAGGCCACATCCCAGGTCCTCCTCCTTTGTAACCAAGCCACACCTTCAAAATTGCTACTTTGTTTCCATGAAAGTTTAGAAGACATTCTAAATCCAAACCATTACAATCATATATATTCAAATTATGTTCATTTTTCTTTTCTTTTCTTTTCTTTTCTTTTTTTTTTTTTTTGGTGTTACTTGGGGTGGAACCCAAGGGCTTTCTACCTCTGGACTATACTCCCATGCCTTTTTTTTTTATATTTTATTTGGAAAGAGGGTCTCACTAAGTTGCTGAGAGCCTCACTAAGTAGCTGAGGCTGGCTTTGAGCCTGTGTGATTCTTCTGTCTCAGCCTCCCAAGCGCTGGGATTACAAGCATGTGCGACCACACCTGGTTGTTCATTTTTCTCATATTCCCTATTATATTTTTGTGTAAATAATAGATTTAAGATAATATAGAAATGCATCTTTATGTGCAGATTAATGCTATTATACTTTTATTGTGAATGTGATTGTTTTTGTAAGTATATTTCTCTTAGATACACAGTTCTCAAAATTACTTTTATGAGGTTTTAGTTTCCTCATCTTAAAGAATAAAAATTTAAATTCTATTACTAATTTTTTCCTTGTAGCTAGGAGGTTATTATCTAGAATTTTTTTCCAGTCCTCAGACCACACTGGATATGAATATGGGCCTAATGTATTGTAATAAATGTATAAAACAATATAAACCATTATATACCTAAGTCTTCTAAGAAAATTTTAAAGCATTATGACAATTTTCTCACATTATAATCTTAATATCAAATGAAATATAATGTAAATTTTACACTTAATTTTAAAAAATGATCTAAAATAAGTATAATGATGTTAAATTTTATAAATACTTTTCAAGTATGCTTTATAAGTTTAGTTTTATAAGTATGCTTTTAAAAAGAATGCTTAATTAATTTATGCTTTGTTTAATGAAGAGTCTAATACATGTATTTTGCATTTTGAAAATTTGACTGAGAAATCAAGTCAACTCCATAATGTAGTAATTTAATGTTATTTGCCTCTGACTCCTTTTGTAGACTTATAATTAAATCATTAATAGTAATTGAAAATAAATATTTGGTAGGTAGAATGTTAAATAAGTAGATAGATAGATGATGATAGACCACAGAGTTTTCATAAACACTATCAAGCTCTATGGCCACAACTTTAATACACAAAATACATAATCAAATGTATAGTTAAACCTTGTCACTGTGAAAGTTAAGATAGAGAATATTTACTTAAAATTTTTTAAAACAAGCAACCTTACATTTATTTCTAGAAACTAAGTCACACTGAATACCTAACTTTCATAAAGAGTAGTATCTTCATTATCAAAAGGATTTGATCTGTATATATTCGAGAATTTACTAATACATGGCCATAATTTTCAACATAAAATTTCAGTTAAAAAGATATGCCAGCTTTTCTTTTTCATTAAAGTTAGGCAATATCAGGACCAAATTGTACTATTAGATTTTAGTCATAATCACTTGTCTTATGATAATTTTTTTCTGCAATTAATGTGTTTACTTATTCTACATATAATTTGCATTTTTTATCTTTATAAAGTACTCTATACATATAGGAGTTAAAATTCACAAAATTTTCCTCCATTAATATATTTCATACATTTTCATTTCCCCTGAAAGAGTTGTTTTGTCCTAGATGGATATTAATACAAGCTGTTCTGAAATGCATTAAATATATATATCTAATTTTACATATTTATAATACATACATATATAATATTATATATAATAACTCATTTTCATGATATGTCATCAAAGAAACAAAAACAAAACAGATACAGTGGAAATTATTGATAATGACTTTGCTTCCAGCAAAATAGTTTCAAATGCCAAAAACTGCAACCTTGAAACTGCAAGCTTAAGGGCACCCAAATTTAGTGAAGCATTGATTTGAAACATGACACACTTTAAACTTTAAAAACTAGTTTGAAGGTGACCACTGTCCTGGGATTAAACTATATGCCCTTTTAGAAGTAGAAGCTTAACTTTATAGAAGTCAGTGTACAAGAAAATTCATTATCAGTTTGAAACAGTTTGAAACTTGAACAATAATTCCAAAATAGTATACTTTTTTAGTGCACAAGAAAAGTGGAATGTCATAAATAAGTCATAAAGTAATATGACCATAACTGATGGTATAAAATTTTATTTTGTAGATAGTTTTAGGCAAAGACATACATTTGAAGACTAAAATTATATTTTAAAACCTGTTTTTGCTTCTCTTATCTAGTATATTGTTATTGCTATTGTTCCATTAATTACTGATAAATACACAACTTTTGGTACTTTTCTTCCCCAATATTTCTTACTGCTACGTGAGTAAAAAAAAAAATTTTTTTTGGTAGTATTGGGGATGGAACCCTTTTACCTCTGGGCTACACTCCCAGACTTATTTTTTTATATTTTTATTTGGAAACAGGGCCTCTTAAGCCAGGGCGGCTGGCTTCCAATGCGATCCTCCTGTCTCTGCCTCCCAAGCAGGGGGATTACAAGCGAGCACCACCACATCCGGGTTCATGAGTAAAAATTTTATGGGCTTCAGTTGCATTATTATGATAAAAATTATTTTAAAACACATTAATTTAGGTAGCATAAAATTATGTGCATGTACGAAATTGTACATAGTTACAATTAGTTTTCTAAATAAATAACTGTATTAAGTATTGTAAAGTAGCCTAGCATTTTTTTGAGGACACAGTTTAGTGACTGACACTGCAAACACTTCAAATTTCTTTAATTCTGATTAAAATCACATGATTTACTAATTAGGTTAGTGAATTTAATGTAAGAGCATTGGTAAATTTAAAACTAATGAATCACTGATTATTATAATTAATATAAGCAATAGATACTTGTTGAAATTAAACGTTTTCATATATATATACATATATATGACATAATGTTTTAAGTAGTATCCAAATTCTGAAGAATATGAAATAATATTCCTGCCAAGCATATGTCTTATCATGTTAGGAATGATATGAAAGCTTTGCTTCTTCAATGGCCGTGTTGTAATTCTAGCCATCCATTTGTATCATTTCTTTTCAGACAGTACTGGCTATAAGACACAGAATTTCCTGAGTATGATCTATCAGAGGACCTTCCTTGGGACAATTATACATGCAGTGTGTTTGAATCACCTGAAGGAGAAACAGAAGTGGTTTTATTGAATTACAGAATATATTGCATGAATTGCTGTGCACCTTTCTTGAAAGTAAATATGTTCTTAAAATATATTTGTATGACTTGAAGGAATTGTTCTTAAATTTGTTTGTATAATAATATGATAGCATGTTGCTGGGGAGGCACGACTTTACCCACAACCATGCTCTTTGGCATATTGAAGAAAAGCAGAAGGGGAAAAATACCAGGCAATGTGGGTTACTCTATTTTTCTGGGTTAAGATTCACTTGGTAATTTTAATATACCTCTGCTCTGGAGAATACATTTTAACCATGAAATATGACCAATTAGAAATTGTAAATATAATTGATATATTAATGTAGATTCAAAGTAATTTTGCTAAAACACAGTTTTTTTTACATATAATATATAATCATGTTAATTTTGCAATTAAATCTCAAAGGAAAAGTTAGGAAATCCCCATTTTACTATATAGGACATAACTTGTAATATTTTTAAATCTTATTTTTAAATATTATTTTTGATGTAAATCACTTTCATTCTAATATTAATTTAATATTAATTATGTATAGCTACATATACCCTATTTATAAGTACTATGGAATAAAATTATCATATAAATGATTCCTTTTTAGGAAATAAACAAATACAAATAAATTATCTCTTTATATCTACATTCATTTGAATGTCAAATATAACATTTGACCCTAAGTAATTGTTAATTTGATAATAAACTGGGCACAGTGGTACATACTTGTAATCCCAGTACTCGAGAGACTCAGACAGAAGGATTGCAGGTTTGAGGACAGCCTCAACAACTTAGACCCTCAGCAACTTACTGAGACATTGTTTTAAAATAAAAAATAAAATAGTGCTGGAGCTATAGGTTAGAGGTACAATGCCCCTGGGTTAAATTCTTAGTAACACAAACAGACACACACACACACACACACACACATACACACAAACACACACACACACACAAATTCAATAATAAGTCTATGCATTATGCATTTATTTTACTAGATTTATATTTTCAACCAGCATGAGAGCTATCTTTTGTATTACTATTTTTATTTTGCATTAAATTGTTTTCAAACTTTAAAATTGATTTTACAATTATTGATTTATTCTGTAGTTAATGTGAAAATGTATTATTAAACATATATACATGTATAGATGTGGATATAATGTACATTTCAATCAAATTTTATTTACTATTTCATAACAAAATTATCACTACTATTTTGGCATATGTATGTTTTGTACGAGGGACCAAGGGCATTCTACCACAAGCCTACCCCTAGCCTATTTATTTATTTATTTATTTATTTATTTATTTATTTATTTTGAAAAAGGGTCTCGCTAAATTGAGGAGGATTTCTCTAAGTTGCAAGGCTGCTAGTAAACCTATGATCCTCTTGTCCCAGCCTCCGGTCCTGGAATTACAAGCATATGTCAACACACCTGTATTTCAAGTTCAAATATAGGACATTTCTACATGAACTCAGCATAATTTGTACAAAAGTATAATTTCTTTAATTGAACTAAGAACTTTTCTGATTAACACTAACACATCATTTGATATTCAACTATATTTATTATTTATTTATTAAATCCAATTATTATTCACGTTAATTTCCAAAATAAAAATTGACTTGAATTCAATTAAATCTGTTTTTAAAATAAAATACATAAGTATCATGTCCTCTGTGGGACTATATCTTAAAAAATGTATCACCGTACAAGAACGGACTTTCTTTATAACTCACAAAAGCAGTTTCCATAAGCTCAGTGATCAGATAAAGACCCATGGCTGGGAATTCTCAAAAGAATGTATCTAAATGACAGCTTTTAGTCATGGTTGCCAGGTTGTTAAATACTAAAATCTGTTTAATTTATAGTAGTCTTGCACAAGAAAAGAACTACCTGAAAAAACATTTTGGGGCATTGATATTTTGTTAATTCAATATTTTAAAGATATTCTTTTTCTTTGGGTAAATATTGAAAACCTTAGTGTTAAATTAAACTAAGAAAAAATCTTACAGAACTTGACAATGTATCTCTAGCCTCAGGTTGGAGGAAAACATTTTCAAACACATATTTTTCTTTTACAAAAAGTGACATAAATGTTATTTAGTTGTAACTTGTTTGAGAAACAAGAAGAGCCCTATTGGGATAATTGTTGAATATTTACTTTGAAGAAATCACTTTATGACTTAATTTACTTTTGGCATGCTAAGAAAATGCTTTTTTGTCATTTTTGTGCTTGAGTTGTAATGAAGCAATAATAATTAATGTATTAAAGTAGATCTAATAAATGTTGTGTAATTTTTTAGAAAACAAAAAAATAAGATACAAATAAATTAATATATTTATGATTTTCATTTGATTTTGATGTCACTTAAGATGTTTAAATGGAATTATAGTGGATCACAACCAGTTAAATTCATAGTATATCATTGCTTTTGAGCATGGCATTAAATCCGCCAAAAATCAGAAAATTGTTTTATTTATACTTTACGAATTGCAGCTCAGTTTTTATTTACATACTTGTGCTGATTTATTTTCATCTTAACTTCTATTGATTTTCCTGAGTTGTATAGACTAGATAAGTAACACTATAACCAACTAAGAAAATATACAAAAATTCTATTTATTCACATGCTGCTAAATTGATATGTGATAAAATTGGAATTTCTGTTCATTTATGTGAATGTAATATGCAGTATAGGAACATTCTTACATATAGTATATTATGACTCACAGGAGAAATTGAACCAATGGGATGTATGTAGGTATGTGTGTGGATGGGAGAGACAGACAGAGAGAGAGAGAGAGAGAGAGAGAGAGACAGACAGACAGACAGACAGACAGACAGACAGACATCATTAAGAAAAGGAGTAATTGGCTCATGAGACTGTGGAGGCTAGCCAGTCTGAAATCTTCAGGATAGGCAGCAGGCTAAAAATTCTGGCAAGTGTTAATATCACAGTCTTGTGTTGAAGGATAGAAACTCAGGCAGGCTTTCTATATTATTATATGTAGGCAGAATTATTTGCCTCTTGAGACATCTCAGTCTTTTTTCTCAATGCCTCTGTCTACTTTAGCCGATCCCATTCACATTATGCAGATAATTTTTTGTTCAAAGCCTACTGGCTTTACTATTTATCACATCTAACATAATTTCACTGCAAAATCTAGAATATTTGACAACAAAACTGGTCACCATAGTTTACAAAATTGATACATGACACTAAGTAGCACAGCCTACTCTTTTTCAACTTGACATCCCTACACATCTCCCTAAATCACCTATAATTTCCACATAAAGAGGAAAAAGTATAACTTATTATTTAGCTAAATTCAAGAACCATATGCACATCATACATTTAAATGCTTTTTTCTATAGAAGAATGAGAAATGTTTAGATGAAGTAACAAAATGATGTAAAGCTAATAATATTTAAATGCTATTATGTCATGTTAATATAGCATATGTATATAATATATTAAATACATATATATGTATATACATATATGTATGTATATCAATCTCTATATATACATATATATGTATATCTATCTTTATATATATACATATATTTATATCTATCTATCTATATATATATCTATATAAATCTATATATATAAATATATAAATATATAAATATATATAAGCCAGTTGTGGTGGCACAAGACTGTAATCCCAGCACTTGGGATATTGAGACAGGAGGATGGTACATGGTTCGAAGCCAGCCTCCGCAACTTAGTGAGGCTCTCTATAAAAAATAGGTCTCTAAAAGAGTTCTTATTTCTCCACATCCTTACCAGAATTAGTTGTTACTTGATTTTTTTATGCTTGCCACGGTAATTGGGGTTAGATGGAATCTCAGCATAGTTTTGATTTACATCTCCCTGATGGCTAATGATGTTGAACACTTTTCATCTATCTATTGGCCATTTGTATCTCTTTTTTTCTGAAGAGTCTATTCAATTCAGTTGCCCATTTTTTGATTGGGTTATTTGTTTTGCTAATGTAGAGTCTTTTGAGCTCTTTGTATATTTTGTATATTAGCACGGTATCAGAGTGGTGACTGGCAAAGATATTATTCCATTCCATAGGCTTCTCTTTAGGTTCTCTATGGTTTTATTTGATGAATGAAAACTTTTTAGATGCCATCTCACTTTTTAATTCTTGTTTTAATTTCCTGCTCTTTGGATGTCTTGTTGAGAAAGTTACTACCTGTGCCTATATGTTGGAGTGTTGAGCCTATGCCCTCCTCTAATAGCTTCACAGTGTCTGGTATAATTTCCAAGTCTTAGATCCATTTTGTGTTGATTCTCTGCATAGTGAGAGGTAAGGATTTAGTTCATTCTTTTTACAAATGGATAGCCAGTTCTCCCAGCACCTTTTATTGAAAAGGTTGTCTTTTCTCCAGTGCATGAGTACTTTTACACTGTTGATGGGAGTGCAAAGTAGTTCACCTATATGGAAATCATTGTGGAGATTTCTTAGAAAACTGGGAATGGATCCACCATATGATCCAGCTATACTACTCCTGGGTATTTGTCCAAAGGGGTTGAAATCAGAGAACTACAGTAACATATGCATACCCATGTTCATAGCAGCATAATTCGCAATAGCCAAAATATGGAACCAACCTAGGTCTCCATCAACAGATGAATGATTGCAAAATTATGGGAAACACACACAATGAAATTCTATTCAGCTATAAAAAAGAATAAAATCACATCATTCGCAAGAAGATAGAAAGATCTGGAGAACATTATGTTAAATGAGATTAGTCAAGCACAGAAAAAGGCAGGACATATGTTTTCTCTAATATGCCCAAAATAGAAAGTATTAGGGATATCAGAGGGCATCCAGATAATTGAGGGGAAACCTCAGCAAAGCTAGAAAGGAAGGGTAGGAGAGGAAGAAGGCTGAGGGTGATTAATGGAGGAGCTACATTCAAATATGTGTATAAGTGTGAATGTAGCATGGTCAACCTGAACACTCATTGTTGAAAGGGGGGAAGGGGAGACAGGGGGGCACCAAATACTGTGGGAATGTACGTCATTATCAATATGATGCACATTATGATGTAAAACTCTAGTTTACCAAAAAAATAATATAAAAATGGTCTGAAAATTTTGTCCAGAGGTAAAAGGCCCCGGGGTTTTATCCCTAGTATTATATACACAAACACACAAAAACACACATACACACACACAAACACACTATACATATATTTAAATATTTTTGAGTTAATATATTTAAATATATTAAATTGTATATATAGTTTACGTATACATGCAATTTATACAATTGTGTTTAAACACACACACACACACACACACACACACACACACACACACACACTTACAATTTATATGCTGGAAACTGGGGCCCAGGGACATTCTACCTCAGATACACATGCCCAGCCTTTTGTATTTTTTATTTTGAAACACAGTCTTACTAAATTAATGAGGCTGGCCATGAACCTGCAATTCTTCTGTTTCAACTTTTAAAACATCCTATAGGCTGGATGTGGTAGAGCAAGATTCTAATACCAGTATTTGGGAGGCTGAGACAGCAGGATTGTGCAATTTTGAAGCCAGCCTCAGCTAAATAGTGAGGCTCTCTGCAACTTAATGAGACCCTGTTATCTTTTCTTTTTTTGTGTGTGGTACTGGGATGGAACCCAGCGGAATTGTACCTCTGAGCTACACCCTCAGCCCTATTTTCTTTTAGTCGTGTTTTAATTTTTGAAACAGGGTCTCACTTAGTTGCTAAGCATTTTGCTAAGTAGCTGAGGCTGTCCTTGAACCGAGATCCTCTGGTCTCAGTCTTCTGAATGCTTTGAATACAAACATGTGCCACCATGCCTGGCTGAAACCCTATTTTCAAATAAAACATAAAATGGTTCTTTGAGTATAAGCCAGAGTTAGGAAGTCTTTGGGTTCCACATGCTGCACCACAAAATAAATGAATGAATGAATGAATGAATGAATGAATGAATAAATAAATAAATAAAATAAAACATCCTATAGTATATGATAGGGGATAACAAAACAATGAAATCAAATGCATTTTGTTACAACTGCACATACACACACAAAAAAACCCTACTCATTTGAAAACAGAGAAGACATTTTCACAGTTAGGTTTCTTATTTCTGCAACTGGTCCTGTGGTCATATCTAAAATTTATAACTACCTTCCATTACTGTTTCTTTAATGTTTCCTTAAACTGAAGCACGTGTTTCAACTGGTCATAATTGTTTATCATGTGGAGAAGCCCTAACTTTATGCGTGAAACTTTTGTACTATTAATTGACTTGTCTGAATTAAGTTTTTGTATTTTTTCACTAACTAATACTACAGTGATAAATAGTACCCAGACATAATATTAAGGATCTCCTAAATTCCAGACTTAGACTACCTTATCTTGAGCATGGAGCATCAGTACAATGTTGTCCATCTTATTCAACATTGATTAACACAATCACTATGATTATTCACTTCTTTACCTATTGGTTCAGATACACGAGGAGTCTGAAATGATTAATAGCTATCTTAATTTCAATTCTAAAGAGTCATTGCTAAGTATTCTTCTGGAAACATTTCTCCTTTAATAACTAAAACCTTTACATCAGAAGAGGTTAAACTTGCAAGTATCAGGAGCAAAAGTTTTGCCAAGAGATTACTAGAATTTTAGGCAATGCACCCATCCCCTTTCCTTTATTCATGCATCTATTAATTCTGGCCAGAAAAGAAACAACATCTTATATTGGATGATTATTTAAAGTACATATAGACTTATTGAGGACCTCTTTCCTGTCCTGCAAAGTACTTCCACCTAGCTAGTACTACAACTTATTTTTCAAATGGTCAGTCCATATATCTACAAAACCAGTTACTTCAGGATGGTGGGAAACATTTTTAAAAAATCACACTTTTATTAATGTGGAAATACTAAAACATTTTTTATTTTAGAGTATATGAGATATAATGACAGTGGAAAATTTTTAAGTCAGGAAATTATATTTTTGGCAGAGCATTAGATGCAGGAAAGGGAAACTTATATCCAGAGTCAGTATCAACTCCAAGAACAAAATTCTCTCTTTCATGGAAATGGTCCAATGCAATCAACTTGTTATCAGGTAGCTGGCAGATAACCCTGGGGAATGGTGCCATATTGGAAATGAAGAATTGGTCTATGCTTCTGGCATCTAGGCTTCTCAGAGGTAGCTAAAACCATGTTATACTAGTTGAGTGCATGTTGCTGAGATCCCAAGTAACCTCCATCCTTTCTCCTATAGGCACTTTGTTCATGACCGATTGGGCAAGAATAGTGGTTGGCAGAAGAGGCAGACTGCTATCCACAAAATATAGTCATCCTATCCACCTGATTATTAAAATCTCTTCTACTGAAGTTATACTGTAGTAAGTGCTCAAATGTAACATAATTAACTTCCTGTATCGCACCTGTTCATAAATTTCTATCAACATACATCTTTCCAAAACCTTTTTGTTACAAATTTTTCTATTATATTTTTTCAAATCTCTAACAACACTGAGAAACAAGTGACCACAGCTCTTGAATTGATATACAATCACACGTCTTAATGTTTATTTTCATTTTCTTTCAAGAAAAATAAAGATACATACGTAAATCATTACATTTGGGGATGTTCAAAGAGGGGATACAGTCTCCTGCTGTGTGCCTTCTTGTGATTCCTGTATACTACACAAAAGCATCTTAAGTGAGGCCAGAGTTTATCTCTTCTGTCATGCAATAGTAGAGATCCCAGCCATGAGGCCACAAGTGAAGGCCAGGAGAGAGAAAGCAGATTATCAGGACTGAAAATAATAAACATGTAGACCAAGTGTTTATGTAATTTGTTTGTATCTTCAGGGCTTGCTTAAACTTTACTTCAAATTTCCCATTTACATTCAATAATTGGGTGTCACTGTGCACACCAAAGGCTATGGCTTGGTGAGTCAAAAGAATAGCTAGTTTGGCCACGTGGTGACTCTGTCCATGATAAGTGTTCAGTCTCTAATAATATACAGTAGTCAAAGTTTTTTTCTATAAGAGAGTAGCAGTTATCTGCAAATGATCTCAAAGATTTATTTCAATATTCTAAAGATTTATGTTATGGTTCACCTATAAACAAGCCTGCCAAAAACTCTAAGCAGCATCTTTGTCTACCACTGTTGGTCAATAACAATTAGATCTGCTGAATCAAACAGACAAAGTGGTAAAACAGCTTGCATAAATGCTCAGACACGTCATGGAGCCTTTAGATCTCACTAAAAATGAGCAGTTTTCAGGTTAGTCATTACCTGTGTTCCACTGAATGGAAAGAAAAACTTGTAATAATATACACAGATACTTAGCTAGGAAAATTGGTAATCAAAGAGCTGAAATTGTGGCCTGGTTTTTCTCTAGTACTTAGAGCAAAATTATAAAACTACAGAGGACAGTGAGATTACAGGCATATATGACCATGCCCAGCCCATTATTATATTTTAATTACCATATGTTGGTTCTTCATATCAGTTGGAAAGGAATTTAACTTAACATAAATAGTACCTTAAGTCTCACCACATACGTGACTCAGTTTAGAACTAAATGAGATTTCAGTTGATCTTGAAGCGGTTAAGGATTTTGAGGGTATTGAGTTGGGATGTGTATTTAGAATGTGAAAAGTGGGGTGACTATTTAGGGGCAAGAGGCAAATAGTAGTCTTACAGTTTGAAAAGTGTCTGCATCAGTTGTAGTCCATTTTGTGGTGCAATAGAAGAGTAACAGAATAATCAAAATTGGGTAATTTATAAGAAAATTATTTCTCACAGTTTTCAGATCCTGGGTAGTATAAGATCCAAGTGCCAGTTTCTTTTTTTTTCTTCCTTTTTTTTTTTTTGTGGGTCTGAGAACGTGGGGATGGAACCCTGGGGCATTCAACCTTCAAGCTACATCTCCTGCCCTATTTTTTATTCTTTATTTTGAAACTGGGTCTCACTGAGTTGCAGAGGGCCTCACTAAGTAGCTGAGGCTGGCCACGAACGGCGATCCTCCAGTCTCAGCCTCCTGAATGCTGGGATTACAAGCGTGCACCACCATGCCCGGCTCCAAGTGCCAGTTTCTGATGAAAACTTTCTTGCTACATCATCTGATAACAGAAGACAGATAGGAAAAGACAGACACACACAGAGAGAGAGTATGTGTATAAAACAAAGCTGGAATAGCCTTATATGATAAACCCACTCCAACAATAACCACATCTTTTCTGTGATAATAACAGTCTCTGTACTCTGCTTTTATCACTTTAGATGGGCCTTTCATTAGGCTCCACCTCCCCAAACTGTTGTATCATTGGAGTTTATATTTTTAATACATGTTTTTTGGGGTACATATTTAAACCATAGCACCCAACACTCAAAATTATAAGCCCAAAGCTCTATTTACCTAAATATATGACTTTATTTGAAAATAGAGTCACTACAAATATTATGCAATATAAAACAAAGTCACAGTCACTGTCTTGTTCCTAATCCAATATGATGTTTTTTTCATATTTTACTTTATTTATAGTTGGAACATATTGAAAATGGTATACGTTTAGACTGTGCTTGGTGCCCTCTCCAACCCCCTCCAGTTCCCCTTCCCCCTCCCAACAATGAGTATCTAGGATAACCATGCTATATTCATACTTTTACACATATTTGAATATAACTCCTCCATTAATCAACCTTAGCCTTCCTCCTCTTCTGTCCTTCCATTCTAGCTTTGCTGAATCTGGAGTCCCTCTGGTATTCCTAATACTTCCTAGTTTGGGCATATTAGAAAAAACATATGTGCCTTCTCTTTCTGTGCTTGACTAATCTCACTTAATATGTTCTCCAGATCTTTCCATCTTCCTGATAATGCTATGATTTTATTCTTCTTTATAGCTGAATAGCATTCCATTGTGTATATTTCACATAATTTTGCAATCCATTCATCTCTTGATGGAGACCTAGGTCCATTTCATATTTTATCTATTACAAATTGTGCTGCTATGAACATGGGTATGGATATGTAAAACAAATAACCCAATGAAGAAATTGGCAACTGAACTGCATAGACACTTCACTAAAGATGAGATACAAATGTCTAGTAGATACACAAAAAAATATTCAACATCATTAGCCATCAGGGAGATGCAAATCAAAACTATGCTGAGATTCCATCTAACCCCAATAAGAGTGGCAAGCATAAAGAAGTCAAATAACAACAAATGCTGGCAAGGATATGGAGAAAGAGGAACTCTTTTACACTGTTGGTAGGAATGCAAACTAGTCCAGCTGCTATGGAGATCAGTGTGGAGATTCCTTAGAAAACTAAGAATACATCCACCATATGATCGGGCTATACCACTCCTGGGTATCTTTTCAAAGGGCTTGAAATCAGAGAACTACGATACGATGTTTTATAAAAAGAAAAAATCGGTAGACAAAGACAGTCATGAAGACACAGAAAAGGCAAACTATAAGACATAGTTTTTAAACACATCCCTTCTGGTTAACAAAATATTTTATGATACATTAAGACCATTAAAAAACTAGTAGAGAAACATCTTTATTTTAATCACAGAATTTTAATTTTACTTAAAATATTATAAATTATTTTATATATAAAAGTTTTTGTAATTCAATGTAATCATTTTCATTATTATTCAGAATATTTGGAAATAAAGATATTTGAATATTTAAGATAACATTTTCTATCATATTTTCAAGTGTAAGAACAAATAAAAATGCTTATTAATAAAAATGTTTCCTGTGCTCTTATTTGCCATATCAATATATCTGCACATTATTTTATAATTACAATTAAGTAAATATAATAAATACAAAATCATACATTTTAAAGAATATATCACATAATATTCTTTCAAACATTTATGCATATTATTTTTAATTTTCTTTAAAAGAACTGACTAAAAATACTACAAATATTACTTTAAACAATATAGTAATTTCACTGTTTATTTCTTCATCAGCCTTGAAAATGTCATTTAAAAACATGTTTTTTTTAATATTGAAAGATGTTATTATTGTACTAATTAGTATAAAGCTAATTACTAAAACTCATATATATTATGATTTAGAAAAGACACAGGTCAGTAGTGTTTGATATTTCATTGCAAAGCTCACAAATGAACAATGATCACTATTAAGAAAAATTTAATTTGTCTAATTCTATTTCACTAAAAATCATTTTCATCATCCTGGTGGTAATAAAGTAGAATATATTAAGAATATATTAAACTCTAGGTTACATCTATGTTTGATGTAAATAAAGAAAAAGCTCTCTGAAAAATAGTTATAAGTAAATTAACTGCCCAGTGGCTAACATTAAGTTAGAGCATATACGAATGTGTTTTACAGATTGATAAGATTATGTTGCAAAGTCAAAATTTACATTATAACCTACAGGGAGGAAATTGGAAACAGCAGTTCTTTTCAATGAGATTATGATACTTTAGATTTCTCTTTAATTTAAAAGTTTAAAAGAATATTATAAAATACTGCTTTACAATATTTAAACATGGCCATTGGAACCAAATCCAAACATAATTTAGACACAGCCTTCTTTTACGTCTGGATCACTGTCTCTGATATTTATCTTTCTATTCGTATTAACTTAATATAATCTACTCAATGTTTCATTCTGATTTACAAAATTATGAAATTTAATTATTTTCTTTTTCAAGAATATTCTGAGATAAAATTTTTAGAAAGAATAAAAAATGTAGTACACATAATTATATATGTATAGTATGATGTATAGCATATATATACACATAAATAGTTTTTATATTTGCAAATTCGGTTTCTACAGTTTCAGTTACTTATGGTCAACAATGGTTCAAATATTTTAAATGGAAAATTTCAGAAATAAATTATTCAGAAAATTACAATTGCATGATATTCTGAGAAAAGTGGTAAAATTGCATGCCATTTTTTTACTCCTAACCAGGGACATATAAAATATTTGTTCAATGTACCAATCGTATATAGAGTACCCATCTATTAGTAACAGTGGCTGTCTTAGTTATCAAATTGACTCTTGTGATTTGTCAGTGCCTGTGTTATAGTAATGAATATTTTGATAATGGCACCAAAGTGTAAGAGTAATGATCCAAATACGAATCTGGAAAAACAGACAAATGCTAGTATAATGTCATAAGAACTGCAGACTATATTTTTTAAAAAATACAGCTTCTGGCATTAACTGAGGTTCTTCCCTATGAATAAGGGGGAACCTAACATACATAAATCTAGCCACTTACAAATACCCAGTAAATATTAACTTAAATTTTCTTCTTCCAACTAAACACATGTGCTCCACTTAGGTTAAAGGGGATAAATTATTTAAATAAACCCTATCTGGAAAAGACCTCCTTTTACATCTAGGGGAAGGAACATTAATAGCTAGCTCTGTTGTAAGAGCCATTGTCCTCTTCTCAGTTCTCCTGAGTAACAGCAAACATGTTTTCCTTGATCTTCTCAGCAATAGTATTTAATTTCAGGCTCTTTTATTTTAGTTATGTATAGATGTAATTTTATCTAGTATTATCTCTATGTTTTTGTGCAAGTTTCTGATATTTGAATAGAAAAAACATATTTGGCTATTGTTCTAGTGTCCAGTGTTTCACAGAGAGAAAGAACCAAATTTTCAAATACAGAGGTACATAAAGGGGATTTTTTTTTTTTTAGTGGAATTGCATCTCTTTATAATAAAGGCTGAGAAGTCAGATAATAGACCATCTATAAGACACAAAACAGGAAAGCTGATAGCAACACTCACTCAAAATCCAAAGGCCCCTTCAAGTCTTCCTCTCTACTCCCATCTCCCTTGGTTAGGTCCCCTCCTTCATTTCACTAAGGTTTGTCCTCTTTTGGAAGTTCCTCCTGTATCCCAATTTCTCCCTAGCTTCCACATATGAGGAAGATGATCTGACCTTTCACTTTTTGTGGCAGACTAACATCTCAATGAATATGATGTACATATACCAACTCATCAAAAACAATCACTGTGCTGGACCATTGGAAGGTGGAGAGGAAGAGGGAATGGGGTGGGAACTGGAGGAGAGTTTATGATTTCTATGCACATACATGCCGCTATCACCCTGAACTGCGTAAAGCTGTATAACTACAATGCACCAATAAAAAAAATCCAAAGGCTTCTTGAATAATTCTGTCAAAAGTCTAAGAACCCACAAAGCTACTGATATGAGTCCCGTAGTCCAGAGGCCAAAGAACCTGGAGTTCTGAAATCCAAGAACAGATGAAGAGGGGTGTTCTGCCTCCAGAATAGAGAAAAAAATTAGCCTTTATTTAATGTTCATGTTTCATCAAATCCCCATTGAATGATGCCACTCACACTGAGGGTCAATATTTTCTACTCCATCCACAGATTTTCATGCCAGTCTGCTCTGGAAACACCTTCACAGACTCCTTTGAAAAGCATAAACATTCTAATATAAAGTAAAATCATCTGGGTTTAAAATTTTGGCAGGAGAAATATGGGCTACATGATTATTGAAAGATTGATAATAAGTCATGTTTTAAAAATTATCTAAATATCTCTTAAACTGTTCAAAATTGAAAATCCAACAACTATCAGAAATGGTTAATCCATTTGGTGAACTGCTTATCTGATATATTTTAGAAAATTTTAAGTGGATTACTCTTCACAAAAGAAAAAAACAACAATAAATTTATAGTAAGAAGTGAGATTAAAAGTATATAATACCTATATAACAATTTTTAACATCATATTATCAACAAAATCACAACAAAGAATGCTTAAATTATATTCTGTAAAATGTGACAGTTGTTTATAATTTTAAAAATATAGGCAAATGGTAGTAGAGAATATATCTCCAAAAATTATAAATATTAAATTAAAATTTATTTATTTATTTATTTATTTATTTATTTATTTATTTATTTATTTATTTGTGGTACTGGGGTTTCTGGAAACCCTCTATCTCCAGGCTACACTCCAAGACCTATTGTTATACTTTTTTATTTGGAAACAGGGTCTCAAGCCGGTGCGGCTGGCTTCGAACCTGTGTGATCCTCCTGTTTCCGCCAACCAAGCGCAGGGATTACAAGCGTGTGCCACCACATTTGGCTACAAAATTTATTTTAATTTACATCAAATAGTGACATCTACACAAAAACAGTTTTAAAGTTATTAATTGCTTAAAGGACAAAATATTTTTTAAAATATATTCATTAAAAATTAGAATAAACAAAGGATAGAAGCAGAAGCCAAGAAGCTTGCCTTTAACAAAAGTATACAGAAGATGAGATAATTATTATTAGAAATTTTATGGTAAGTGATAAATGTGTAACATTACATACTTTTATCCAGGGAAACATTAGCTAGTTAAGTAAAAAGTAAAATTAAAATGTCAATAATATTGATTGAATAAAAATCATTCTTAAAGATTTTTAAATTTGATTCAGCATTTGTGATACTTCAAATCTTTGACAGGAAAAAATGCAAATTCTTTCTTTAGGAAAACAGATTCACACCTTTAAACTAGGATTTGGGGAATTCTTACAAGCAGTAGAACATGACAATGAAGAGACCACAAAATAATACAACTGAGCACATGGGAAAAAAGACACCAGGAGTGAGAGTAAATATCAACAAAAATGAAACAGATGTCAGACTGGTTCTAATATAATTCAAGCAGTAAAGCTACATGACACAGACTCTGAACAAGTAAGGTCATTAAGTCTAAAGCAACATTCCTTAAAAATGACTGATAACCTGCACAGAGCAGAATATTCAGGAACACGATATAGCATAAATAGAAATAAAAACCTAATAACATGTATACATTTATAAAATAAGTGATCTTTTTATCCATATAATGAACATATTTGAAAGAAAATTATTTATCAACTGACCTAAAAGTTATACTAAATTCAACAAAGAGAAACAATCAAAAATGAAATACATAAAAGAGATGTTAACAAGTGGGGGACAAAGATATATGTTCTAACCAATATATGTTACAGGTTCAAAAGATTGAGAGACAGAGAGGTAGGGAGAGTGCGAGAAAAGTATGGAAACAAAATATAGTAAACAATTATAGTAGCTATAATAAGCAACTAAGATGTCTCCTCAGAAATCAGAAAATGTCTGATAAATGTTAAAACTGGCCAAAGAAACCTTCTAAGAGCATCTAAGGTATAACTCCATTCTCATAAGACTGGAGGAGATGAAACTAAACTACATTGTTTACTAATGCATATATTTAGTTGTTATATATAAATAAGAGAAAACCATTATATCCTGACAGCAAAGACCGGGGTTGCCCATAAGGGACAACAGGAGCTAAGTTAACTGGTCCCAATACAGGATACGATGCTGTGTGAAGACATCCTCATCACTCAGGGAAGCAATGGCCTGCAACTTGAAGCCTTTCTTAATTATACTGCAGGCTTCTTGGTGAAAAAAAAATAGATATTAAATATTTCTGTTCTAATTGAGTTTTTCTGTAATGTTTTTATTAGCTACGATATTCTGTATCTGAAACAAAAGGAGATAGGTTTTGGTATTTAAGAATTTTGGTTTTATTGTGTAATGGAACTGGTCAGTCTGTCTCAGTTACATTGTTTGATCTATATATTGCATAAAGACTGGAGCCCTGATCTATGTTGTAAGTAATGATCACCTATGTTTTTTTTGTGTGTGTATATTGTTGTTTTATGTATGCATTATGTAGAGGTAATTAGCATCTTGAAATTTTTCTACCATGTTCTAGTATTTAGGTATGTTTAAAGCTCAGAAATTTTATTTTGTGTTTTCAATAATTAATAAAATATTTTTCTCCTCCCTGCCTCCACAATATTTTCCTATTTATTTATTTATTTATTTATTTTTATTTTGGTACTGAATATTTAATCCAGAGGCTTTTTACCTCTGAGCTACATCTCCAGCCCTATTTTATAATTTTAATTTTGAAACAGGATGTCACTATGTTGCAAGGGCCTCACTAAATTGTCAAGGCTGGCCATAAACCTGTTATCCTCCTGTTTCAACCTCATAAGTATTGGAATTACAAGTGTGTGCCACCACATCCAGTAAAAATATTTTCCCAACTTTTTGTGTATTAAAATTTTTTTTAAGTTCTATATGCTCATTTCCCAGGCTGTGCCAAATTATAGGCTACTCAATATTTGTTTTATTTTTCCTCATTTAAAATTCATTTAAAATTATTTTTCAAAAATAAATCTGTGTTTCTCTCTCCTGTGAATGTATGTAATACTTTTTCTCCTATTTTACATAGTTGCTAATTTTGATGAAACATTGAAAGTAAGGCTCAAATTGTAGGTTATTGAAAATAAAGACATTTTGAAAACTATAGTCATGAAAATAATTTATTTGTAATATCAGTTATATTTAAGTCTTAAAACACATTTTATCTTTTATATTGCTTTGTTTAGATATATTTATTAAAATGAATAGTTTGAAATTACAAGTCAAAGTGGTTTGATTCAACACTAAATTTTTGAAAATAATATTTTATTGCCTGATAACCAATAGAAAGTAAGATTATATTATACCATTTTTGAGACATTTTAGAGTTGTATTATACTATAATGAATTATTTTAGGGAATTTGTTTAATAAATAATTTTAACTAAAATTAGGTATCCATAGAACAGGGAAAATATATGTTAAAAGTAACTAGTCTTTATAGGAAGAGTCAATGTTATTTTAGGGTGTGCATATATAGGTTTCTTCATAGTCATATATCCTACATGCCTTTGACCCTTATGATTCCTATGTTTTAGGATAATAAATACAAATAAAAACTACCCTGAGATTTCACCGAACTCTAACTAGAATGGCAATCATTAAAAACACAACAACAAGTGCTGGTGAGAATGTGGAGAAGTAGGAACGCTAATACATTTTTGGTGGGATTGCAAATTAGTGCAAACACTTTCAAAAACAATAATGGAGGATCCTCAGAAGAATGGGAACAAACTTTGTTGGGGCCCACTCGGCAGGACCGAGGTGGCACCCAGGCTTGTTGCCAGCGTGGACTCAAGATGGCGCCTGGGCTTGCAGCCAAGTCACGAGGCTCACGAGGCTGGCGGTGCCCTGAGCCTGCGCAGTGAGCCCTATCAGGCGCCTTACGGATAATTAGTGACGCAACGCCTCGTGCTACCACCTGCCCGCCCAGGAGAAGGTTAAAAAGCGCGCATGCCCTAGCGGGAAAAAAGGGAGAAGGAGAAGAGGGTTGGTGGACAGGAAGAGCAGTTTCTTGGCGGACTGCTCTGGGCTCCGAGCTGGGACGGACATGTTCACAAAGCCACCACTGTGACCGGTGTGTGCTGCAGCAGAGACGTAGAGTGCCACGGAGGAGGGTTGGTGGAGTGATGAGGGAGGATAGAAGACTGATGTTGTTTTTACCTGAGAGGGCGTTGAGAGAGCATTAAAGAGGAATGGTAACTGTACAAGAACCTGGGGTAATAAAACTGCTTGAGGAAGATCGTGTAAGAGTCGTCACTGCGCACGACAAATGGTGGCCCGTACGGGGAACTTCGCTTTGATCAGAACCTCGGCAGTCCAGGGCAGCTGGCTGGTAAGTAGGGTTATTTTCCCCGATCAAAGGGGGCTCCATTAAGGAGGGCAGCTGGCTGGTAAATACTCCTTTGACTCCGAAAAGGGAGGAGGAGGCTCCGTTTACGGAGGGTTATTTTCCCCGATCAAAGGGGGCTCCATTAAGGAGGATATATTTTAAATAAGGCTCGCGGATAAGCGAGGCTCGCGGAAAAGCGAGGGACAGTGCTGTATTTTCCCCGATCAAAGGGGGCTCCATTAAGGAGGATATTTTTTAAATAAGGCTCGCGGATAAGCGAGGCTCGCGGAAAAGCGAGGGACAGCGCTGTATTTTCCCCGATCAAAGGGGGCTCCATTAAGGAGGATATTTTTTAGTGTAAGCAAGTTATTTTCCCCGATCAAAGGGGGCTCCATTAAGGAGGATATTTTTTAGTGTAAGCAAGTTAGAGAATCGGGCTGGTTCTGATTCGACTCCCTCTCCTAATCCACCACCATAGATGGAAGACACCTGAGGTTAGCTGGAAAAAAAAACTTAGAAAATGAAGAAAGAAACTAAGATAGAAAATGAAGGCGCCTAATGTGTAAATAGTAATAAAGGATAGGTCAGAAGATTAGTTCCTAACGCAAGAGTTATAAAAATATACAATGGGTCAAAAAATAAGTTTTTTGTTTTTTGCATATATGTTAGAAGATATGCTCTGTGTTAAGTTTCCTAAGGAAGAAACTACTGCTCGGTACCGTAGAGATGAGTTGTTTTCTTTAAGATCTTTGGGGAATTATTTCTACTTTCCCTCTTCCTTTACCTTGGTTAATGATAGTTTAGGTTGTTTTATTGATACCTGTTTTCTGACTTTCTTCTATGCTTCTATGCACCCTTGGAGACTTTGGAATTTCTGCTCTTATTGCTGTAATTGTGGCCTCTGTGGCCGTGGCAGTTATTGCAGCCACTATGAATGCTCTATCCTCACATGTGGCTGCTGGCATGGCTCAGCAAGCTCAATTATCTGGACTATATGTATAACGTATGTGCAGTATCAGAATTTCTCCTATGCAGGCAATTTGTTTCGTCAATTAAGCAAGACGCTTCTAGGAACTTGGAGCCGTGAATTTGAACACACCATGATTGAGCTATGAGCATCCATCGCTGCAATTAATTCTACCCGCGTGGAAATCGCCGCAGTACAACAATGAATGGACTTAATACACGGAACATTGGGTTTTTTAAAAGACTGGGGTGGCATGGCGTTCTGGGCATTCTTGCTGGTGGTAGCATGATGTTTCATGGTTGGATATATCAGGCGAACTCGACAACGCGCACTGCAACAACAGCGCATATTGGTGCAAGCTCTGGCAGCCCTAGAAGCTGGCTTATCTCCCCATGTATGGCTCAGTATGCTGGATCGGTAGTCAGTGACGGGTAAGATCGTCCCCGGGACCTTTCAACCTAAGACAGGGAAACAATCATGCTATTGTTCTCCCAATGACGGGTAAGAATGGTCCTTGAGGGTCGGCAACCTAAGACAGGCACGATCCCGAGCCTTATTTTAATAAAACAAAAAGGGAGATATGTTGGGGCCCACTCGGCAGGACCGAGGTGGCACCCAGGCTTGTTGCCAGCGTGGACTCAAGATGGCGCCTGGGCTTGCAGCCAAGTCACGAGGCTCACGAGGCTGGCGGTGCCCTGAGCCTGCGCAGTGAGCCCTATCAGGCGCCTTACGGATAATTAGTGACGCAACGCCTCGTGCTACCACCTGCCCGCCCAGGAGAAGGTTAAAAAGCGCGCATGCCCTAGCGGGAAAAAAGGGAGAAGGAGAAGAGGGTTGGTGGACAGGAAGAGCAGTTTCTTGGCGGACTGCTCTGGGCTCCGAGCTGGGACGGACATGTTCACAAAGCCACCACTGTGACCGGTGTGTGCTGCAGCAGAGACGTAGAGTGCCACGGAGGAGGGTTGGTGGAGTGATGAGGGAGGATAGAAGACTGATGTTGTTTTTACCTGAGAGGGCGTTGAGAGAGCATTAAAGAGGAATGGTAACTGTACAAGAACCTGGGGTAATAAAACTGCTTGAGGAAGATCGTGTAAGAGTCGTCACTGCGCACGACAAAACTTATCATATTATTCAGCAATACCACTCTGGGTATCTACTCAAAAGATGGGATACCAAACTACCAAACTAATTTATGCATACCTATGTTCATAGCTGCACAATTCACCACTGCCAAACTATGAAACCAGCCAAGATGTCCATCAACATATGAATGGATTATAAAACAATGGAATATGTACACAATGAAAATTTACTTAGCCATAAAGAATAACAAAATTACCTTATTTACAGGGAAATGGATAGATCTTGAGAATATTATGCTAAGTGAGAGTAGTCAATCACAAAAAATAAGAAATGAGATGTTCTCCCTAATATTTGGAAGCTAGAAAGAAAATGGGTCATAGGAAGAACTCTGGACAAAGAAGGAAATACTAAAGATTAGAGAATAAGGAGACCTAACTGAGAAAGATGGGAGGAGGTAATAAAGAAATTCTTTAATCTACATGATGTACATTCACAAACATATCAAATTCAATCACTAAGCCAAACATGAGAAGGAGAGGGGGGATAAAATGTGGTGGGAATTGCTTAAGGCTAATTGGGTGATGTGCACATATATGCCCCTACCATCTTGTATTCTATTAAGATGTACAAGTACAATGCACCAATAAAAATTAAAAAATTAAAAAATTAAAAAACAATTATAGTATTCACTTAATTTTTTGTAACCTTAGAAATTTTCATGTCCTTATACTAATGAAATTTTATCACTATGTTATAATTTGCAAGACTTCACTAAAAACAATTCAGGATTTGAGTCTAGAGTTGAAAAATAAATCAGGTAAAATAATTAACCAACTTAAAGGAGGTTTTTCTATTTACTTTCTAATAACTTTAAATTTATAGACCATTTAGGACTTAAATATGTGGAAGTTATAGATTTTTGACTAATGTAATTTATAAATCCCAGCTAAATTACCTCAGTCTCTTCAATGATTATGGAGTTAAATTAGTTTAAAACAAGAGAATTTATTTTAAAGAGGTTTTAAAAAGAACTAACTTGTTTAACAATAGAATAAATAAAATTGCTAAACTTTTGCATCTTATGTGAAATTAAACAAGCAAATTGGTACTATATTATAAATTTTTGTAGATAATAGTGAATGTTGACTGTTGAATAACTCCACAATACTTATCAAGGACCTGCTATATTTTTAACAATAGATAACAACCGATATAGTTATTCAATATATAATTAATTTAATGATTTTATGTGTAGCATTCACCAAATTGAGACAGGTAAGGACAATAGAAAATATTATCATGCGCTCCATATAGCCACAATAAAATATGTCAGTTTTGAGTATTTGTAAGTATCCACAATAAATATGTCAATTAAAATAGTAAACTTATTATTGATGACAATGAAAAATAATGTAATTGAATATATGCCATACATTGTACATCTAGTATGTTTTCAAAAATAATATTCAATATACTATCTGAATCAGAATTATACATACTAGAATTTGGACTATCAAGGTAATGGGTTTCTATAAACCACACTTTTTGCATAATCTTTCTGAAAAAAAAATTGGTGTTTTTTTCTACAGCCCTATACTACCTATCTGCATTTAAAGTGAAAATTTAACAAATTATAGTCAATGAATGATTTGACAAAGTACAATAACTGGAAGTTGCCAATAATCTGTTTCTAATTTGTATTAGAAAGGAAAAATGGGCTGAGTCATTGAATTATTTTAAAATAAATCACAGTGTGTATTGTGGCTAATAAGCTTTCAGGCAAAGAATCATACAAAGGTTCATAATACATGTGTAGAAATCAGAAGAAATTCTTTATAGGTTTTATAGAGAGTCTTTCAAGTATCAGTGATAAGAAATCATTTGCTACTCTGTAATAAGTTCTGCTTATGTAAATATTTTGGGGGGGAAGGAGAAAATACAATGTCTCTTAAATGATGTTTTATAGTATTCTTAAACCCTACTGAAGTAGTCAGTTATTAAAAAGAAAGAAAAAAGCTTTGTTTTATCTTTTATAGTAGAAAAAAACATGTAAGTTATAAAAATAAAGATTGTGGCAATACAAAATGGAAATATTTAGCAGTTGTTTTTTTGAACTCTTCATTACTAAACCTATAATTAGAACTGTCGGGGCCCACTCGGCTGGACCGAGATGGCACCCAGGCTTGTTGCCAGCGTGGATTCAAGATGGCGCCTAGGCTTGCAGCCAAGTCATGAGACTCACAAGATGGATGTCTCCTTGAGCATGCGCAGTGTGCCATGCTACGTGCCTGCAGAATGATCAGTGACGCCTACCACCAGCCTGCCTATTAGAAAGTCAGAAGTGTGCATGCCCTAGCTGTGGAAGCTTGGGGTTGGTAGGAAATAGAAGGAGGGATTATGATGCTGATATATATTGTGTACGCATTGTCAGACATTAGAGAGAATTAGAAGGAGACATATTAGAAGAGACATATTAAGAGACATGTTAAGGATCCATTAAAGAAGAATTCATATTTCAGCTGAAAAGGTGTCTGTGTCGTTCTCTAAGCCCCTGCGGGTCGGAGTCTTGGGGGACGATAAGTGGCGCCAAAACCCGGGAAAAAGAACAACGTAACAAAAAGTCTGCAGGTAAGTAACAAAATAAGATAAAGCTCACAGATGAGCGAGGCTCGCGGATAAGCGAGGGACATAAGATAAAGCTCACAGATGAGCGAGGCTCGCGGATAAGCGAGGGACAGCTGTCAAAAGTTCGCAGATAAAATGCGACGATAAGTTCACTTATCGGATGAGATTCCGACGATAAGTTCGCAGATAAATGCGACGATAAGTTCGCGGTAGATGCGACGATAAGCTCGGAGGTAAATCCGACGATAAGGGGTGTAGGAGTTTATAACAAAGTAAAATTTATCATGGGGTCTAAGGTTGCTACCATGAAGGTCAAAGAGGCTCTTTGTAACATTCTGTCTAAGGGAGGAGTGAAAGTGAAAGCAGCCACTTTAGAAAATTTTCTTAGCACAATTAAAGCAGTAGCCCCATGGTTCCTGGAGGAAGGATATGTGAATATTTCTCAATGGAAGCGCCTCAGTCAGGATCTTCTTAAGGCCGATGCAGAAGGGGCTCTCCCACCTGGGACATTGGCTATTTGGAGTTTAATTAAAGCATGCCTGGCGGATAAAACAGGAAGGTATAGTCAAGTTCTGGCTGAAGGCTCTAATGCTTTAGAGGAAGCAAAAGAAGAGATTTCAGAGCAAGGTCGACAGGCAGATTCTCACAGGGACGAGGAGTCCTCTGAAAGCGACTCCCCCGATTCCTCCGAGGAACAAGAGGCATGGCCTGTTCCACCAGAAAGAGATAAGGAGGAAGAAGCCTTGTTAGAATCTTGGCGCAAGTTCCAAGTGTCTTGTCACAGTAAAAAGAAACATCCTGAACCTTCTGCTCCTCCCCCTCCCTCTCCTAGCCCGCCACCATATCTTACTGAGAAAGGAAAGTCTGATAGGCGGAAGACATCTGAGGGTAGTCCGTGGACAGAGATTTTGCCTACGCCAGGAGCATTTCCTGTGTTTCTTGACCAGAATCAGCAAAGGTATCATGAGCCATTAGATTGGAAGGTTGTTCAAAGATTAAAAGAAGCTGTGTCCACATATGGAGTGCAGGCTTCATTTACCTTGTCACTGGTAGAATCCTTTGAAAGATACTCCATGACTCCAAGTGATTGGACAAATTTGTGCAGGGCTGTATTGTCTGGTGGAGCCTATCTTAATTGGAAGTCAGCCTATATAGAATATTGCTCTGACCAAGCTTGCATCAACGCGCAGACAGGGCAACCTGCTTGGAATCTGGATATGCTTATGGGACAAGGACCATTTGCTAATAATCAAAATGGGTACCCACAGCAGGTGTATGGGCAAATTAATCAAGCAGCATTAAGGGCATGGAGGATGTTATCAGGGACAGGTAATTTAGGAGCCAGTCTGTCGAAAGTTACTCAAGGACCCAATGAGCCTTTTGCTGATTTCTTATCACGGCTTGTGGAAACTGCTTCTAGGCCGAAGTTCCACTACCTTATCGGGTCTAGTGGTGCATCCAGGAGTTATTGATCATGATTATACAGGCAATGTGAAAATATTAGTTTCTTCCCCTCGTGGAATTTCTGTTATAAATAATGGAGACCGAATTGCTCAGATAATTCTGTTGCCTAGTAAACATTCTCTTTTTCCTAGCCAAAGAAAGGCAAGAAAAAATAAGGGCTTTGGTTCTACAGGTCCTCCTGGAGCATGGCTCACCATGGACATGGGGTCACGTCCCATGTGTCAACTCACCATACAGGGAATCTCTTTTTGGGGTCTCTTGGACTCAGGTGCAGACCGTAGTATCATTAGATTATCTGAATGGCCAAAAGATTGGGGATTACAACAGACAGATCAATTACTTAAGGGGTTAGGATATGCAAATAGTCCAAGCTGCAGTGCCGTTCACCTTAATTGGACAGATCAAGAAGGTCATTCAGGGACATTCCAACCTTTTGTTCTAGAGCTTCCTGTATCCTTGTGGGGACGAGATGTACTGCAACAAATGGGAGTAAAATTGACTACTGAATCTGTATATAGCCCTCAAAGTCAACAACTTATGCACAATGCAGGCTATTCAGGGACAGGTGGGCTTGGCCGATTTGAACAAGGTCGAAAGTCCCCTGTTCCCATAATGGGAAGAAATAATCCCAAAGATAAAAGAGGACTGGGTTTTTCTATGGGGCCACTGAACAATTAAAGATTAAATGGAAAACAGATGTGCCAGTGTGGGTCTCTCAGTGGCCCCTTCCTAAAGAAAAAGTTACAGCAGCCCACGAACTGGTACAAGAGCAGTTATTGGCAGGACATTTACAGTCCTCCACATCTCCATGGAATACACCTATTTTTGTTATCAAAAAGAAATCAGGTAAATGGAGATTGTTACATGATCTCCGAGCAGTAAATAATAGTATGGAGATCATGGGACCAGTGCAATTAGGGTTACCAGTTATATCGGCCCTCCCTGCCAATTGGCCCACTGTTGTGTTGGACATCAAAGACTGCTTCTTCTCTATTCCACTGCATCCTGCAGATACCCCTCGATTTGCTTTTACAATACCGTCCATTAATCATAAGCAAGTGGATCAAAGATATGAATGGACAGTACTACCACAGGGTATGGCTAATAGTCCCACATTGTGCCAAATATATGTAGATAAAGCTCTACAATCTATTAGAAGAGAATTTGCTTCTTCCATGATTTATCATTATATGGATGATATTTTATTATGTGCTAAAACCCCAGAAATTTTGGATGATATGCTTATAAAAACTATATCATATCTTAAACAATGGAATTTAATTATAGCTCCAGAAAAAATACAACAAAGAAATGTTAAACAATATCTTGGCACCAAATTAGAAGATACTATTATTCGTCCTCTTAAGGTTAGCTTGAGGGTGGACAATTTACAAACTTTAAATGATTTCCAAAAACTTTTAGGAGATATAAATTGGATTCGACCATATTGTAGGCTTAGTAATGCTGATCTTAAACCTTTGTTTGATTTGCTAAAAGGGGATTCAGATTTATTTTCTTCACGATCTTTAACACCTGAGGCACGAGCATGTATTCAACTTGTAGAGGAAAGATTATCTGAAGCACAAGTAGATCGTATAGATTATCAGAAAAAATTGCTCTTATGCATTCTTACCACAGATTTCACACCCACTGAAGTGTTGTGGCAAGAGGGTCCCATAATGTGGATACACCTCCCTCATTCTCCTAAAAAAGTATTGCCATGGTATCCAGCCTGTGTTGCACAAATAATTATTAAGGCATTAAAGGCAACTTTGACTGCATTTGGGATGCAGCCTGATCTTATCATCACTCCATATACTAAAGAACAGCTTGCCACTCTAGCTGCCACCAATTCTGATTGGGCCATTGTTCATGTAATGGCTTCAGGACAATTTGATAATCATTATCCACAACATCCATGGCTCAGGTTTGTTTTGGCTCATCCTATTATTTTTCCAAAAATCACTCGATCTGCACCGATTGCTGGAGCGCCAAATATTTTTACAGATGGATCCAAAAGAGGTATGGGCGTGATATTCAAAGAAGGCTCGGATCCACAAACTTTTCTTTTTCCTCATTCATCAGCACAGGCAGTAGAGATTTTGACAGTGATTCAAATATTTCTGCTCTATGATTCCACTCCATTCAACTTAATTTCAGATAGCTTATATGTGGTACAAGCACTTAATAGCCTTGAATGTGTAGGACATATTAAGGGACAATCTACTATTCTTCTATTATTGGCTAAGTTACAACAATATATTTGGAACAGAAAATGTTCCTTCTATGCAACCCACATACGAGCTCATTCAGGACTTCCTGGACCGCTTGCTGAAGGCAATGCTATTGCAGATTTTCATACTCGAACTGTACTTATTTTTTCAAATGAAGACAAAGTTTTACAAGCTCAAGAATTTCACAATAAATTTCATGTAAATTCCCAAACGCTAAGACTAAAATTTAAAATCACTAAAGAACAAGCTCGACGCATTGTATTGCAATGCAAAAATTGTTTGACATTATTGCCACAGCCTACTACAGGAGTAAATCCTCGAGGTTTGCGACCTCTTCACCTATGGCAAATGGATGTCGCGCATGTTCTTGAATTTGGCTCTCTTAAATATATACATGTTTCCGTGGATACATGTTCTGGAATCATCTTTGCCTCTGCTCATACTGGAGAAAAAGCTCAACATGTAATTTCCCATTGTCTGCAAGCTTTTGCTGCCTGGGGCATCCCTCACCAAATTAAAACTGATAATGGACCTGCTTATGTTTCTCAAAGATTTTCTCATTTTTGTACCCAAATGGCTATACAATTAAATCATGGATTACCATATAATCCACAAGGCCAAGGCATAGTAGAACGAGCCCATGCCACTATTAAATCTGCTTTACTAAAACAAAAAGGGGGAATAGGGGCTCAATGGAGCACACCAAAAGATAAACTAAATCTTATATTATTTATTCTAAATTTTTTAACGTTGGATGCCAACGGACGAACAGCAGCAGAAAGACATTACAGGCCTCATGAGCGCTATGCAGGGCAAGCAATGTGGAAAGATATTCTTACAGGAGCATGGAATGGTCCAGATCCAGTGCTAACGTGGGCTCGAGGGTCGGTGTGTGTTTTCCCACAGGACAAAGACTCGCCGATTTGGGTTCCTGAAAGATTGGTGCGCCATGTACAGGAACCAAGGGAAGATGCCAAGCAACAAATGGATATGGCTAACTCTGTTGGTAATGTTCAACATTGGAGTGAGTGAAAAAGATCTTTGGGGAATTATTTCTGCTTTCCCTCTTCCTTTGCCTGTGTCCACCACTGCCACCATTTTTCCTCGGTTCTTTACGACCAATAGTTCTTTGGTTAATGATAGTCTAGGTTGTTTTATTGATACCTGTTTTCTAACTTTCTGCTGGAATGCTTCTATGCACCCTTGGGCAGTAGTAATGCGACTGCCTATAGCAGTCCCTTGGCCAGTAAGAGTGGATGTAAATTCCCTTCCAGTTTTGCTGAACCGAGAAAAGAGAGATTTTGGAATTTCTGCTCTTATTGCTGTAATTGTGGCCTCTGTGACCGCGGCAATTGCAGCTGCTGCCGCTTTGGCAACGTCTATAAATACTGCAGCCACTATGAATGCTCTATCCTCACATGCGGCTACTGCCATGGCTCAGCAAGCTCAAATAAATGGACAACTTAAAGCTGGCATATTAATGGTAAATCAAAGAGTAGACCTGTTACAAGAACAGGTTGACATTCTAGGGCAAATGGCGATGGTACCATGTATTCATAAATTATCTGGATTATGTATAACATATGTGCAGTATCAGAATTTCTCCCATGCAGGTAATTTGTCTCGGCAATTAAGCAAGATGCTTCTAGGGACTTGGAGCCGTGAATTTGAACACACCATGATTGAGCTTCGAGCGTCCATCACTGCAATTAATTCTACCCGTGTGGAAGTCGCCACAGTACAACAATGGATGGACTTGATACATGGAACTTTGGGTTTCTTAAAAGATTGGGGTGGTATGGCATTCTGGGCATTCTTGCTGGTGGTAGCATGCTGTTTCCTTGTTGGATATATCAGGCGAACTCGACAACGCACACTGCAACAACAACGTATATTGGTGCAAGCTATGGCAGCCCTTGAAGCTGGCTCATCTCCCCATGTATGGCTCAGTATGCTGGATCGGTAGTCAGTGACGGGTAAGATCTTCCCCGGGACCTTTCAACCTAAGACAGGGAAACAATCATGCTATTGTTCTCCCAATGACGGGTAAGACTGGTCCTTGAGGGTCAACGACCTAAGACAGGCACGATCCCGAGTCTTGTTTTAATAAAACAAAAAGGGGGAGATGTCGGGGCCCACTCGGCTGGACCGAGATGGCACCCAGGCTTGTTGCCAGCGTGGATTCAAGATGGCGCCTAGGCTTGCAGCCAAGTCATGAGACTCACAAGATGGATGTCTCCTTGAGCATGCGCAGTGTGCCATGCTACGTGCCTGCAGAATGATCAGTGACGCCTACCACCAGCCTGCCTATTAGAAAGTCAGAAGTGTGCATGCCCTAGCTGTGGAAGCTTGGGGTTGGTAGGAAATAGAAGGAGGGATTATGATGCTGATATATATTGTGTACGCATTGTCAGACATTAGAGAGAATTAGAAGGAGACATATTAGAAGAGACATATTAAGAGACATGTTAAGGATCCATTAAAGAAGAATTCATATTTCAGCTGAAAAGGTGTCTGTGTCGTTCTCTAAGCCCCTGCGGGTCGGAGTCTTGGGGGACGATATAGAACAAATCAATTACAATGATTGATTGATTGACTGATTGATTGATTTGGTGGTACTGGGGTTCCTGGAAGCCCTTCCAACTCCGGGCTACACTCCCAGACCGTTTTATTATTATTATTATTATTATTATTATTATTATTATTATTATTTATTTGGAGACAGGGTCTCTTATAACAGGGAGGCTGACTACGAACCTGTGCGATCCTCCTGTCTTCGCCTCCCAAGCACGGGGATTACAAGCGTGCGCCACCACGCCCAGCCAAATCAATTAAAAGTAACTAAAAACATGTTTTTTCAACATAATATATTATTTATGACACATAATTTGTATGACATTTCTTTTAACTTAATAAATGACCTTGGAATCTAACTTTAAAGTCAGATAATGTCATTATTGAATCTTCAAGCACAAACTAAAAACAGATGACAATGCATTATTTTCCATACTATTCAATAACAGTGATTTTTTGAGTGTAATATTTTTCATTAATTAATTGTTAAAATATTTAAATGCCAAATTTTTTAAATCTCACAAAAATATAAAAATCATCTAATGCATATTCAAATTCTATGTCATTTCTACATAAATTTCTTCAATGTTGTATATAAATATTTGAAATATAACTGAAGCATCTCAGTTCAGTGAATTTATTTTTATATAATATATTAAGTATGCTCTATTAAAATATCTTGTATATATTAATAAATTATTTGCTAATGAAAACATAATTGATGAGGATAGCATACATCTGAAATCCCAGTACTTGGGAAGCTGAGACAGGAGAATCACAGATTCAAGGACAGACTAAGCAATTTAGCTAGACGCTCACCAACTTGTGGAGATGTTGTTTCTAAACAAAAAATAAGAAAAGAATATTAGTTTATAAGTTGAAGTAGAATGTTTTGGGGTTCAATCCTTAGCACAAAGAGTGAAAATAAGAGAAAAACAATAAAAAATAATAAAAAGAAATATAACAAAATCTTTAACACAAGACAAACAAAAATGGTTATACATCAGCCTACATTCATTAGACTCTGTGAGTTTCCAATTTCCAAGATCTAAATTTGATGTTGAGTTCAGGTGAGCAAAAAGTTTTTCACAGCCTCAAATTATATTTAACTGAATTCATTCAGGTTTAACATCACAGTGGAATATCTGTATATTGGTTCTTATTAATAGTTAAAGTAACTAGAAAGGCAAGCTATGTTGTATAGGAAACTATAAATAAAAAGGGTATATGTGATATTAATTTAGCTTTATCCAATATTTCATGCTATGTTCCAATTACACAGATAATTCTGTTATTATTTTTCCAGTACTACTCCTGAACCTCCCACTTAAAATGCATAATCATATGTAAACATAATAATCTGTACTTTATTCATCTCTAGATGATAAAGAATGTGAATGTTTTCACCATAACCTAATTAGAAAAATTCCTTCTATTTTCTAGATTCCTCATGAATCAATCAAACCTGTTTCAGTAAACATGTGTTCATCTATTGACTTTTCTCAGTCAGCTTATCTGAAGACATAAAGCAATAAGTGCAAATAAGTGTAAATATATATTCCAAAAATATAGTTCACTAATTAAATAAGTGATAGTTCTATATGATCTAATATACAACTATGATAAATGTACCTGTGTGTTTAAATATATATATATATATATATATATATATATATATATATATATATATATATATCTCACTATATATATCACCATATTTATTTATCTATGCAATTTCATATATTCCAGTAAACATTTTTTTCTTTTATTGAGAATTGAATCTAGGTGCATTTAACCTTTGAGCCATACTTACAGCTGTATTTTTTTATTTTGAATAAGGGTATTGTTATATTTCTGGGAATCTCACTAAATTGCTGAGGCAGGCCTGAACCCTGAGATATTTGTTTCTGCTTCTCAAGTACTGTGACACCACACCCAGAATTCTAGCAACCAATTCTAATTTACAATTTTAACAGCAAATACAAATCATATTTTTGGTCTCTGAAACAGGAGGTGCCTAATAACTGATTAAATGTGTTTATAAGCATACACTTTGAAATGAATTCTCAAGTCTACTAGTCAAACAGCTAGTCAAACAAGTTGCTTTTCTAATTGTACTAATTTATAAAATGTGAATAATAGGAGAAACCCTTAGAGCTTTTTAGAAATATTTAATAAAACCACAGAATTGCTTAGCTTTAGAGGCCTCATTTGTATATATCTCTGCTTATGGTATGCCTTGATGTTTTAAAATATGGTGATTTTAAAATTAAATGTATAAACTTAAAATATATAAAAACTCATATATGTAAATATATAAATAATATGTAAATACTATATGATTAGTATTTAAAAGAGCACCTGGCATAAAATAAACTTTAAAGAAGTTGAAATATAATAATTAACATGTTCATAGGGCTCATTGTGATATCTTGATGCATTTATACAATGTTCAATCAATAAATCAGGGCAATTAACTTATTTATCATATCAAATAATCTAATTTCAAGTGATAAATAAGCTAGTTGCTTATTTATTTTTTTGTTTTGGAACATTCAAAATCCTCTTTGAGATACTTTGAAGCATGGAATAAATTATTGTTAACTATTGTCATTGGATAAAATAGAACAAAAGCATTTGACAATCTCTTAATAAATATTTGATTGTTCACTCATTAGGTTACTTCATTTTTGTTTAAAAATATATAATCATACTTTGTTTGATTATGTATGTAATCAACTTTCACATTATTTCCATTTTTTGGTTTTCATTTATTTAACATTTTAGTCATCTTTTTTGCTGCTCTAAACACTTCATACACACAAAACATAGAGATAGAAGATATTTATTTGCTTATGGATCTGGAGAATTCAATATATGTTAGGATACTGTCTAAGCAGGATCCAAAGACTTCAGGTCCTCAGGAAACAATAGTGAGGAGCAGAGAAGAAGACAACCTCTTATCAGCAAATAACGGCAGGGGAGAGAGAGAGGATGGAGGGGACAGACACATACAATCTCCAAGACCAAACTCCCAATGACTTGCCTCCTCCAGCCATGCCCCACCTCTGAAGCTTGCTGAACTGAGCACACAATCCTAGCATATGGGCTATTGGGAACATTTTAAATTAAATCTATATTTCTTTTTAGAGTGATTGTTGTTTTACTCAATAAGATTTGTTCAAATATTCTCAGCTTGGGAACATATCATGTGTACTCTACCCTTCCTCCATATAAACAAAGGTCTGCTTGAACAGTGTTTAATCTAGAGAGATTTGGTCTGGATTTTTAACAATCAATGGATTTTATCAGAATATTGACTTGAATTTTAAAGATGAAGAAAGAGAAAATAGGAAGCCTAAAATGTGTCTAATTTGTGAAATCATTTGTTCTAGTACTTAATAAGTTATAAAACTTCTATTCAAACTACCCATATTACTTTATTTTGTTGTCTCAAATATAACCTCAAAATCTCATGTGAATTTTCTAGGTTGTTTAAATTAGATCTTTTACAAATAGTGTCGTCATTGTTTTACCCAATGTATGTATTCTCATATATGTTGAAAATAGTTTTATAGTTCAACTTATTGAATGACATGACATATAGATGCTGTAAAAACCATGCAAGGCCGGGCGTGGTGGCGCACGCTTGTAATCCCCACACTTGGGAGGCTGAGACAGGAGGATCGCGCAGGTTCGAAGCCAGCCTCAGCTAGTTAGTGAGGCTCTCAGCAATTTAGTGAGACCCTGTTTTAAAAATAAAATATAAAATAGGGCTGGGAGTATAGCCCGGAGGCAGAAAGCCTCTGGGTTCCACACCCAGTACCACAAAAAAAAAAAAAAGCATGCAAGAAACATAATAATCATTTACCTATAAAAATTTTTTTGATTTTTGGATAATAACAAAATGTCTCTTTCATTCTATCTTTATATACAGATGAAATATATCTACATACATTTCCCCTTTATTCATAATCATGTTTTACATATGTAAATATATATTCCATAAATGAAATATATATGCATATGTACATGTATTCTTTGCACATATATATTCTCTCTATATATAATTGCTATATAACTATATATATAACTATATAACTATATATATATATATAGTTATATATATATGTAATTGTTTCAGCCACATAAACCAAATGCTATAAAATGTAAGCTGGACAGATATAGGAGTGAAATGCATAGTGGGAAAACACAGACAGAAATTTTATATTCATATATAATTACAGCTGTTAAAATTACACACATACATGTGTGTAATTGGCATTTTCTGGAATATATAAATTTTAAATACATATATACTTACAGTTTCTAAGTATAATCATTGATCAAAAATAATCAATAAGCCAGGGATGGTAGTGCATGCCTATAAGTCCAGTACTTGGGAGGCTGAGACAGGAGAATTGCAGGTTCAACCTCAGTGAGTAGTGAGACTCTCACCAATCTAGCAGGTTCTTGTTTCAAAAATAAATAAAAAAGCTGAATGCTGCTGGGGAAGTAGGCTAAAAAGTAGGATCCACCTGAGTTTTCTCCCCAGTACCCAGTAACAAACAATAAAGGAAAACAATAAACATTAGATAATAATTTTCAATTCATTATGGAAATAAATCTATCTTAAATGTATGAACTTTTACTTTAAATGAGGATACCACAGTCTTTTATTATAAAATTAGATCTAAAATAATCTATGAAATATAGTTTAATTTCAATCCATTAGAAAACATTTGTATTCATGGATTAAACATAGTCTAACATTCTGAAAACATTTTACTCTTTATCAATGAAGTAATTGAAGAATATATCCTTGCATCTCTTCCAGTAAATCCTATTAACAATTTTTACCATATAAAAGAGAAAAAATTGTCAGTGAATGTTTAACTAAAGTTTACATAAGCATTTCAAAATGTAACTATAAAGTATAAATGAACACTTTATTTTTAAATTAGTGCTTTCTAACTAAATATTTGTAGAAAATACTTATATTAAAATATTAAATCATAATGAAAATATCAATAACACATTGTTTCAAAATATTATTAACATAATTATAAAGCAATAAGGATGAGAAAGATTGTTCATCTAACCAAATAGGACCCCAAATTTTCCATTAAAAATTGACAAATTACATGAATGAATATATCACAACATACAATATTCAAATTCCACTTTGTTAGATATGCTAAAAGTAAACATTTTAAAATTTTCACATAATTTATAATAATAAAATAGGTTAAGCAAATAATGGCTGAGTTTTGAAAGGCAATTTATTATTGTGTTTCATGGTACAAAAGTTTATATCTGTTTTACTTCATATATTTATTTTATTGTAACAGCACTTATGATTTCTTGAATTAATAATTTTCAGTAATCTAATGCATCTTAAGAACACATGCTATAATTAATAACTAGTCACCCTGTTATACAGTAAATAGATCTCTATCCAATCAAATTAAAATTTTGTATTCCTTGACAAGTAATTTCCATCTAACTTCAGGCCTTGATAACCACTATTCTTTTAATTTCTATTAGTTCATCTCTTTCATGTTTCTACATATAATCTCAATTTAATACACACATATATAATATTTTTATAATATACTTAACATAATAAGTTACAAACATGGGAAAAGTAAATTTTGGAAGATTTAAAACAACTTTTCTATTTTCACAACTTTTTATCTAAAATGGTTATGTCTAAGACTATTTATCAAATAGCATTGGGCATAGATATATTTTTAGAATTTAGCATTTTTCCACATTGAAAGGTAATGGCAGCACATAGACAACATTTTGTTTAACACATTCAATGGTGACTATGGCAGCATTTTCTAATAAAAGCCATCAGTACGGATATCCACCACACTGACAACAGAATAAAGACTACAGTATCCTCTCATAATTCATGTATAGTTTAGCTGCCAGCAGAAATTGCAACAAACTTAAGAAAAAATACTTTAAGGATAAGAAATTTGAAAAGGAATCTATTCTCTTCTGTCTGGTACTCCACATGCCACAGGCCTTTCTTTCTAGTGTTAGGCAATATATTAGTTGTCTTGGCATCCCATTTGAACAAGAGACCGATTACAACTTTACACCATCAGAGGTATCACCATCAATCATTTCATATACCAGAGGTTTTTGTATTCAAAATGTTTTGCAGTGTTATAGTGACTAAAATGTGCAGTGGTCTTTGATTTAGAAGACAGTATTTGTGTTAGGTATTTATGATTTTCTTTTCAATTGCTATCTACTCAAAATATGTTTCTATAGATTTGATAATTGAAAACTAAAATGGCCTAGATAATATGAACAAAGGACTCCTCTTTCACATGAAAAATAACCAAATTAAATATTTTTACAGTCTATTATCCCTATATAAAATGTTAGTTGTTTTTACAGTGTTAACACAAAAGGGTTTTTTTTATAGAAAATCTACTTTCTAGTTAATATTTTAGTAAAATGAAGATTAAAAAAATCAATCATCTATTTTACCAGCAGAAAACAAATACAATTAATTTATAACAACACCTCACTGAGTATTGCACCATAGGCTGGTAATTTTAAATCACATAAAATTGTTTATAAAAGAAATTCCCATATGTTGTATATGACTTTAACAGTTTTGCTATATAGATGAGAAATGTATATTTTGATACCTGAGAAAGATCACACAAATCCACAACACAAATTAGAGTTATGATTTTGATTTTCAAAGCAGATGCTCTTAGCCACATCAATACAAAAATTTTTATCAAAACAATAGACTATATTAACTTTTTCTAGTATTGTGAAGATACAATGAGGGCATATGCCTGACATTCACCATAAAGGATTTGACTTTGATAAAGTAATACTTTGAAACAGAGTATATTCTCAAGAGAATCCCTGCAGTCACTTTTTTAAAGTTATCCTGAGAAGACCCTGGGTAGGAGACAAGCAAAACAGTATTCTTACAGGATTTTTAAAATATATTCTGGCAAAATAGCCCTTGGGGAAAAAGATATGAAAAAACATTGAAATACATTATAATTATGCAGGATTTTGCTAGAAATGCATCTTTATAAATCTTTCTCTGATTTTCCCTAGCCATTTCTAGAGCTGCTGATCTAGTTTCTACAGCTGTAGAGTTTTTATATTTAATTTCTTTAAGTACTTTAAAATAATATAGTTTTTCTACCTCTTATAAAAATTGTATCTATTTTTGTAAAAATGTATTTTATCTTAGGAATTATTTTGAATAAACTATCTTGATAGGTTTTAAAATCAGTGATACTTTCAAAAGCACATGAAACAGCAAATGTTATAAGAAAAAATTAACTGAATGAACACAATAATGTTAGATAAAATAATAAATGGGACATTGATGTTGTTGTACCACCTACTCATATTGTATAAGGTTTCATTTTTTTCTATAGTAATTCAAATTATAGAAAGATTTCTTATAAAATAGTCATCTCAATTTATAATTTAAATGTAGACAAATGTGTTCATTTTGTATATAATTTAAAAATAAAACAAATTAATGAATGATGCCACTCGGGTTTGTTATAAAAATATATGACTATAATTAATTTTATATTTATTAATTTAATATGTTTAAAGATGTTGCTGTTGCTGGGAAGGGCTAAATGAGTGATGTGTGCATGTATTCTTCTATCACCTTGTACTCCATTAAGATGTATGACTACAATTCACTAATAAACAAATTTTAAAAAAGATTATGTTGATTGTGAAAAGACAAAAATAGAAGGCTAAAACTTAAATTTTTCTTGCACAGGAACCGAGGTATTTCATAGTTTTTTGATAAATTGATTTGGATCCACATCTAGAATGGATAAACTCAAACCATTTTTCATCTGCACCTGCTCCACTGTATTAAAGACCGGGGCAAAAGAGATAAACAGGATTCTACACTTACACTCAACACACACACACACACAAACACACACACACACACACACCATGAGTGCATGTGCAGAGAATTAAAAAAACAATTAGTCTAAGTGGAGTGAAGCATGCCTGTAATTCTACCTACTGGGAAGACTGAGGTCTCTTTGCTTTCCCTGTCCTGCCCTGAGCTCCACAGAAAAATATGCACAGAACTACTAAAATCTTTTCAGATCTTTGAGCAAATAAATCTTCCTATCTCTAAATTGTGGTGGACAATATGGATTACAGCAGAGAATTCTAATGGAAACACTGACCACTGCAGTTTTTTTTATGAAAAAAGGTAAATATAAACCACAGGATACAAGGGAGTACAATAGTTTTAAGGACTACCCATATAAGAAATTATACTTTTCAAACCAGATCTAGGCATTCAGTCAATTGAACTTTACTGAATGTTGTAGCTTATTGATGACAGCTGTAAATTTCACAAGATTAAGAAGAGATTTGATTTAAGGCCTTAGGTAAATGTAAGAATATAGTGAGTGGAGGAAAGGAATAATTTGGATTATTACAATAATACCCAACTTTTGATCTTTAATATTTGACTGTTATTACTTTATATTTTCATGTTTATTTTTCATTTTATTTTTTTCTAAAAACCATATCTGATTTTATTTTTCCCAATTAAAACTGGATTTTATGAGTTATGCAAAACATATTTTTTCTAATACTCAGCAGTTATAACCACTTGTAACTCTTGTCATATTTCTCCAGTTCACAAATTCTCCATAGGTAAAACTTTGGGTGTTATATGCTCAAGCCATCACACATTACAGATTGTGTCATTTATCTCCATTATATAATTTACTTGTTCATTCCAAAGTAAACTTGAATATTAGACATTTACATCCAATTATACTTTTTACCAAAGCTATTCAATCATTTTCATTTCCTCTAGGTCATTTAATCTAATATATATGATTTTCTTTCCCTGTTGTGACTACTTTCCCTGATGTGACTACATATATACATATGTGTGTGTGTGTGTGTGTGTGTGTGTGTGTATGTATATATATATATATATATATATATATATATATATATATAGTTTTGTTAGGACATGGTCTCTACATATTATTGCACCACATTTTATTTAAGTTATTTAGAACATATAATATGGAGTTGTCTCCTCTTTCCTCTGAATTTTTCCCTCCTTTTCCCATCATGTGATAAATTACAAACTATGGCTGTGTTTTTTTTAGACATATATGGTATTATTATTAAAACCATGAGTTTTGAGAATATATTCAGGAAAATTATGGCATTTTAACCTGGCTAAAAAGAAAGTAAGGACAGAAGGGAATGAGAAAGAAGTGAGATATATTGAGGGTCAATATAGAAATCTTATTGGGGTCAAAAAAGTGTTGTAGATGAAAATTTTAAGAAAAAGAAAGTAAGTGTATATTCAAAAGTGAGATAGTTATATTTGACATTGTCTAGTGTGTGTGTAATAGTTAATAATGGTGCATTCTAAAGATGAATAAGGGCAAAATTTGTGATTAAAGAGGAATAAAGCCAGGCATGGTGGCGCACACTTGTAATCCCCATGCTTGGGAGGCAGAGACAGGAGGATCATGCCGGTCTTAAGCCAGCCACGCTGGCTTAAGAGACCCTGTTTCCAAAAATAAAAAAAAGTATAAAATAGGTCTGGGAGTGTAGCCCGGAGGTAGAAGGGCTTCCAGGAACCCCAGTACCAGCAAACAAAACAAAACAAAAAACAAAAGATAATAAAAAAGGAATGAAGAACAGAGCATTTTGACTTAACGATGAAGTAATAAAAACTACACAAGGGTTTAGTTTTGATATATTAATATTAAATTAAAAGAAATTAGATTAGAATGATATTGTAAAGAAAGGATTAACTCTTTAAGGAATGACAGGAAGTTCTGTTTATAGAAACATTAATATAATAAGAAATATCATAATTCAGTATTATAAGTTTCAAGGTAAGAATGTTTCTTTGGTATAAATATTTGCTATAAATTTAGAAGCTTCAATAAAGAAAGGAGAAGATATCTTACATACTAACAGAACAAATGTAAAAAAGATTTTCACAGAGAAAATAAGCACCACTTGAAATAGGTATAGAAAAAGCAGTCTTTGCCACAGTCAAATTTCAGGTAGCACAGAAGGGCTATCCCTTCAGAGAAAATGCAGAGGATAGAGAAAATTTTGCTGACAACAAACTACAAATTGCTGTTCATATAGGACAGTTGAAGAGTTTATTTAGGATTTGTCTCAGTCAGCATTCTCAATGATGTAATCACACCAACTGACCATACAACTTAGATAAAGGACGATTTATTTGCTCACAGTCTTTGGAGATTCTACAGATTAGTCTAAGTCAGGCTGAGTCAATGAACTCAGAACACAAAGGCAGGAAGCAGAGGGAAAGACAGTCTTGGGAAAGTCAAGCCTTGGGAAAATCAAGCCTAAAAGCCTTGGGAAAATCAAGCAAGGGGAGGAGAAACCAGACTCCCCAAGTCCACACCCCCAGGAATCTGCTCCTCAAGCCACACTCTACCTGCTCAGTTTACCACTCAGTAAATCCATTACAGTGGATTTATCTACTGAGAAGATTTCAACCCTCTTGACTTAATTATGTCAGCTCTAAACATTAATACATGAGTTCTTCTGGGGATGTTTTATTTGTAACCATAGCAGTATTCATATTTTAACATGAAAAGAAAAAGTGCAGAAATTAAAAAAAAGACGAGCATGTCTTTATTCATAGTTCACATTGTTGTACATATAGGTAAGCACATAAAGATTTCCTGGAACTAATAACTGATATAGCATTATAATAGGATGTCATATTTTGCCAACAAACAATGACCGATTGAGTTATAAATTAATAAACTAATAAAAATTATGAAAGCAAAATATGTATCACAAAATACATATAATATTTATTTGAATAAAACAAAAGCACTAAAAGATATTTAAAATATGATCTTCACAAGTTGAGAGAAAATTCATGTTATTGGATAAAGAAATATATATTTTATAAAAATATATATAATATATATATAAATAAATATATATATATAAAATATATATATAACAAAATATATATATTTTGTTAATATACAATTTTTTTAAATTTTATTATTATTTCAGTTCAATCCGCCATAAAACCCAGAGAGTTATTTCATAGCAGCTAAAAAAATAAACTGTTTCTGATGTTTGTTTATTTATTTATTTGCGGGTCTGGGGATGGAACCCAGGGGCATTTGACCTCTGAGCTACACCTTCTGCCCTATTTTTTTATTCTTTATTTTGAAACCGGGTCTCACTGAATTTCATAGGGCCTCATTTAGTAGCTGAGGCTGTCTGCGAACCATGATCCTCCGGTCTCAGCCTCCCAAATGCTGGGATTACAAGCGTGCACCATCATGCCCGGCTCTGATGTTTATTTACAACGACAAATTATATAGTATAGCCCACACTATTATGAAGAAAAAATAACATTGGATTGACATCACTAATTTATAAACCTATAGATCAAAGATGGCTGAAGAAGACACAGCAACATTGCAGCTCCTTGAGGGTGATGTAAAACAAAAGAAAACAAAAAGTCAAGTACGAAGTTCTTGGAAAAAGTTGGTTGGAAGCTTAGGAAAACTAGGTAAAAAGCAGTATTTTTGGTTTCTAGAATAGTTGGAGAACTTATCATTGAGAAAGTCTGCGTTATCCCTGGTTAAGTATCTAGGAAGTTGCTTGTTTGCAGTCGCTTAGTGTTGGAGAGAAAAACTCTTCCACCCAACAAACAAACAAACAAACAAAACAAAAACTAAATACAATTAGCCATCGACTTTAAGAAAAAGAGGGGTGTCCAGTGTACCTGCTATTCGGTCAAAGATTTGGTTGTGTGGCCGGGCGTGGTGGCTAACGCTTGTAATCCCTGCGCTTGGGAGGCGGAGACAGTAGGATCGCGCAGGTTCGAAGCCAGCCTCACTGGCTTAAGAGACCCTGTTTCCAAACGTAAAAAGTATAAAAATAGGTCTGGGAGTGTGGCCCAGAGGTAGAAGGGTTTGGACATCTGATTGTAGATGATGCTAGGGTCATTGAAGGAATACAGGGAATCCCATCGAAAGAGAGAAACAAAGCAACCCCTTCTAAAAAGTGCCTGCAGTAAGGAAAAGCACACAAATGGAATAGCATCTTTGCTTGAACTTTCAAATAAGAAATAGTCTTAATTTTCTATTTTTCTTTTTTCTATTTTTAATTACTTTATTATTTTTAACTTTTTTTTTGCAACAAAGCAATAATCAATTTGTACTTCATATTCTGCTTAATGGATTGAGAAGAAAAGCAGGAAGACTGGAATCTGAATCAAAATGAGGCCTGAAGAGAATAGAAGGAGTTTTATGACCAATTCCACACACCCATTCCCAGTAGAAAGAAATTCCTTGAGTCACAGATATAATTTTGCTGGTCACTGAGGTTACATAGTTTTGATCCAATTTGCATTTGAACAAGTGAAATGCCCAGACCATTCCCCTGATCCTGAGAGGGGGCCAAAAAAGGAAGAGGCTGGTAGTTATGTGTAATAAAGTAGCCAAACAGGGTCACTTGTTTGTACCATGAATACTTTCTCAAAATAGTGGGCACTTCAAATCTCCTGAAAGAAAAAAAATAATCACCTACATGATAAGAATTACAAGAACTATTTGACATTAATGAACTCATTGTTCTCCCACAAAATGTACTTTGTTAAAATTATATTAAACTTCTTTATATTTTGTCATTTTATTAGATAGTTCTAATTTTTGTTTTTTATGCTAATTCAATACCCACTCCCCATCTCTAATACTCCCTAAATTTTAATTTCTATTTTTCATCTTGATCATTATCATGCTTTTCTTTATTATTGCTTCTTTTTATTTTCTTATGTATACCAAATCACCTTAATATATACTCATCAATTTGTAATGTATTCAGATTATCCTACATTTGTACCATTATAACTTACTTCCTCTTGAAAAGTAAAATGGTAGAGATTATTATTAATTACTTTTTAGGATATGCTAAAATGTGTTTTGCCCCTAAATTATCATTGTAACTTGAAGGTACTATATTCTATTAAAGATATATCAAAGTTTACATTTTAAATCTTGATTACCTGGAACAGATGTCCTGAAGCTAATATATACCCAGTTCAAAACTCATAAAAATATATTAGACATAGGACTCTCACATAAAAAAAGAAAACCAATAAAACAGAGGCACAAATATAATTAATTTTAAAAACTATGTAAGAGCCTATGGCCAATCTCTGAGACTTCCTCCAAATATTGTAAACTGATTCTGTTTACTATGTTTCTAAAGCTGATCACAATACATCATATATTACACAATATATCAAATGGATAATTTTAATGAAGTACCTCATAACAAATTCCCAAATTTTCTCATTTATAGAAAAATATAATAATTCAAAAATATAAGATATTTAGTTTTAGTGGGTAATGCCTATGATCTCACGATTTGGGTGGGTAATAAAGGAGAAATAATGGTTTGCGTCTAGCATCAACAACTTAGTAAAAACCTGTTACAGTATAAAAACTGTTGGGGCTATAGCTCAGGGGTAGAATGCTCCTGGGTTTAATCCCTCTGTAGCAAAATAATAATAATGAGAAGTTGAAAGAAACACATGTAAGCATGCCAACTATAAAAAAACAGTTTCCATATAAACTACATTTTTTCATAAAATTTAATTCTGCTTTTATATACATGGTGTGCAATTAAGTTTTTTATATCTATAAATTCTCAAATAAAAATGTTATAGTACTTTAAAAAGTATATTTTCCATTTGTATTCATTTCTTTAAAACATGCATTATAAGTTTCAGCCAGTTTCTCAAGTGGTCTAAAAAATAAGATAAATAGAACTGTTTTATTAATTGAATAAGTCTTCTACCAAAACAGTAACTGTTTGTTGTGAGTTAGAAATAAATACTCTTAATGTTCAAATTCAGTCACAGTTTATTTTCAATCTCTATTTTGTGAATTATATTTAGTATTTGGTTATTTAAATCAAGAGTATTTTGTATTTTCCACATTTTTTTCAGGATGATATTTTTTGAAAAGATGTTTAAAATAAGGTTTTTATAATATTTGACTTTAGAAATTTTCAAAAGTGCTGAATGACTATTTTTGACAAAAAAAAATCAAAGAAAATAAGTAGGCACATAATGTTGTCTTGAATTAGTAGGTTGATCCAGCAGTGTCTTATCTATTCTTTTAACTAACCTGGCTATGGCTGGATATTGTATCACTGCCAAATAAGGTCTTTTGTTGATTTGTTTAGTTTTGTTTCTGGTGAATTCAATTTATTGCTAACCACATGTAGCCTTGAAGCATTACACCCACCTGTTCCCAGATATTTCTATCCAGGCATGTAGCCACTATCATGCCAGAATTCCTGAATAAATACAGAAGTATTGACTAGCTTTTCATATCCACGAAGAAATCCACATAGAGTTTCAATCTGATACCGTTGAAAAGTAATCACTTTTTTCCTCACATTTAATTTACACCATATTTAAAGTTTTCTGGATTCCATTATTCAGAATCTACTAAATTAAGATATTTTATGTCAAACTTAAGAATTTTATATATAAAGAATAAACACCAAGAAATACACACTTTGAGATATAAAAAAGATGAAAAAACTTAAGAACTTTATATATAAAGAATAAACACCAAGAAATACACACTTTGAGATATAAAAAAGATGAAAATACTTAAGACAGTGTTGTATCTTTTAAGCAAATAATTTGTTCAATTATTGCATATGTTAGTCATTGAAGATTTTGTAATTTTTGACCATGTTGTGTGGTGAAAAGAACAAACAAGGCATACAAAGCAGTTTTATATTTATCTCACAATGCTGCAATTAATAAGAAAAATAGCACCAAGAAAAATAGCATCATATGTGTTTTGTAAATATTAATTCAGCAAAAAGCAGTATCAATTTTTCAGGTATTTACAGTGCTTTTGTGCATATTTTAGAGATTTAGAAATTCAACAGAGTCATTTACTTGATGTCAACCTGATATTAATTTGCAGGGCTGAGTTATTTCTATGTATGCTTTTAATTAGTGTATTGTAATTATATGAAGATCAAAGTCATACAAACAAACTTGTATAAACAGGTCTTGGTTTGTTTCCCTTTAATTTCTACCCTGATAAGTTTCTCTCTCTCTCTCTCTCTCTCTCTCCAGAAAGTTCTTCTCCTAAGACCATGATGTCTTTATTACATTATACAATGTATATATAACTACATTATAATATGGCCCCCAAATAAATTAACTATTGTCTAATTCTATGAAGAAAAGACATGGATCTATTATTTGTTTATATTGATTTTGTTATAAATTTCAATGTATTGAAAATCCTTATTTGAAAATTTATATTCAAATGTACAAACCATCCAAAATTATTAAAGATTTTGTAAATGTTGTCTTTTTTGTGGGCACAATTGCAAATACATATTTTTAAAGGCTTGGAAAAATGTAAAATAAGAAAACTGAGATAGGGGTTTGGCTTGGAAGCAAAATTATATGCAAACCAATTTGTGACCTTGACAAAATTATAACTTTTGTATCTTCACTTTGTTCTTAGGGATAAACCCATTAGAATAAAATGAAATGGCATTAAACCCAGCTGTCAAAATTATTTGCATGGTTCTAATTAGGAGAAGAGAAATTGTTTTAATGCATGTAACCTTTTTATAATATCAACTGTAACCAAAAAGTCATCTACTTCTAATGTAAAAAAAAAAAATACAGGTGTATGGTGCACTTCTATACATTGAAGTAGTAACTTTGGCTTTAAATAATATTACAAAACACTGGTTAAAATTTTACTATAGAGGAAACAAAAATATCTACTTTCCTATGAAAGTAGATGCTTTTAGTAAAATGGCACAAACATAATTACATTTTTCTTTTCATCAGTTGATAGATGTTTGAATTTAACTCAACATCTAATTAACAGCTTTTATTTTGGCACAAGTTAAGTTTTCTACATCAAGCATGAGATATTTACTAGGTATAGGTTTAATGAGTTAAATTTACAGGCTTCGATTTTATTTAGCTTCTGCTTTTCTCATTCTTTTGTCTTAAATTCACACTATGACTATTTAAACTATAAGAGTATACTTTAAATTTGGGCACACATAAGTCTCAAACCTTAGCAAATTTCAAACAAGTAGATCTCTTATTTGATCGGGCAATAGTCCCACATTGTTTAGAGTAAGAGCATTTTCAGAAGGCAAAGACACCATGTGTAGTTACAATAAAATCCTCATTCAATTAAAATGTGACCCACTGTAAAGTATGATATTAACATGTCAAGTCAATTTCATGCTCCCCTCTTCTCAGGCTATTTAGCACAACACATTTCATGCTAATCAGTTTGAGTATTTAAAGTCAAAGAAGAAAATGTGTCATTTTGGCATATCTTATAAAACACATCCATGCATGCATGCATACACATACATATTTAGTAAATATAGTAATATATTGCAGTGTAATTTAGCAACAATAATTTAGCATAATTTTATATTGCTATAATTTACACAAAAATTAGGTTGTTACTATTAAAATTGTTTATTGGGCATGTTGGCACATACTTGTAATCCCAGTACTTGGGAAGCCGAGACAGGAGGATCACAGGTTGGTGGATAGCCTCTGCAACTTAATAAGATCCTATTTTTTGTTTGTTTGTTTGTTTGTTTGTTTTGGTGGTACTGAGGGTGGAATCCAGAGGCTTTCTACCTCCGGGCTATGCTCCCAGACCTATTTTATTCTTTATTTGGAAACAGGGTCTCACTAAGTTGCTGAGAGCCTCACTAAGTAGCTGAGGCTGGCTTCAAACCTGTGCGATCCTCCTGTTTCAGCCTCCCAAGCATGGGGATTAGAAGCGTGCGCCACCACTATAAGATCTTATTTATAAGGATTTATAAGCCGTGTCCGGCTATAAGATCCTATTTCAAAATAAAATAATAATGGTGAGAGAGAATTCCTGTGGACACCAGCTCAGTACCACAAAATAAATAAAATTGTCTTACAATTAATATAAAGTATAACATAACACTTAAGGAAACTCAGTAGGAAGAATTACATAGCAAAATTATAAAAGTTATCTCTTTATGTTATGATTATTTACTTAATTTTTATTGGTATATATTAATGGAGTACAAGATGATAGAGACATACATATACACATCACTCATTTAATGACCACTATTACTTCTGTTAACATATCATATTTTATATTTTATATAATACAAAAGCATTGTTGGCTAATGTTATGCACATTAAGAATTTGTGAAACCGGGCATGGTGGTGCATTCTTGTAATCCCAGTTTTCGGGAGGCTGAGACCAGAGGATTATGGTTCGCGGACAGCCTCAGCTACTTAGTGAGGCCCTTCGCAAGTTGGTAAGACCCTGTTTCAAAATAAAGAATAAGCTCTTTCCTTTGTCTCCTCCGTCTGTGTCAGCCCCCTCCCCAATAAATCTCCTGGCTGCAAGGCAGTCTCTGGTGTGGTGATACTTGGTCCCTTTCAGTGGTACCTTGACTCAGATGGATTATGTGGAAAAGTATGTATATAGCATAGTTAACCAAGACACTCATTATTGGAAGGAGGGAAAGGGAAGCAGGGGTGAATGTATCCCATTTCAATACGTTATACATAAAAAAATTAAAAAATTACAAACATATGCATTAAAATAACAAAAATATAAAGAAAAAAAAAAGTAGGGCAGGCCTTGTACCTCAGAGATCAAATGTCCCTGGGTTCCATCCTCAGACATTGAAAAATAAATAAATAAAAATAAACATTTGTGAGACAGATATTAGTTGTTTAAGATTAATGGACTAGAGAATAGACTAAAAACGCAACAAATAATCCAAGAGATGGGTCATATTTCTTGATACAGCAGACTAAAACTTTACTAAGAATTGTTTTTCTCACAGAACACACTGTAGTATTAGAACACGGGAAGAAATGATGTTCAAAAGGTACTGGAAATTGGAAAAAAGGTAAAAAAAAAATAAGCTGTAGTGAGAGTTCCTAGTTTTCTAAGGGAGCAGTAACATAAGGCTACACAAATAACTTTTCCTATCTCAGCCTGTAGCCAATTCAGTGTATGCATCTCACATGGTTTCAAAGGAGAACACAGACCAAAAGTTGACAACCATTTTTCCTTTAGGAATGAAAAGGAAACTCTCAGGAAAGAGTGGAAGTGATTCTTTAATATAAACAATAACAAAAAAACAAGCATGCCCCAAACTCTGCCCATTGCATTCCTGAATCTCAAATTACACATATTTCAAAGGGACCAAAGCATTCAAAGTAGAGATAAGGATATGAATCAGGGATCATAGCAATACGATAATAACTACATGGTTCGAAATTCTTCAAGAATAGCACATGCTCACTCAAACAATATTCATTAGATAATAATATTACAACTTTTGTAAATATATAGAAGAAGAATGATCACAATTTTTAATGCCTACGATGCACGTCTGAAGTTCTCAAAATAGATAACCAAGAATATAAGAATATGCTAATATTAAAAGAAGAAGAAAAAAACTGGTACTGAGGACTGAAAATGAGGCTGAGTGGTAAAATCCTTGTCTTGTAAGGGACAAGGTTCTGGATTCAATTCCTAGAAAAACACACACAAACACAAATAAAGACTAACCCTGAGAAAAATTAGTCAGTAGAATCAAGAAACAAAGATTTTCAGGGGATATAAAAACTAATTTAAGCTAAACTAAAGAAACACACAACACTTAGGTTTCATTCATTAAATGTCAGCTGTAAAAGATCAACAAAAAATTGAATTTCATTAAAAATAAATTCTAGAGCTGGATGTGGTTTCATATGCTTGTAATCCCATCATGTGGGAAACTGAGACAGGAGTATTGTGGTTTGCAGACAGCCTCAGCTAGTACTTAGTGAGGCCCTTTGCAAATCACTGAGACCTTGTTTCAAAATAAATAATAAAAAATAGGGCTGGGGTATAGCTCGGAGTCAAATGCTGTGGGTTCCATATGCAGTGCTGCAAAAAAATAAAACTAAAAATAAATAATCCTGGAACTGTTCCTTAGAAGATTGAAATATATATCACTGGATATACTTATTGAAATAAAAATTACAATAAAGCATAAATTAAACATATAGCAATTCACAAAATAAAAGTGGAGAGTACTAAAAATATGAACAGAATCTCAGATGATATGAATGGGTCAAGAATACTGTAATTACAATAACAACTGGGAGAAAGCAAGAAGGGATAAGAAATTTTGTTAAAATGGCCATAATTTTTTTAAATTTTCTGAGATAAAGTTTTAGACACTGGGAGTACCCAGTGAAATCAATACAATAAGCTCAAATTGAGACATCATCTTATACCAAAACCTAATTCAGGGAAACACCAAAACTCTCTTCAATTCTTGAAGGCCAAGAGAGAAGAAGAAGATACAAAATATCCTGGAGCTAGCAGAGTTTGGATAATGAGATTTAATAAATGAAAATATATTTACCTTAATGCAAGGTGAAGCAACAAGTGTTGATGCAAAATCTGTAGCAAGTTATTGATAATATCCAGCTACATAACTGATTAAGGTGGGTGTACTAAACAGAGTTTCAATGTCCACAAAAAATCTTATATTGTAATAAGATATCATCTTGGGCAATTGTAACCAAAGAAAATCAATGACTGGCTTCACATAAAGAGGTTGAATCTCTTGTTAGAGACTAATACAACTGGTCAGTTTAGGGTTAAAATCAATAGTTATTTACAATTCCTAAAATTCTATAAACTTTATGAATTATATTAAATCTGTTCTGCCTATATTCAGCAAATTATATAAATAATGGATGAAAGCACATTTGTTTATAACTTAATTTACTTAATATTTTAAGGTTCCTGTTGAAAACTGCTTTTCAAAAAAATATTTCTTTCAAAATGGAGCTGCTCAGTGAATACCTGGTTTTCCAAGAGGACTAATGGTGATACACAATGATATTGTTATTTAATGCCTGCTAACAGCATATTCTGCACCCCATATATCAATAAGTAATTTTGACTTTCAAATATTAACATAGAATAGCTTAATTTTATCTGGGCCTGGTGGTGCACACTTACAATCCCAGTACTTCGAAGGCTGAGACAGGAGGATCACAGGTTTGTGGCCAGACTTAGGTACTTAGTGGGGCCCTCCAAAAATTAGTGAGATCCTATTTTAAAACAGAATAAAGCACAAAGCTTGGGGTGTAGCTCAGAGATAGAATGCCCCTAGATTTAATCCCCAGTACAACAAAAAATGTTTAATTTTATAAGGCTATATGTGTCATAAATTGTTCTTCCAATGGATCTGGGAAAAGTGAAGAGAAAATTTGTGAAAGATTCACTATTCTAGTTTCCAGTAAGAAAACTCATGGTCAAAACAGCAACATTAACAGAAATTTAAAATATATTGACTCCAACTCTTATAAATGAATTTGAGGCTTTCAAAACTTTAGTGAAGAAATTAAGTTTAGATATTATTTTTAAAAAAACCAAAGATTTATTTAATTGATACAATCTCATGAGGCTTCTCTTGGGTGGACAAATAAAGTGGTTGCTTGAGATAGACTACTGCTGATGAAGATGTTGTAAAAACTCCAGAAGTGACAGAAAAGGGATATATATTATCAAATAATTTTATCTAATAAATAAAAAGGGTTTGGGAGGACTGGCTGAATTTTGAAACAAATTTTATTGTGGGAAAAATGAATATATGACAATAAAAAAAGAAAATAATTTAAAAAGCTATCATAGAGCATGACATGGTACAGAAAAGTATTTCAAGAGTGGGATAAGCAATGCCACAAACTTTATCATTGTTTTTAAGAAGTTTTTAAAAATTCCCACAGCCACTTTACTCTCAGTAAATACTAGTCTGATTACATAACAGCTATCTGCATTATTGAGGCAAGATCCATCAGTGGCTAGAAAAGTTTAGGAATCACTAAGGTCAGATAATTATTAAAATTATTTAAAAGCCAGGTGTGGTGGCTGACCCTTGTAATCTTAATATTGGGAGGCTGAAATAGGAGGATCACAGGTTCTTCCTGCCCCAGCTACTTAATAAGGCCCTCTGCAAATTAGTGAGACCTTGTTTCAAAATATATTACTGTATATCTATTATAATAACAAACATTAAAAAGTGTGACATTACAAATTTTTGTGAGAAATTGAAATAAGTAGAAATTTGACATTTGCTGGTATGTCACTGATAATTTTACAACCACTTGGTAAAATGTGAATAAGTAGATTTCACTATTAAACCTATATTTTATATGATTCATAGTTTCTATATCCTGCTATTTGCTTAAAAACAAAAATGCATTCACTTAGAATATTTACATGTATATCCATATCCTTACAGCATATTCATCATAGTTCTAGCTGGCGATAACTCAATGCTCCATGGACTGGTAATGTAGGTAGGTGGGAGGTAGGAAAAGTAATAAAATATATCAGTAACTTAGAAAGACCCTACTGGTGGTACACGCTGTAATCCCCGAGCTTGGGAGGCAGAGACAGGAGGATCGCACAGGTTCAAAGCCAGCTGCACTGGCTTAAGAGACCCTGTTTCCAAATAAAAATGTAAAAATAGGTCTGGGAGTGTAGCCCGGAAGTAGAAGGGCTTCCAGGAACCCCAGTACCACCAAAAAAAAAAAAAAAAAAAAAAAATTAAGAATGAGACTCACATGCCATACTTCTCTTAAAATGCTTACAGACATTCCCAAAGTAATATTCTTCCAGGTTTCTAGATATTCCATTTTCCATACTGATTCCAAACTTAACCACCAATATATCATTCAGCCTTCATAATGAATCTACCTAAGATATATTTTACTGTATCCAAATTTTTATCTGGTCATGGTAGATAAGGTTTGTTTTTCACAATGTATTCAAACACCATGGAAAAAATATGTAATCCAAAGTTGTCATCTAAAATAATAATATAAAGCCAAGGACATGCTGAAAATAACTAGTTAAGGTCTGCAAATTGTTACAGCTAGAAGAATATGAGAATAATTTGGGAAAGACTATAAAAATTCTTAATTTAGGCCACACAGCCAGTGAAAAATATTTTTGAAGTGTTTGACATGTCCTATAACCCCCACCATATGTACAGTATTAAAAATTCTACACCAAGTAAATAAGCCTATGTCTTAAAATTTTATATAAACAAATTCTTTTACAAGTTGGAATTTCTAAGTCAAAATAGAAAAATTTCAAGAAACGGAAGCACCAACTTCTCAAAAATAGCATACTTTAGATATTTTACTAAAGTTAAAAGTGTTTAAGTAGCTTTAATTCCTTAGATTTTCTTTAACTGACCAAATTCAGTAGAGACATTAATATATAGAAAGCATAAATGTTGTCTCCTACTTTTTATTTTCAAAATAGAATGAAATATTCACAGAATATAAAGAAATCCATTGTAGGCAGCTGAATATCTTTATTTGTGGGTAATTCCAGAGTAGGTAAAAATAAGGCCCCTTCTGAAGCCAAATTCCTGAGCTACATGGGGTGCTAACATATGAGGAATGATTGTGGAAATACTCAGAGGCACAATCCCAAAACAGCTATTTCTTCTAACCTCTTACTGTGTTTGCTTAATGCATTTTCGCTCCGAGTGACATTTTCTAAAAACACATTTCCCATTTAGCAAGGAATTACTATGCACATAACAGGAACATTGACATACCACTGTTTCATATACTAAACAGAAAGTCACCCTTTTCTGTGAGGCATATTCTAATGGAAGTAAAGAAGGTTTTGAAGTTGTATATATTAATTTTTATCTTAATAAAACATGTAGTCAAATAAAAGCAATAAAGACATAGATAAAAAGTCTTAAGTAAAAAAAAAATTCTAAAATATCACCATGAAGACACAGCACTTTATTTTCAGAAAATAACTGTAAATTCCAAAGATGCATATAAAATATCATTTTAGTAGTTTTAATCATTATACAGGTTGACATATGGCTGAATAAATGAAAACAGTGGAGAAAAATGGGGCATTCATTGATGGGCAGATTTATAGAGATAGAGGAATAGACAGATGTGCAGAGAGAAATTTCTGAGTACACCAGTTTTAATACATTGAGCATAGTGGCTCATGCTTGTAATCCCAGTACTTGGGAGACTGAGACAGGAGGATTGCAAGTTTATGACCAGCCTCAGCTACTTAGTGAGGCCCTCTACAACTTAGTGAGACTCTGTTTCAAAATAAAGAATAAAAAATCAGGCTGGGAGTATAGCTTGGAGGTAGAATACCCCTGTGTTCCATCCCCAGTACTGCAAAAAAAAAAAAAAATAAAAATAAATAAATAAATAAATAAATAAATAAATAAATAAAATTGTAATGATTTGCTTTGAAAATCATAAGTAATGTTCCATTATTTCTCATGAGAAATTGTCATCTTTTATTATTTTGTTTATATTATATGTACTTTCTTCTCTTGGCTGTTTTAAGTCTCCTCCACCATTTCCTGCTGGGCACAGTGGTGCAATCTGTAATCCCATCCACTATGGAGGCAGGAATGGGAAGATAATAGGTTTGAGGCCAGCTTTGGCAACTTAGTGAGGACTTTTCTCAAAATAAATTATAATTGTTAGGGGCTTTACCTCAGTGGGAGAGCATCTCTGAGTTCAATCTTCAATACCACAGAAAGTAAATAATATTTTAGGTAATTTTGCTATTGTTATTTATTATTATTATTATTATTATTATATCTCTTAATGTCATTCTTTCTATGATTATCCCCATCTGAGCTTCACTGAATTTGGATCTAGAAGTTTATAGAATTTGTAAATTTGGGGGAGAAATTTGGCCATTATTAATTCACATTTTTATATCCCTTTTCAGACAAGTTACATACACTTTTTTTTTTTTTTTTTTGGTGTTACTGGGGGTGGAACCCAGAGGTTTTCTACTTCCGGGCTATACTCCCAGACCTATTTTATATTTTATATGGAAACAGGGTCTCACTAAGTTGCTGAGAGCCTCACTAAGTAGCTGAGGCTGGCTTCGAACCCATGCAATCTTCCTGTCTCAGCCTCCCAAGCGCGGGGATTGCAAGCGTGCGCCACCACGCCTGGCAAATTACATGCACTTTTTGAGGGTTTCCAAAGCTCTATTTGTAATCAATTATTTTTACCTCTGTGTTTTAATTTTCATACTTTACTCATCTTTTCTACGGTATCTAGTTTTTCAACAAGTCCACTTAATTATTATTTTGAATTTTACATATTCTGTTATACCTCAGTTGGGATATAACTTGTATTTTTCTCTATTTTTGCCTTCATTTAGATCTTTAAGCAAATCATAATAATGTTTCAGTTTTTTATAAACTAAATAAATTTTTGCAACTATTTCTAGATTGTCTCTTCCTAATGATAGATATGCCCATTGGTTATGGGAAAATTTTCTGTTTCTATATATGTTGATAATATTGTATTTGATATAAATATTATGAAGTATCTTGACTCCAACTAGTTGAAACTTGAATTCTAGGAGCAATACATATGATCTGGGAATGGCTCAGCTTAAATTTTTTTGGTAGATTGTCTCCTAGATTTATGGAGTTTCACTGAGTCCATGCTCAAATTTGACCAAGAATCACACAGTAATAATATAGTATGTGGTTAAATTTCAAGTATACTTCAAGTTCACTTTTGGAGATATTTTCCTGTGGAACTTTATTCTTTTTAATATCCAGCCCTATAAAATGCAGCTAAATAAACATTAACAAAGCATGTTTGCTTTGTTTTTTTAATTATTATATTGATGCATTTTAATTATGCATGATTATGAGGTTCAATGTGATAAAAAAAAACATGTGTACACACAGCTCTTGGTAAATTCTTTTCATATCCTACCCCCACCTCCTCTCTGTTCTCCCAATACATGCTAGCAAGATTAGTAGCAATACCTTCACATATTGCTATAGTATTATTTGAACTGTTTTCTTCATCCACTATTATTATTTTTCTCTCCACCTCTCTCCCCCAATTCCCTTCTTCTATTCTACTGGTCTCTCTCTTCATTTATCTCAAGTCCCTTTTATTTCCTGTTTTCTTTCCAGCTTCTGCATATAAAACAAATAACTTTTAACTTTTTGAGCATGACTAATATTACTTAATATAACATTCTTTAGTTTCACCCACTTTCCTACAAATGACAGAATTTTGTTTTCCTTTATAGCTGAGTAGAACTTCATTTTGTGTTTACATAACATTTTCTTTATCTTCTCACTGATGATGGACACCTGAGGTACATTATTTAACTAGTGTGAAATGTGTTGTATGTATCACTATAGCCTCTGACTTTAATTCTTTTGGAAACATACCTAGAAGTTGTAAAGCTGGGTCATATGGTGGTTCTATTTTTATTTTTATTTTGAGGATTCTACAAACTCTTCTTCATAGTGGTTGTACTAATTTACAACTCTATATTTACAATATATTGTTCAATATATTAGTTTCTTCTTTGTCATATCTTTGCTAGTGTTTATTGTTTATGTATTCTTTTTTGATCATTCTAACTATAGTTATGTGAAATCTCAGTGTAGTTTGATTTGCATTTTCCTGATGCCAATCACTTGTTCAATAATATTGAACATTTTCATACACTTATTGGTCATTTGTATTTCTTTCTTTAAAAATTTTCTATTCACTTCAGTTGCCTATTTTCTGACTTTTTTAGCTTTAAGTTTTAGAGATTCTAATATATTGTAGATATTAGTTCTCTAGCAGAGTATTAATTTGCAATAATTTTCTCTCATTGTGTAGGATTTTTCTTGAGACTCTTGATTGTTTCTTTTGTTTTATAGAAGATTTTTAATTAACTTTTACACATATTTGAATGTAGCTCCTCCATTAATCAAACTCAGCCTTCTTTGTCTCCTATCCTTCCATTTCACCTTTGCTGAGGTTTCCCCTCAATTATCTGGAGTCCCTCTGGTATCCCCAATGCTTCCTAGGTTGGGCATATTAGAGAAAATAAATGTTCCTTCTCTTTCTGTGCTTGGGAGATCTCACTTAACATAATGTTCTCCAGGTCTTTCCATCTTCTTCTGAATGACATGGTTTTGTTTTTCTTTATAGTTGAGTAGAATTCCATTGTGTGTATTTCCCATAATTTTGCAATCCATTCATCTGTTGATGAAGATATAGGTTATTTCCATATTAGGCTATTATTAATTGTGTTGCTATGAACATGGGTATGCATTTACTGTAGCTCTCTGATTCCATGGTCTTTGGAAAGATTCTCTGCACTGCTCTCCATAGCAGCTGAACTACTTTGCACTACCACCAACAGTGTAAAAGATTTCCTCTTTTCCCACATCCTCAGAAGCATTTGTTGTTATTTGATTTCTTTATGCTTGACACTCTGATTGGGGTAAGATGAAATCTCAGTGTAGTTTTTGATTTACATCTCCCTAATGGCTAATGTTGTTGAACACCTTTTCATATATCCATTGGCCATTTGTATCTCTTGTTTGTGAAATGTCTATTCAATTCAGTAGCCCATTTCTCGATTGGGTTATTGTTTTGCTACTGTAGAGTCTTGAGCTCTTCGTATATTTTGAATATTATCCCTCTATCAGAATGATGGCTGGTAAAGATCTTCTCCCATTCTGTAGGCTCTCTTTAGGTTCTTGATGGTTTTATGTTATAGAATTGGTTCTTTGTTTTATTTCAGTAACTGCAAAGTTTCTGGTCTAATTTCTAGGTCTTTGATTCATCTTAAGCTGTGTGTTATACAGGGTGACAGATTGGGATCTAGTTTCATAGTTCTACATAGGAATATCCAGTTTTCCAAGCACCATATATTGCAAAGTCTATCTTCTCTCCAGCATATGTTTCTTATTTCTTTTGAAGACAGCTGGCTGTAAGGGTGCATATTTCTTTCTGTATTTTTTATTTAATTTTATTGGTTGATGTGTCTGTGTTTGTACCAATACCATTGCTATTTTCCTTCCTATAGCTCTGTAGCATAATTTGAAATCATATATTGTGATGTCTCCAGCACGAATTTTATTGACCTGAATTTGTTTTGCTACTCTGGATCTTTTATTGTTCAATATGAATTTTGGAACTTTTTTCCATCTCTGTGAGGAATATCATTAGTATTTTTACAGAAATTGCATTTTCTTTGTTCTTGCCTTATTAAGACCAATGTTCCCTTTTTGGGTTTTTTATTCCTGTTCTTAGGTTAAAAAAAATGCCTGAAGAGAAAACGCTCTGATGATCTTAGATTGACTTAACTTGTCTTCATTTTTTTTTCATTTCATGGCTCTCATGCTGCATATGTCCAATAATGAAAAATAGTGGTTTGTATTCTTTATTCAATTTTCTAGCATTTTTGGTGAGAAAAATTACTATTAAAATTGTATTTTATTATCATTGAATAAACAAAGTTTAAAAAATATATTCAAATTTTATAGTTAAATAATTATATAAATATGTTATCATTACATACAATTATAACTATATAAACTTTAAAAATAATTTAAGATTATGAATTTATGTAATTTATAATGTATATAATTTATAACTATATAAATTATGTTTATAAGATTATTAAATATAATTATGTATTATATTTAATGCATTTAATCATATATCTTTTATTTTTTGCAGTACTGGGGATATTATACCTCTGAGCTACACCCCCCCGCCCTAATTTTTAGTCTTTTTATATTTTGAAACAGGGTCTCACTGAGTTGCAAAGGGCATCACTAAGTAGCTGAGGCTGTCTGTGAACCATGACCCTCCAATCTCTGCCTCCCAAGTGCTGGGATTACAAGCATGTGCCACCATGCCTGGTAATTATATATCATTTCTATTTATTAATTAGGTATATTTTTTGTGGTACTGAGGATTGAACCCAGAAATATCCTACCTCAGAGATATACCCCTAGCCTAATTTTATTTTGCTTTTGTTTTGAAACATGGCCTAATATTGAGTCATCTCCCAGTTTTTCTGAAGTTCTAGCTCTCTGTTTTCTCTGAGTCCCACAGCATCTTCCTTAAGATAAGCCTCACGATGTTTTACATTTGCAGACACAAACAAACCCCTACCAGAAATGTGTAGCCTATGTTCATGTAGCTTCCTATCCTGTACACAAATTCTGAATGATTCAGAGCTTTAATGGTCTGATTTCTGAATACTCAGGTCAATGGAACAATAATGCTCTACTGATACTTCTCTCTGCTACAATTGGAGAAATGTCCTAAGACACAATGTTTTTAGGCCTTACCTCTTAATTTCCTCCTTACTTCAGAGATTGCAAAATCAGACAAGAGCAAAGGCTCTTGTCCCCTGTGACTCTCATCACAATCTCACTCAGATCCCATAATTTTCAAAGTTCTTACATACCAGGCACCTTGCTAGAAATAGGACATGAAGATGTCTGAGAGAAGACTGAACTAACATAACAGGTCTACAAAGAATAAGACAGGCAGGTCAAATACATATTAAAGCAGCAGACACAAAACACTCTAAGAGTCTAGCATAGTGGCTGAAATAACAGGTTCTTGTCTTGTTGCTTTGACTATGGTAGAGAGGGACGAAATACTCACTTCTTTTACTGTACCCTCATCAACAATTGGACAATAATAATTGTATCCAAGGGCCACGGCAAAGTATTATAAAAGAGTAAAAGCTCTTATATTGCTCAGCACAAAGTAAACATTTTTAAACTATTTTTGCAGAGTTTTAAGATACCTAAATCACATGGTGTACATTTACAAACATATCAAAATCAATCAATATCCAAACAGGAGAAGGGAAGAAAGAATGGGAAGGGAATTTTGGAAGGGCCCCATGAATGTGCATGAATGCCTCTACCAACCTATACCTCGTCAAAATGTCTGATTACAATGCAACAATAATTTTATGTGTGTGTGTGGTACTGGGGATGGAACCCAGAGGCATTCTACTTCCAAGCTCCATCTCCAGAACATTTATTTATTTATTTATTTATTTATTTATTTATTTATTTATTTATTTATTTAGATACTGGGGATGGAACCCTTCTACCTCTGGGCTACACTCCCAGACCTATTTTACATTTTATTCGGAAACAGGGTCTCTTAATGCAACAAGGCTGACTTTGAACCTGCGCGATTCTCCTGTCTCTGCCTCCCAACCACAGGGATTACAAGTGTGCACCACCACGCCCAGCTTTATTATTTATTTTGAAACAGGGTGTCACTAAGTTTTTAAAGCCCTCACTAAGTAGCTGAGGCTGTTCGTGAACCACAGTCTTGCAGTATTAGCCTCCCAAATCCTGGAATTGCAAGTGTGCACCACAACGCAGGCACCAGTAATTTTTTTTAAAATTACTTTTATAAAAGAGATTAGAAGGGATGCATTAAAAATAGATATCAAATAATGACCAAATGTCTTCCAAAGAAGGGAGAAGAGACATTCTTTAAAGTGGTTAGGCTGTAAAGTGCATTTACATGTTATAGAATCATGGGACGTTATATAACTATAGTCATGTAAAGCATCATTTATTCCAGTATCAGTTGTTCTGTCTTAAACTATGTCAAAAACCTCTCTTTATACTTTTGGAATTAAGTAATGTTGTGAGGTATTATGAAATCTTATTCTTTCATTCTGAAGATCAATCTTTAATTTTGAGAAGTCAACACAATTTACATTATGATGTGAGACTGTAATGCACCAATAAAAGCACATTAAAAGAAAGACCTACGAACAGTGATTTTCTGGAACAGTATTAATGTAATCACTATGCTATATTGTTTGAAAGCAAAAATAATAATGAATAGAACTCTATTGAAAAAAATAAAAATAAAAATTTAATTATAACTCCAAGTTTCCAAACATCCAAATACATTTGAAATAAAATACACCTACTAAATTATTTGAGTTTATTCTCCTACTTACACGCATCTGTATATTTTTCTCTAAATGTTAAGGCAGACAATAATTTTTCTATTTTATTCTATATTTTGAATATTTTTTTCTATTTCTACTTTTTATGTTGCTAGCTATTGAATTTCCTTTTTTGATCCTGAAATCAACTTGAGTCTTCATTTATTTGTTATAAATGTATGTTTTCCTTTATTCATTGATTTTATAATTTTAACTTCTGTAGTAAAGTGAAAAATTTATCTTTTTGATATTTATATAAACTCCCAAATATATATGTACATATATAAACATACATATATATGTTTTTCTTATCTCATTTACATTCTCTCCCTCTTTTATTTTACCTCTCTCCTTTTATCTCAGTGTTCATGTTTACCATAATATTTACTTTTTATGCAATACTGGGGATGGAACCCAGGGGCATTGTACCTCCAAGGTAGACCCCAGTTCTACTTTTTTGTTTTTTAATTTTTTAAATATTTATATTTTTTATAATTCTGTTAATGTCAGTTTGATGATTTTTGCAACTAGTCAGATAATTATAGTAATTAAAAAATTTTATTGGCACATTGTAGTCATACATCTTAATTGCATAAAAGACTTGTGTAGATATACTTTAAAACAGGGTCTCACTAAGTTGCAAAAGGCCTTGCTAAGTAGCTGAGTCTTTAAGCGAACTGAGATTCTCCAGTCTCCTCCTCCCAAATGCTGGGATTAAAAGCCTGTGCTACCACGCCTGGCCTCTAATATTTACTTTTAATTTATTCACTTTTTGAAAAATGGTCTCTTTCTGAAATTCAGTCTTCATAAAGTTGGAGAATTTTTTAGAACATATTTCCAGTGTATATAAGGTCTACTTACTTGCCTTTTAGATTTTTGCTTTCAGAAGAGGATATTTTATTTCTCCATTTCTCTTTTATTATCTGATAGCATAAAAGTCAAATCACAAATTTACTTGTATTCTTGATATGTAGATTCTATGAACGATCATTTGTTGCATCTAAACATTATTCTTCCTTATGCAATTTGGTTTAAATCTACTAGGTTTTATTTCACATTTTTATTGATATTTTCTATGCAGATTGAGTTTAATATTTCATTTTCTAGAAATTCCTTATTTTTCCAAATTTAGAAATACAATACTGTCCATTCAAGAACACTCTTCTTGTTACTGTTTAATCTTTTCCTAAAAGCACTTTCTGATCACTTAAATCTTCAGGTATTAAATTATGAATAACATTTTTTTTTTTTATAAAACCATAAGAAATGTGAGCAGTAATTCTGGACATATTGGAGCATGCTTGTAATCCCAACATTTGGGAGGCTGAGACCTTTATTACAGGTTATCTACCTCTGGGCTACACTCCCAGACCTATTTTACATTTTATTCGGAAACAGGGTCTCTTTGATATTTGTATAAAACTCTAGGCTGAGATCCTTCATTGCAGGTTCTTAGACAGTCTCAGCTACTTAGTGAGGCCGTTTGTAACTCAGTGAGACCCTGATTCAAAATAAAGACTAAGAAATAGGGCTGTAGGTGTATCTCAGAGGTAGAATAGCCCTGGGTTCAATACCCAGTACTTCAAAAAAAAGTGAGCATTATTTCATTAAGCGCTTTTAAATTTATATTTCTAATTTTAAATAGTTCTTTTAAACCATAGTTTTTAAATACTAGCAGTGTCCAAAATCTAGTTATTTAATTATATAATATTGATAGTACTTTGAGGTATTTCATTGTTTTTATCTTTTATTTTATGAAGTAAAAATCTCAATTTAATAATTTAATACAACCTTGAAATATCAGAAAATACATTATTTTCATAAAAGTTAAATTAATTTTAAAATAATACATAAATGTATAAAATTATGTACTTGAATGAGGTATATAATATTTCAATGTATATATATATACATTGTATGATGTTTATTTTTTAATTTATTTTTTAATTTTATGTGGAACATATTGGAAATGGTATACATTTAGACGGTGCTTGTTACCTTGCCCCCATACTTCCCTTTCTCCCAACAATAAGTGTCCAGGTTAACCATGCTACATTTATATTTTTACACAAATTTGTATCCGGCTATACCTCTCCTGGGTATTTGTCCAAAGGGGTTGAAATCAGAGAACTATAGTAACATATGCATACCCATGTTCATAAATAGATAAATGGATTTCAAAAGTATGGGAAATACACACTGGAATTCTACTCAGCTATAAAAAAGAACAAAATCATGTCATTCGGAAGAAGATGGAAAGACCTGGAGAACATTATGTTAAGTGAGATCAGCCAAGCACAGAAAGAGAAGAGACATACGTTTCCTATAATATGCCCAAACTAGGAAGCATTGGGGATACCAGAGGGACTCCAGATAATGGAGAGGAAACCTCAGCAAAGCTAGAATGGAAGGGTGGGAGAGGAAGAAGGCTGAGGTTGATTAATGAAGGACCTACATCTGAATTTGTGTAAAAATATAAATATAGCATGGTTAACCTGGAGTACTTCATTGTTTGTATAAGTAGCATTGTATTTAGGAAAACTTACTTGTTTTGTCTTTAAAGTATAATTGTTCACTAAATGGACCTTATATAAAATTTTTCCTGAATTTTTAGAACTCAGTTGATCTCTTTATGATGTATTTTCTTTATTTGTTCTTGAAAAATAAAAGAAAATGTAAGGAAGAAAGAATATTATGTTTCCCCTGGTACAAACAGAATTCTAAAGTTACCCCTTTTCAATGACATAATACAATTTTATTTGTATATTTTATATTATACTAAATCATGAATAATAACTTTATCTTGAGGTAATGTGGAATTTGTGAATATTATGGAATTTAACTGCAAATTTTGCTATATTAAAGAATAGAAAAATATTTTTCAGATGTAATTTAATTTAATAAACAATTGAATTTATATTAAGCCAAATCTTGGAATCTTGAAGGAGTAAATATTTCTATATTTTTAATTTTTAAGATCTTTGTTTTATGATTTTACAAAATAATTTTGCTAATATGTCCTGACCATGAAAGCAAATTAACCTCAGTTAAGTCTACAGTCTAATTCATATCTTTAGTTCATGCTGGTAATACCATGAGTACAGAAACTATTCCAAACCCAGAATGATCCCAGGAAACTTTGAGAAAACAAATATGTATTTTTGCAATCCATGAAATTTATAGTAATTTGCTGCATTAGAAATAAATAAAACTAATATATATTTTAATATATAAACTTTACTTATATGCTGTCTTAAAATCTTTTTCTCATTATTAGAAGAATCTCTAGTCACCCAATGTCTGTATTTAAAAGATATATTGGTTGCCATTTATATTATCATGTAATTGAGAAAGTCAAATAGAGCAGGTCTTCATTTCCTCCAAAATATACTCTTCTACTTTTTCTTTCTCTTAGTGAGACAAATATTTTCTATTGCCTTGGATGGTACTTTATAACCCTTATACAATATTTATAATCAATTCACAACTATTTATTGAAATCATTTTGGATACACTGTAGTTCAATCTAGTATGAAACTGCTATTTGTAAAACACTTTACACTATGTCATCACATTTTGATCCTCAAGAGACCAAGTTTTACTGCTAATTTATAGATAGAGTAAATTGAAGCAGAGAGATTAAATGATCTGCTAAAGATCAAGAGGTAGTAATTATCCAAATTAAGAATAGAAATTAAGTTTTTCAGCTCCAGGCTGAATGTTCTTTCGGTCACATTATTTTCTATATCAAGAAAGATTTATAGCCATAGGTTTAAAAAGACTAAGGGAGTGGAGGAACTTAGGTCTGAACTTCAAGTAAATGATCTGATACCTTTTTTAGCTGAAAAAAATTTACCTAACTCCTCTGTGCCTCAATGTCTTTTTATGGTTCTCATACTGATTCATAATAGCAATTAATTTGTAGATTTATTATGAGAATAAAATACTTTAATATGCAAAATAATACTCTCATTAATTAATAATTACTATTAAATTATATTAATTGAAATTAATTCTATATGCATAAGAATCCTAATTCAAAACTCTCAGAGGAAGCTTGTCACATGATATCAAGTGTTTCAGTAATTAGCTATTATTATTTTTGCAATGCCTCCAGGAATCTTTCTCAGATGTTCAAAGATTCCCCAGAGGATATGAGACTTGTTAAAATCACAGATATTTGCAGAAGCATAATTCATGATAAGCAACATTTATCACTGGTTATGTTAATCTTAACAATATTAGGTAGGACTCATACGATAGATTTCAAGCACTCCATGTTTTAAGACTGAATATCTTGCATTAATTGTATTGGTATAATAATAAACATACTCATTATATTAATGAATCACTGTTCTCAGCTTTCCTATAAACAGCATTCATTGTCTATACATCCAAATAGTAATTTCATGGCATTTTCTGATTAATTGGATGACAAAATTCGTTATTCAATATTTTTCATTTTAGACAAATTTGTCTTTACTCTCAAAGTGAAACAATCCAGACTTATCACATAGCTGCAATTGTAAATAAAGATTATTTTGGTTAGAATTATTATGAGGCCACTTCAAATCACAGAGTCAAATACTTATAAAAAGCTTCAACTTGAGCAATGGGAAGAAACTTGCCTAATCCTTGAAGAGAATAAAAGTAGAGCAGGAAGATTCCTAGAAGGCAGTCTCTTCTTCTTCTCTATCAGTTTTGCTTCTCTGAACAACAGCATATATCATCTTCCAAATTCCCTTTACATTGGCTTTCTTCTCTGTTATCTTTGGTGTGATTTATGCACACATGGTTATGATGGTTTATGAATCATCTCTTTTTGCCTTGTTAACTTGGTTTCATTACAGTATGTAGGTAGGAGAAATGATCACTCCTGTGTTAACTGTTGTTGAAGGAAGTGCCATTGTAGACTGGAATTAAAAGATACAACTTTATTTTCTCTCTGATCAAGATAATTAATTATTGACATGTTTGTCATTGGCATAGCTTGATGTTTGTTTGTGTTTATAAAGCTAAATTTGTGCTACAAAGTACCAAATTCTTTTTTATATAACCAAGGCTAAAATTCTCTTTGTTTGTTTTCATTCCCTGAAAGTGAAAACTTTTAAATCTATTGTTATTTTCACAAGTCTTCAAGATTACCCTTCACAGAAAATTCAATTATTCTCCTTATAGCCAGGACAACTTACTTTATATAAAAAATACATATTTACAAATATTTTCTTAGTAGTCTAGTACAACTTTCATTATGTCTTTGTTAATTTGATATTACATCCTAAGCTAGTACCTTCTCCAATTATTCCTCAGAAGAAAGCCTTATTAAGTTTCTAGTAAGGACATTTTCTTATGAAAATCTAATTTTCTTTTTACTCAAAGTTATTTTTAAAATCACTTTGAAAATGTGTTTTTATCGCTTTCAAATCCTAGATTAAAGCCTGGAGTGGTGGCACAAGTTTATAATCCTAGCATTAGGGAAACTGAGACATGAGGATCCCTGTTTGGGGCCAGCCTCAGCTACTTAGTGAGGTACTTTACAACTCAGTGAAACTCTGTTTCAAAATAAAAAATAAAAAATAGGGATAGAGGTGTAGCTCTGAGGTAGAATGCCCCTGGGTTCCACCCCCAGTATCACACACACACACAAAAAAATCTAGATTAAAATCATTTTAATAGAATATTAACATTTTATAATTCATCTTAGCAAATTAATTTCATAGTATACATAGAAAGTGTAAATAATCTAAAGTGATAACAATACATTTAAAGATATTTTCTATCTTATTTACATATATCAAGTTATGTGTAAATAAAAAATAGTCAAACTCCCACAAAATGAGCTATATATCAATATATTGGTAGTATACATATGTACAAATATATTTTTGTCATTTCATTGCAAATTTATTACACTGCCAATTATTTTTCCTGAGAAATTGAACATTGTGTTTGTTACCTAATGAAAAGAATAGGCAATGAGGATGTAAAATCCTTGAAACTAAAAAACAGCAATTATCCTCTTTTAATTACTTTACATTTCTTTCCAAGGACAAAAATAATCCTTTATTTTAGGCTTTCTAATGTCTCATTAAATAACTTTAAATTAATTTAAAGCATTTTAAAGTCTCTTATGAAGAAAATTAATTTTAATTATGGATCAAATAATTTCTTATTTAAATTTATTTGTAGTATCTCTAAACAGTACAATAAAATTTAATCATATTTTTCTGTCACACCTAAGAAATACATTCTATAGATGTTTTGTGGGCTGCATGCTGTTTTCACTTTTGAAAGTGGTTTATGTCACCCTTTTCAAATTAAAACTGTTGCACCTCTATTTCTATTTATTTATCTTCAGTTTTATTTTCTCCTTAAAAAAGCAGAAAATGCATTTTTAATCCAGATATTATTGACTTGGCCTTTATGTGATTAAACTGCTTTTCGTTTATGTATAAAATTTAATGAAATAGAATTTTTGTAATACCATTGCTAGATATTGTTAAGTGATGTTGTCTATTTAAGTATCTTATTTTAACAAACATTTATAGTTTAAGAGTACCACCTTTTCATGAAACAGGTAAAGGGGAAATATTCAAGACTAAAATCAGGCAATAATACAGACTAATCTCTTTGTGTTTTGTTTCCTTGGCAGCCAGTAAATTTGAGTGTCTCTCAGGAGTATTGTTTAATATCTCAAAAAACAATTATATCTTAAAATCTTACCAACTCATTTGAACTCAAAGCTTTATAAAATATGAGATTAACATTTTATTTTAGATCTAAAATGTTATTATGCTGTTCTTCATATAAGATAACAATCCTGCTAATATTTTCAACTTTATTTGAATGGGTTACTAAGTGGCTCTTTATACCATTGTTCAGATCATTATTATAACATTACTTCTGTTTTATAGCATTTTAGAGGTAGTAACTGAAATTTTTTTTCCTCAAGGAGCAGTTGAGTTACCCTAGAAAAGAAAGATTTCTAATAGCATTTTTATTGCTGTAAGAAAGTGATGCAAATGTGCATGATCTTATTCACTGACATGCATAACCACAGGCATAAACACTTACCTTCATTCCAGGTAGCTTATTAACAGTCTTTCTACTATATTGGCACTATTGTGCACATGTTACAATAAGAATTAAAAAGTAGACGTAAAATGGTGTTAGTGACCCCCATCAATGCCACAACAACACAATACCTTGTTTAACTACATGAGAAGAAGGAAAGTAGGAGAGAATGGGGTGGGAAGTGAGGAAGGGTTAAATGAGTGATGAAGATGTATGGCTACAATGAACCAATTAAAAATTAAAAATAAGCCAGGCATGGTGGTGCATGCTTGTAATCCCCATGCTTGGGAGGCAGAGACAGAAGGATCATGCAGGTTCAAAGCCAGCCGCGCTGGCTTAAGAGACCCTGTTTCCAAATTAAAAAATGTAAAATAGGTCTGAGAGTGTAGCCCGGAGATAGAAGAGTTTCCAGGAACTCCAGTACCACTAAATAAATAAATAAATAAATAAATAAATAAATAAATAAATACACTTGGTGTGAAAATAACAGCTGATTCTCTTACAGAGGTTGGAACAGTAAGAAAAAAGTTACTCCTCTACAATTTTCTGCCCCATTAAGATGTATGACTACAGTGTGCCAAAAAAAAAAAAAGAAAGAAAAAAGAAAAAGAAAAGAATGACTGCTTTGAAGTGCTGATGAGTCCTTTGAGGTACATCTGAAACACAACACCAGATGGTTCTAGAGGAGATCATCCTAAAGATCCTGATGTCCTCACCCTTTCATTGTTCATCAACATGGCAATACCCATCTGCATTCTATACACTCTATGACCTGGAATTGCCCATAGCCTAATTTTTATTGCTAGAAATCAATTTTGTTTTGCCAAAGTGCATTCAGAAGAGAGACAATTCATGTGCAAAAGAAGTAAAATATTTAGTCATCTAAAATAAATTTCTATTCTAATAATTTTATATAGCTCTAGTAATAATGATGATAATAATGATAATAATTTCTATGTTGAAAATAATCTTCCTTGTTGACCATGAATACTTTGTGACAAATTTCACCTGGCAAATTTCTTCAATTACCCACCCCAAACACAGCTATTAATGTTATTTCCTGGTCATAGTATTTTATTTTCACCTTATTTGTATTAAGCAAGTAATGTTTATGTAAACTTTGATTAATTGTATATCTTTCTTTTTTCTTTAAAGAAAAAATCCATTTAAGCTTATAGTATTAACTTTCTAAAGCTTTTATAACTTAAAATAAAAATTGTTTTTAAATTGAGGCAAAATAATAATGGCACAAATTAATAAAGTAGGATGTGATATTCTCATACATATATATTACATTATTATATGTATATATTATATGTTTATTACATATATTGTGTACAGTTTAAATCAAATTAATTATATAATCTTTTCAAACTATTATTATTTCCTAAGGCAAAAAATTCACAATTCCTTTTTGCTTTTTTAAAATATAACATACATACATACATACATACATACATACATACATATATTTGAATGTACTTAAGAGCATATATGTACAACATTTATTTATCAGTTCACTGGTTGATAGGTAGGTTGTTTCCATCCTTTGAAAATAATTTATGTGATTAGTATTTGAACATGAGAGTGCAGGTATCTCTGTAATACGCATATTTTATTTTCCTTGGATGCTTAGCAATACACCTTTTGGATTCATTCATTTCTGTATAATGAGATAGTTTTAATTGTTTCAGAAGTATCCATACTGTTTTTATAATATCTATACTAATTTACTGTCTTACAATGAGCAAAGCTTTTCTTTACTGCATGTTCTAACCAGCATTTATATTTAATTTTTTGATAAAAATTCTATTCTTACTATTATTTTCATTTTCATTTTCCTAGTTATTATTTACATCAGCATTTTTTGTTTGTTACTGGATGTTGAACGCAGGGGTGTTTTACCCTTGACCTACAATTTCAGTACTATTTTGTTTATTTATTTTGAAACCTCAGTCCTATTTTATTTATTTATTTTTAAATATTTTATTCATTCATTTATTTATTTAATTTGAAACAGTCTTATTTTATTTATTCATTCATTTATTTTGAAAATTTATTATTTCTCAATAAATTGCAAAGGAATCCAGGTGTGGTGGCCCATGCTTGTAATCCTAGCATTTGGGAGGCTGAGATTGAAGGATTACAGTTTGCAGATAGCCTCAGCTACTTAGTGAGGCCTTTTGTAACTCATTGAGACCCTGTTTTAAAGTGAAGAATAATAAAATATGGCTGAGGGTGTAGCTCAGAGGTAGAATATCCCTGGGATTCATCCCCAGTACTGCAATAAAAAATAGTAAAAAAAATAAATTGCAAAGGGCCTCACTAAATTGACGAGGTTGGCTCTGAGCCTATGATCCTCCTGTCTCAACCTCCAAGTATTGAGATGAGAAACATGCACCAACAAACCTACCCTGAACATTTTATAATGAACCTATTTATAATGAGAATGTCTTATTTTTAAAAGTGTTTGTGTTAGTCGGTTGTTTGTTTGTTTATTTTGTGATACTAGAGATGGAATCCAGGGACATTCTACCTTTTACCTACATTCTCAGCCCTATTTTATATTTTTATTTTGAAACAGGGTCTCACTGAGTTGCAAAGGGCCTAAGTAGCTGACACTGGCTTCAAACCTGTGCAATTCTCCTCTCTCAGTCTCCCAAATGCTGGGATTATAATGAAAGGTCTCAGAGTAAGTGTATAGAAAATGAAAGAGAAAATTGAGACTTTAAGAAATAATCATCTGCTGGGCATGGTGGCACAAGCTTGTAATCACAGCATTCGGCAGGTAGAGACTGAAGGATCACAATTCCTGGCCAGCCTCAGCTACTTAGCAAGGCACATTGAAACTCAGTGAGACTAAAAAAATAGGACTGGGGGTGTAACTTAGAGATAGAATACCCCTGGGTTCCATCCCCAGTACTGCAAGAAAAAAAAAATTCTATCGCTAAAAATGGTGCCTCACGCTTGTAATCCTTGCATTTGAGTGATGGGGTGTGTCCATACAGTGCCTAAGGAGATTCGGCCTGAGCGGCCTACGGCCTAAGGCAAAACTTTAAGTAAAGTGATTCAGCAGAAAATGGGCTAAAGATGGCGCCTGGAGGAAGCTAGGAAGGCGTGGTTTCCCCATTCATTATGGGTGGGGAGACTGAGCGGTTTTTCCCTTTCTACCTTTAAAGGAGCTTTCCACACACATGAATGGCTCATGTACTGGCCTGGGATTGGCTGTAAACTACGTGCTAGTGATCTTTATCCCGGATAGGCTAGGCTATTTCTCATGGAAATTCCCCTCCTGGCTTGGTGCTATATATAGGACTGCTTGGAGAGAAATAAATGAGATCTTGCTTGACTTGACTCCCAGCTCGTGGGTTTGTGTTCGAGTCGTCGGCACTCATCATCTCGCAAAGCCCCGCCAGCTGTCGGGCAGGATTCCCGACATTTGAGAGGGTGAGAAAGGAGGATCACGGTTCTCAGACAGCTTCAGCTACTTAGTGAGGCTTTTTGAAACTCACTGAAACTCTGTTTTAAAATAAAGAATGAAAAATAGGTCTGGGGGTGTAGCTCGAAGGTAGAATGAGCCTGGGTTTCATCCCCAGTACAAAAGAAAGAAAGAAAGAAAGAAAGAAAGAAAGAAAGAAAGAAAGAAAGAAAGAAAGAAAGAACCATCCTCACCAACATTTATTATTAATTGACTTCTTGATAATTGTCATTCCAAATGGAGCTAGATGGAATCTCACTGTAGTATTGATTTGTGTCTTCCTGATGGCTAATGATGTTGAACAGTTTTTCATGTATCTGTTGGCCATTTGTATCCCTTCTTTTGTGAAGTATCTATTCAATTCAGTTGCTCATTTCTTGATTTTTTTTTGTTTTGTTGTTTTAGTGTATTCTTTTAAGTTCTTTGTATATTTTATATATTAGTCCTCTAACAGAGGTATAAATGGCAGACACTTTATCCATTCAATAGACTTTTTCTTTCTACTCCTGTTATTTTTTTATGTACAGAAACTAATTTAATTACATTCCATTTATTAATTCTTGTTTCAATTTTCTAAGCTTTAGAGTTCTTGTTGAGGAGAAATAAGTCATAGGAGGAACTCTAGATGAAGAAGGAGATTCTATAGATGAACAAATAAGGCAACCTGAGGGGATGGGATAGGGTAGAGGGAAATTCTCTAATGCACATGATGTACTTTAACAAACATATAAAAGTCAATCACTAAGCCAAGCATGAGAATGAGGAAGGGGGAGGGAATGTGGCAGGAATTGGGTAAGAGCTAATTGGGTGATATTTGCATGTATGTCTCTACCATATTGTATCCTATTAAGATGTATAACTGCAATACACCAATGAAATATTTTAAAAAGACATAAACTGGTAGCATGGATTTAAAAACATAATCCAAATATATGTTGCTTGCAAGAAACTCACCTTACAGCCAAAGATATGCTAAAAAGAGAGGATGGAAAAAATATACCATGAAAACAGAAATCACAAACAAGGAGGGCTAGCAATGCTCATATCTAACAAAACATAATTTAAGCTAAAACAAATAAGAAGAAACAAAGTAGTGCATTTCTTATTAATAAAAACAATCCAACAAAATATGTAATGATAGTAAATACTTATGCTCCAAATTTAGGTGTACCTATGTTTGTAAAACAAATTCTTCCAGACATCAAGTCTCAAATAGAGTAATTTTGGAGACATACCACTCATACCATTCACACCACTAGATCTATCTTCCAGATAAAAAATGAGTAAAATCTCTTCAGGACTAGAGAAAACTATAAACCAAGTGGGCCTAATAGACATATGTAGAATATTTCAACCAGTAACAGCTGAATATATATTCTTCTCAGCTTCCCATAGGACATTCTCCAAAATTCATACCCTAGGCCACAAAACAATCACCAACAAATTCAAAAACTGTAATATAATTCTTTGTAGTTTTTTATATTATGATGAAATGAATGTAGAAATCAATAATAGGAAGAGCAAGAGAAATATTACAAGTACATGGAAACTGGATGATACACTCTTGAATGAGGACTGGACCAGAAAAGAAATAAAAGGAAAAATAAAAAAATTATTAGAATTAAATCAAAATAGAGATATAATGTTCCAAAATCTATGGAATATTTTGAAGGTAGTTTTAAAAGCAAAATTTATGGCACTGAGTTGCCATATAGGCTATCAAATTCTTGGCATAAAACTATTCATAATAATAGGTTGTGAGTCTTTGTATTTCTGTGATGTCATGTTTAATGTCTCTTTTTATCTTTGACATAAATTATTTTAAACTCTTTTTTTTTCCTAGTATTCCGCATGAAAATTTTAAATATTTTTCTTGATGCATTTTCAATGCAAATTACTATGGAGTTTTATCATTCTGATGTTTTCTTTATACTTATTAAAATCTATTTTTTCAGCTTAATAAACTCCTCTTGGCAGTTCTTATGAAACAATATGATAGACATATATTATCAACTTTTTTGACAAATTATATCTTTGTCTCTCAATCATTTTCAAATAAAGCTTTGCATGCACAGTAGTTTATGTTGGCAATTTTTTTCTTTAGTACTATGAAAATCACATGCCATTATCTTCTGACCTATAAAGTTGTCTCTGAGAAATCTGCTGTCAAGAAAATTGGAACACCTGTATATCTTGAATCTTTTTTCTTCCTGTTTTGAGAAACTTCTTTCATTTTCAAAAGCTTAATTATGTATTGGGTTAAACTTGAATGACTTTAATCTGACTGGCAAACTTTGACCTTTCTGTACATATATTAGAATATTTCTCTAGAATTGAAGGTTTTTTTGATATTGTTTAAGTTTTCTACATCTTTTGAATTCTCAAGTTCTTCTTAAAGTCATATCAGTTGCCCAAATATTTGCTCTTTTAACATTGCCAACATTTGTGTAGGTTTCATTATTTCTATTTATTACAGTTTGGTTCTTCTCTTTTTATTTCAAATAGTTTAACTTAAAGCTGAGTATTTTTTTCTGTTTGATTCATCTGGATATTGATGGTTGTGTTTTTAAATTTACTGAGTATATTTTTCAGCTCAAAACTTTCTTTTTTATATTGCTTTCATATCCTAAGTTGTTTTGTTGGAATAGTGAAACATTTCTCTGTATTTTCTTGCACCTCATTTATTTTCCTTAAAACATGATTTTGATTTTTCTGGAAATTTACCCACCCTAGTTACTAGCTGGTTGGTCTCTGGTGCTTTGTTTTGATTATTAGGTTTGGTCATGGTTTCCTGAAAACCTTTGATTCTTGGTGTGTGAAGTGCTCTGAGTATTGATATATTAAATAATCCTTTTTTATAATATGTCTTTATGCCTGTATTTTTTATGAATCTGCAATCCCATTCACATGTTAGCACTATATGACATCCTAAATTCAAGTTCCCCATGAGACTACTGTTAGTGTAATAATTTTATTTCAGTACTAGAGCATTATTAAAACCCAAGTTCATCTCAAGTTCACAGGTGGTACGGTGTCAAACATAAAATAAGGGAGTACATAAATGACAGTTTATTTTTCATTCCTGTCCCTAGAACAAGGATAGGCCCAAATTCCTCTTCCATAATTCCTGTGGTTACACATTACAGAATTCTGCCATGTTCTGGGTAGAATCATGACATAGCAATAGATACCTGTGCCATGCCTATGACAACCAATACCACAAGGTTGTATCATTACTTGATAATATATATATATATATATATATATATATATATATATGATATTGACTTCAATATATATATTGACCTTGGGAAGAAGTGCTGATGATGAAGTTTAAATAAAAATACAATATCAATTATGCAAAATGTTGTCAAAATATAGGAGAACTTATAAATAACCATCTTACCTGTTCATGGATTCATGATCTGCAGATCAGCATTCTGACAGAAAGGTGGATAATAAAATATATTAGAATTAAATTTATTATTTTTATCATCACATAATAATGTTCCTATTTACTATAAAATTTTTATGCTTTATTTTTGTATTGACTCTTCTTAATTATAGTATTATTCATTTTGTGGGTTTTGTGGCAGAAGAAATGTTTTCAAGTTTGAATGGAATCTTTCTCATTAGATGTTTTTAGAATGTCCATAACTGGTAATTTGCTTTCTAGCTTCTTTATTGTGATTGGCAAAGGTGGCAAACATAATAACTTAAAGGCATCATTTGTCAAATTTTGCTTTTTTTAACTCTCATATTTTCATTAGGCAAAATCGCATGAGTTCATATACAGTAATGGGAGATTTTTTTTAAGCAAATTAAATAATGTTGTATAGAAGAAAGGTGGTTTAGCTAGGTAAATTTATAAAAGCAAAACAATAACAATAACACAGAACAAACCTGGTTGGTATTCTGGGTTCATATTCCTGTCTGTGGCACTGATCTATGTGTCTCTGCAGTGCTCTTCACTCTGAAAGTTCGGTGCTGGACAGAAATATTGGATTGTAAAAGTAATAAATGGGCAATGAAACTCCTTCTCTATCCTCAGTATGTAGTGCCTGTGTCAAGTCAAATGCTGAAGGATAGAGCTCCCCCAAGTTTGGAAGGAAAGTTAAAAGCTGGTAAAAGCTGATGAAATGTTATTTTTATATAATTTTAAAGTAATTACTTGTTTTGCAAAAAAATGTGAAAAGTCTCAGATGAATTTTGCTATGTATTATTTTGAAGTATTTTTAGGGAAAATATAGCATATGCTGTTTATATCAATGTGGTTAACAATTCTACTTACTTTATGATAAATGTAAGCCTTTTGGTGTTTGAATTTAAAGGTTATTGGCATTGAGAGTTTTCTGTGTTAGTATCACTTGCCAAAGTTAAAGAAAGTTTTTGCCCGAGGATACAATAAACCTAGGTAAAATTGGTGTTGGAGTGGGCAGAAGTATTTATTTTATCAACTCCTTGAGGTAATGTTTTGTGGAGATAATATTAGCATAATTTGAAGACCATAGGTCAATTTTGCCTGGCAATCAGACATGGCAGGGCTGTAAGTTTCATGCAAAATTTTCTGCCAAATATAAATACAAAAGGTCAGCTAGATGTGAGAAATCCATTAGTAAGTACTATAATCTATTCATTGGCAGCACTTTTCTTTATTGAGAGCCATGGCACAGTCATAGTGAGATATAAATTATGCCAGAAGATCACTAAACATCCTAGTTTTATGTAGTGATAATCTAGGCCTCTCTTGTGTAAAGAATTGGAAATTTTGAAAATTTCCAAATGAGTTGTCAGTTTAACATTGTTAATAGATATGTTTATATTAGATTAACTGTCTCTTGTATTTAATAATAATTTGTTTAGATTATAATGTCTCAAAATTTGAAATTTAAATAAACTTTTACAAACTCAAGTTGGGCCAATTGTAGAACACTTCAGTTCTGCAAGTGATTTTTATTTACAAGTGCAGTAGCCACACATTTCACCTTGTGTATGAGTGTAATTCTGCATCTGAAACACTTATTTGCATTAAAGTTGCAACTTTTTTTTATAGTTGCTGTAATACCCTGTGTCTCAGAAACATCTAGTGAAATTTCCAAGTATAGGATTATTCTTAGATAATTTGTTTAGAAATATAACTAAAGTATTCCAGATTAAAGTATAAAGAATTTGAATATTGAAAGGTAAAGTTTTAATGAAACTCATGAGGAACTTACCAAGGTTGTATTCTAAGAAATGTTCCTTAAGAAGTTTGATGGTTACAGTCACATCATGTAATGTTCTTACTCAAACTAAGATGTTAACATCTCTTGGTGGTAAAATAGTACATGATTTCCCTAGTGTGTATGCTCTGTTGTTGACTGAAACATCTTTACAAGGCATATGACTACCCTTGTTAAGCAAAAAAAGAAAAGAAAAGAAAAATCCTAAAACTTTATAAGGCTAAAACTGAAAGTTTGCTGATAATTTATATTAGTAATTTTATTACATATAATTTAGAAAGGGGTCATTTCTAAGGTAACGAATAATGGAAACAATTTCCTTATTTGTTTTCTAATTTATTTATTTATTTATTTATTTATTTTGGTGGTACTGGGGGTGGAACCCAGAGGCTTTCTACCTCTGGGCTATACTCCCAGACCTATTTTACATTTTATTTGGAAACAGGGTCTCACTAAGTTGCTGAGAGCCTCACTCAGTAGCTGAGGCTGGCTTCGAACCTGTGAGATCCTCCTGTCTCAGCCTCACAAGCGTGGGGATAACAAGAGTGCGCCACCAAACCCAGCTGTAATTTATTTTTTAAATATAGCTTTATATCACATTAGTGATAAAAAGCTATAGCTAAAGTATTTATAGGTAAATACATAAACATTTCAATAATGCAAAAGTACTAAGAATTAGTTTGCTGAATAATATAGAAAATACTATTCATATAAATTTAAAACCATTCATTAAAATATATATGCGTATAAAAATGTGTGATCCACAATGTTTGCAGATGAATTTGATAATGGACTCAAGATTAGTACTAAAATAGCTTCATATTTAACTGAAAATATTTCATGTTAATGAAAATAGTGTGGAAAATAGTGGAAATTATGGATTATGAATCATGGGTCAATAGCTCTTTGGCTTACTCATTTTTTAACTTTACATTTAAAAACTTACTTTTTTTTGTAGTACTGGGAATTGAATCCAGGAACATTATATCTTTGAGATACACTCCAGCTCTATTTTTATTCTTTATTTTGAAGCAAGTTCTCACTAAATTGCAGAAGGACTCATTAAGTAGCTGAGGCTGGCCACAGACCTCTTATCCTCCTGTTTCAGTCTCCTCAAATTCTGGGATTATACCCAGTTTAAAACCCCTTTTTTGTTTCGTTTTTGGTGGTACTGGGGTTCCTGGAAACCCTTCTACCTCCGTGCTACACTACCAGACCCATTTTAGATTTTTTATTTGGAAACAGGGACTCTTAAGCCATCGAGGCTGACTTCAAACCTATGCGATCCTCCTGTCTCTGCCTCCCAAGTGCAGGGATTAAAAGCGTGCGCCACCACGCCTGGCGTTAAAACCCCTATTTTAACAAGAAAATACTTAAAGCTTTTAAACTATTCACTTGTAAAATTATGAGTATATTTTTATGTAATCCATGCTACTACTAAGGAACCATGGGTTAATATTCACAATACAATGACAATGGAAAAATAACATTTTTTTAAGTTAAGGGTAGTAACATATAAAACAAATAAATTTCCATAATCCTAACCAAGTAGAATTTTCAAGGTACTGATTTGCCTATAATACTACGGGAGATGACATTCAGGAGGCGGACCAGTGTATTTTGACTTTCTGTTTCGTAAAAAGATTATTACTATTGAAGTTGTAGCTATGGAACTGGGATGAGCTAATAAACTGACTTATTTTTACCACTAGAAAGAACCTAATTTTCTATGAATAGACCCTGTAGATTAAAGAGCAATGGAAGAGAAATACTTGGAAGACTTCTTATCATTTAAAGTAGGTTGGAGCAAGAGTGTATTAACTGAGGTCAAAGAGAAGAGAAATTGTCAGCCTTGCTAATTTTGTAGACAGGTCTTTGCTCCCTGAGAGAGCGACCATCTGGTGAAGAGATTCTTCTTATCATATTATAATGCTTTAATTTAATACCTGGATGAGAAGTGTAAAGCTATTACTAACATTATGGTTAATTATGTTTCTAAATAACAATGATGATGGAGTGAAGTACTAAGGAAAATACATTTAGTTATCATTAAGTAAAAAAAAACTAATTATTATTATTTACCTCCAAAGAAGTGAGTGATGTGTGTGTGTGTGTGTGTGTGTGTGTGTGTGTGTGTGTATGTGTATAGTTACTGCAAAACTACTTGTTTTAATCTCTTTTTTTTCAAATTGATAACCGAGGTTTTTAAATATTATGGAAACTTGACCTTAATCATATACAGAATTCTATAAAGCTGAAGTAAAATTCTGGATCTTATTGAATGACCCAGAAACCTCTATTTATATTCTAAAGTAGTCAGACTTTGTTTAAAGGCAATCTAAGACTACTTTGGTGAGAAATGTTTCTATTAATAATTGTATACATATTAATGAAGAGGTATTTTTTTTCTTTTTTTAGGATGCCCTTTAGTCATAATAGAATGTAAAGAGATGAATGTGAGGTCCAATGGAACATACATTTATGCTAGAATACCTGAAAACTCATCTTCATTCAGAGCCTCAGTTTTCTAGTCATTAAAATGAAAAATGTAAAAAAAAAATACAGGATTGTGAGAACTAAAAAGAACACTTGTCATTCAACCTTGAGGTAAGTGAAATTTAAGAAGACAATTGAAGTAAAAGTCAAATATGGACTAAGACATTTTGACTTTATACAGCTTTCCCTCAAGCTATTCTTTATTTCTGAACCTTCTTGATAGTTACCCTTTGTGTACATTAGTCCTGGATATAAATCTGAGTCTTTCCATTCCTCTGATTTTTTTCCTTTAAATCAATTGTTTAATTTATTTATGATTTCTTTAATTTTATCTGAAAAAATAAACATTTTTTGTAACTGGGGATTAAACCTGAAGGTGTACTATCTCCAATTTATGGCCCATCTCTATTTATTCATTATTATTATTATTATTATTATTTATTATAATTAAATTTTTTTGTGTGCGGTTCTGCGAGTGGAACCCAGGGGCTTTGCTACATCCAGGCTATACTCTCAGACCTATTTTATATTTGGAAACAGGGGCTCACTAAGTTGCTGAGGCTGGCTTCGAAACTGTACAATCCTCCTGTCTCAATTTCCCAAGAGCTGGGATTACTAGCGTGCGCCACCACGCCCAGCTTTATTATTAAATTTTGAGACAGGATTTCTGCAAGTTGCTGAGAGACTCTCTTAAGTTGCTGGGGCTACTCTCAAACCTGTGATCCTCCTTTGTCAGCCTCCCAACTAAGGGGTTTAAAGGCATAGGCCAGTGTGCCAAGTATAAGACAATTTTAACCTAGATATGGGCCTAAAATTAATGATGAGGGTGAGGAAAAATCTAAGAAATAGAAAGTCCAAAATTAGTGTATTAGTCTCTTTAATAAACTTAAGACTCAACCTTACTCATGCAATAAAATACGAATTTTAAGGCCAGGCATGGTGGCGCACGCTTATAATCCCCGCGGTTGGGAGGCAGAGACAGGAGGATTGGGCTGGTTTGAAGCCAACCTCGCTGGCTTAAGAGACCCTGTTTCCAAATAAAAAATATAAAATGGATCTGGGAGTGTAGCCTGGAGGAAGAAGGGTTTCCAGAAACCCAAGCACCACCAAAATAAATAAATAAATAAATAAAACTTGATCACAGTAGTATAGCAAGAGCCAGAAACCCATGGTCTTTTATATGTTTTACCAATAATTCACTGTGAGTTTAGAAGTTATTATAGTATCCTTTTGCTATTTTTCAATTTACTACATATTAAAACATAAAAATCTTACTGAAATTTTCCTGTACCATCTAATTCTTTTGGATTAACATTTTTTATTTTTGATAGAAATTATACTAAATTTCTTATACCTGAGATTAACATTCAAAGTTTTAAAAATCTTCTCTTAACTTCAGAATAAATTAATTCCCAAATGTCAACATTGATTTAATAATTAAGGAAGATAGTCTGACAGGCAGGTAAAAATCTTTAATGCTATTTCCAGCATTTTCTTAATAGTCTTGAAGGAGCTAGATATCGTCTTCTTGAGAGAGGATAAAAATAGGTTAATAACGTCTTAAAGTCAAGGGCACATAAGTGTTAGGGAACATTGAGCAACATGATCTAGAATGAGACACAACAGCTGGGCTACCCAGGTAGTGTCTGAGTTGGGAGAACAGATTTCTTTCATTTTCTGCTTGTAGCCAGGTTAGAGAGAATTCAAGGTGATTTGACCAAAAATATATTTTTCCTGGGAGCCTCTCAGTTCTAAGGAAGAGTAAATAAATATTAGGAGGGATGCCAGTAATAAAGAATAGAGAACAGGGTAAAAGCAGATTCAGAATGAAAAAAAGAACAAAAAAGAAACAAATAAAAAAGCAACCAAAAACTATTTGATTTTTTAATTAGAAGTCATGAGTGAGTCTAGAAAACTGAGTTTTGTGGCGATGTCATGCTCTGGGGTATAATTGTGCTGTAATGTATACATATTATAGCTTGTGTCCCAAAAGTTCAAGATCTGAAAGTTTAGTCCTCATTATGGTATGTTGAGGTGGTAGATGAATGGAGCTTAGTGGGAGGTTATTGGGTAATAACATCCCTCAAATTGAATTAATACTGATATTTCAGATTGGCAAAATATGTTAAATTTTCTGTGCGTGGATTATATTTTACAAGAGAGATTTGTTCAAAAGTTGTTTTCTTGCTTTCAGTTTTACCATGTAAATTTTTCTGCATGTGATTCTAATCCCGTGATGATTTCCACAATGAGACTTTCACCAGAGCCAAGCAGATGTCATGGTCATGCACTACAACCTCTAAAGCTATGTGCTGGAAAAACATCCATCTTTATAAAGAGCTCAGATTTGTAATCCATTCATCTTTGATGATGGCAACATGATGATCTGTTGGCGATTGTGAATTGTGTGGCTATGAACATAGACACTTATTCATTAGTTTTTTGGTATGCTTTTTCTTCTTTGGTGCTTATACCCAGAAGAGTTATTCCTGGATTACATAGTAGGCTCATTTCCATTCTTCTGAAGATCCTCCATACAGTTCTCCAAAGTGGTTGCACTCATTTGCAATCACACCACAGATGTAATAAGGTTCTCACTTCTCCACATCTTCTCCAGCATTTGTTGTTGCTTTTATTCATTTATTTATTTTTTTATTTTTGAAGTACTGAGGATGGAACCCAGGGGCATTCTATCTCCGAGCTACACCCCTAGCCATAGTTTTTATTTTTTTTATTTTGAAACAGGGTCTCACTGAGTTGCAAAGGGCATCACTAAGTAGCTGAGGCTGTCCCAGAACCACAATCCTCCTGTCTCATCCTCCTGAAATCAAATAACAACAAAACCCAGTAAGAATGTGGGGAAAGAGGAGTCCTTTTACACTCTTGGTTGGCGTGCAAACTAGTTCAGCAGCTATGGAGATCAGTGTGGAAATTCCTTAGAAAACTGGGAATGGATCCAACATATGATTAGAATTTACCACTCCTAGGTATCTCTCCAAAGGGGTTGAAATCAGAGAACTACAGTAACATATGCCTACCCATCATCGTAGGAGCATAATTCGTAATAGCCAAAATATGGAAACAACCTAGGTCTCCATCAACAGATGAATGGATGGCAAAATTATGGGAAATACACACAGTGAAATTCTATTCATCTTTAAAGAAGAACAAAATCATGTCCTTCACTAGAAGATGGAAAGACCTGGAGAACATTATGTTAAGTGAGATCAGCCAAGCACGGAAAAAGAAGAGACATGTTCTCTCTAATGTGCCCAAACTAGGGAATATTAGAAATGCCAGATGAAGCCCAGATAATGGAGGGGAAACATCAGCAAAGCTAGAATGAAAGGATAGAAGAGAATAGGAGCTAGAATGAAAGGATAGGAGAAGCTGAGGTTGATTAATAGATTAGCTACATCCAAATACATGTAAAAGTATGAATACAGCATGCTTAACCTCTACACTCAAGGGAAGCAGAAGAGAAGAGTGTCCCAAGCACAGTCTGAATGTATTCCATTTTCAATGTTACACATAAAAAATAATAAAATAAAAGATATAAAAAAGCCTGTGCCACCATGCCCAGCTGCCTGCGTTTTTAACGATTGCCATTCTAGTAGGAGCTAGGTCAAATCTCAAGGCAGTTTTGATTTGCACATCTCTGATTACAATGGTGTTGAACATTTTTTTCCATACACTTTTTGGCCATTTGAATTTCTTTTTTTTTTTTTGAAGTGTCTATTTAGCTTAATTTTCCATTTTTGTATTGGGTTTTTTTTTAGTGGTGAGGTCCTTGAGTACTCTGTATATAATAGATATTAGTCCTCTATTGGAGAAATATTTAGCAAAGATTTTCTTCCATTCTGTCAGCTTTCTTGTGCGGTTGTTGATAGTCCCCATTGTAGTACAGAAGCTCCTCAGTTTAATGCAATTCCACATATTGATCCTTTTTTAAATTTCTTGTGCATTTGGAGTTCTATTGAGAAAGTTTTTACCTGTGCATATGTGTTAAAGTATTAAATCTTTGCCCTCTTCAAGAAACTACAAGGTCTCTGGTCTGATTTCCAAGTCTTTGATTTATCTTGAATTGACTCTTCTATAGGGTGAGAAAGTGGGGATTATTTTCATTTCTCTGCATAAGGTTAACCAGTTTTACCAACACCATTTGTTGAAAAGGCTCTTTTTTTCAGTGTATGTTTTTGGCCCCTCTGTCAAAAATAAATTAGCTGTAAGTGTGTAGATTTGTTTCTGAGTCTTCTGTTCTACTCCAGTAGTCTGTCCATTTATGTGCCAATACCATGCTGTTTTTATTACTATTGTTCACTAATATAGTTTGAAGACAGATACTGTGATGCTTCCTGCATGGTTCTGGTTGCCGAGAACTGCTTTAGCTATTCTGTTTTTGTTGTTGTTGTTTTTGTTGTTGCTTCAAATAAATTTAGGGACTAATTTTTCTATATCTGTGAGAAATGACATTGGTAATTTAATGGATATTGTGTTGAATCTGTAGATGACTTTTGGAAGAATGGCCATTTTATATTTATTCTGCTTATCCAAGAACATGGAAGGTCTTTCATCTCCTAAAGTTTTTTATTTCTTTTTTCAATATTTTATAGTTTTTTGTAGATGTCTTTTATTTACTTGGCTAAGTTTATTTCTAAGTATTTTTTTGCGGGATTTCCTGAGTAGAAATGTTTTCTGGACTTCTTTTTCAGTGGATTTATTGTTGGCCTACAGGAAATCTGATGTTTTAAGATTGATTTTGTGCTCAGACACTTTGCTGAATTTGTTGATCAGTTCTATAAGCTTTTTGTTTGAGGTTGTCGGGTTTTCTAAGTATAGTATTGTGTCTGCAAATAGTGATAATTTTAGTTCTTCTTTTACTAGTTGTACTCCTTTGATTTTTTATTCTCTTGACTTGTTACTGTTTTGGCTAGGGTCTCAATGACTATATTGAAAAGAAGTTCTGATAATGGACATTCTTGTCTTGTTCCTGAAATTTTACTCAGTCGTAAAGAAGAAAAAAATTATGTAATTTGGAGGGAAATGGATGAAAGTGGAGAACATTATGTTAAGTTAGATTAGTCAGCTACAAAAAGTAAAAAAATCAGATGTTCTCCCTAATATGCAGAAGCTAGGAAGAAAAAGAAAGAACTCTATATCAAGAAGAAGAAATCATAGATGAGCAAATTATGTGACATCACCGAGGGGTATGGGAGGGGTAAGAGGAAAATTCTCTAATGTACATGATGCAGATTCATAAGCATATTAAAGTCCATCATTGAGCCCTACATGAGAAAGAGAGAGGGCGAAGGAATGGGGTGGAAATTAAAGAATGAAAAAATGAGTTGTATGTGTATGTATGCCTCTACCAAAATGTACCCCTGTAAGATGTATGACAGCAATGAACCAATAAGAAAAGTAAAATGCTCAGATTCATGACAAAAGTATTATACTAGAAGCAAGAAATCTTGTATATTCTCAAATTTCCTCAAAATGTACATTTTTGTCTCTTCTACTATAACAAAAAAATGTCTTTACCTTAAGTCCTTCAAAGTAGAAACTTCACATTCGACTGTATCTCACTCTCCTCAAAATGTTTTATAAATATTACCACTTCTTATTACTATTGGTAGTAATTACTTATTTAATTTCATGTAAGTTTGTGTTTAAGCAAAGTTTATGAAGTATCACTGATAAGTAGCTGGGGTTACACATGAACCTGCAATCCTCCTGTCTGAGCCTCAAAAGTACTGGAATTACAAGTGTAATCACTACGCCCAATTTTGTTCTCTGTACTGAAAGTTCCGTTTTTGTTTTTACAATTATATATATATATATATATATATATATATATATATATATATATATATATATATATAGTGGTACTGGGTTTCCTGGAAACCCTTCTACCTCTGGGCTACACTCCCAGACCTATTTGGAAACAGGGTCTCTTAAGCCAGCGGGACTGGCTTCGAACCTGTGCGATCCTCCTGTTTCCACCTCCCAAGCATGGGGATTACAAGCGTGTGCCACCACGCCCAGCCCAAAAATATATATTTTAAAGTCTCTGAACCTGGTTACTTTCTAATTGCTCCACCAATGGTGAAATCCTGAAATAAGTCATAATTTTCTATGAAAACACTCATAATATTAAAATAGTATTTTAATAATCTTATTGAGGTCTAATTAATGTAAACAAAACATTCTACACTTAATGCATAAAATATGCTAAATCATAAATATATCATCTAATTCCACATAATACTTGTACAATCACCCACAGAAGTTCCCACATGCCTATTTCTATAACCCATGTCTTCTAGTTTTTTCTTTATTTTCATTTTTAGGGAACTAACTTTTCAATTTCTCTCATATCAGATTAAATATTCTAAATTTTTATAAAAATAAAATTATATAGCTTGTATTTTTAATTACTTTTACTTTCACTTTTTAACTAGCAAAATTATTTGAGACTCAAAATAATGTTGTGTATAAATAGTATTACTTGATTTTTATTATTCTGAATGTACCATAATTTTGTTTATCTTCACATGTTGAGGGATACTTGTTTATTGCTAAGTTTTGCAATTATCTATAAAACGTGACTTTACATTGTGGAAACACCAAGTAATTTAATGAGTAGTTATATAAACCATCTCTATCTACATTTCTAAGAAAGTCAAAATTTATTTCTCAATGTAGCTTTATAGTTGCGTTACTGCCAGTTTTCATTTTTAAATTTTTTATTTATTTACTTGTTTACTTATTTATTTATTTATTTTTACAGTACTGAGACTGGAACTGAGAGGCATTTTACCTCTGAGCCACACCCTCAGCCCTATTTTTTATTCTTCTTTTCTGAAACAAGGTCTCACTGAGTTGTGAAGGGCCTTGCTAAGTAGCTGAGGCTGTCCAGGAACAGCAAGCCTCTGGTATCAGTCTCCAGAATCCTGGGAATACAAGCGTGGGCCACCACGCCCAGCTATATCAGACTTTTTAGTTTCTCTATATCCTTGACATATTTAGACTTTTATTTTGATTGGTTTATGTCATTAATTTCATGGTAGTGCTAGAAATTGAGCCCACGAGCCTTCTACTTCTGAGCTACAACCCAATCTCATTGTAATTCTTATTTTGAAACAGGGTCTAGCTAAGTTGCTAAATCTGGTATTGAATGTGCTATCTTCCTATCTCAAGTACTACTGGGATTATAGATATGCACCACCATGCCTGGCTAGATGGTATTTTTAAATTCAACGAAGCATGTATTCTTATAATAAAAATAACTTATCATGATCTATTGTCAACCTTACTGAATTCTAGGAAATTGTTTTCCTTAAATGTTAAGAATTTTTTTAAATCATAATATATAGTTTAGAATTTAATTTTATCTGTTTCGCTGTTTTATTAGCTACAGTACTTTTCTTTGCCATTTCAGTGTTTGCTTGGGGTTCATAGTTTAAATCTACTTTTCACAGGTTATTTTATGCATTTTTAAGAAGCACAGAAAGAGAAGGGACACATTTTTTTCACTAATATGCTCAAGCTAGGGGTATTAGGGATACCAGAGGGACTCCAGATAATGGGGGGCAGGGGGAACCTCAGCAAAGACAGAAAGAAAGGGGAGGGGAGGAAGAAGGCTGAGGTTAATTAATGGAAAAGCTACATTCAAATATGTGCATACATGTGAATATAACATTGCTAACCTGGACACTTGTGGTGAGCCGCCATTGAAAGATGGCGCCGGCTTCCTGCCTCTGAGCTTGATTAGGCACATGGCTGTGCAGGAAGCAACTCCATATTTGGAGGCTAGGGTTGCATAACACATGACGTGGTGGTGACCTGACGAGCGTGAGCCAGTGAGTGAGTGAGATGTGGCAAGAAGTGATTGGGGGAGTTAATGTTTATAATGCCCTGCGCGAGGCAGATCTTCGCCATTCCGCCATTACGAGTATCCTGAATAAACGGCTTGCAAGAAGAGCTTCGTGTCGTGTCTTAATCGCTGGTCGAGGGACGCGACAACTGGTGGCCCGTACGGGGAAAAAACAGCTCCCGTGCGTGAAGCTCAGAACTTGCTGTCGTCAGGGAAGGTGCACCGGTAAGTCCCCTGGTAAGTTGGGGGGTCCGCGAAAAATGCGGGTAACCGCTCTCACCTGTGGATAAGGGGAGAGCAAATCCAGTAGAGCTGCGATCAAAGCAGACGCGGGAAAGTGACAGTAGAGCTGCGATCAAAGCAGACGCGGGAAAGTGGAAGTAGAGCCGCGGTCAAGCAGACGCGGGAAAGTGAAAAGTAGAGCCGCGGTCAAGCAGACGCGAAAAAGTGAAAGTCGAGTTGCGGTCAAAGCAGACGCGAAAAAGTGAAAGTGGAGTTGCGGTCAAAGCAGACGCGGGAACGCGAAGGTAGAGCCGTGATCAAAGCGGACCATTTTTGAATTTCATTTTGAGCTTAGTTTTGGGATGGGGGCTTCGCAGTCTCATCCAATTTTTTTGGCTCTCCAGGAGCTACTTTATTCTAGAAGTTTAGAATTTAGAGAGTCTACTTTAGAGAAATTTTTAAATGATTGTGACAGAGCTGCTCCATGGTTTGCTGTCTCAGGTAACCTGACAGTTCCTAGTTGGGAAAAGCTTGGTCGAGATCTTGAATATGCCAAGCAACAGGGAAGCCTTAATCCCTGTGTTCTACCTATTTGGAAATTGGTCAAAGGTTGTTTAAAAGATCAAAAATATGATGATGCTATTAAGGAAGGGCAAACCGCCCTTGAATTACTCAAAGAACAGAAATCTGAGGAATCTCGGTTCAGATGGAATGGAGATGGGGAATTCTATCGGCATTTCTGGTAAGAAAATTAATCTACCCTACCTCCCGTTAGATGAAGAACAGGCACCTTTAAAGATTAATAAAACCTTTAGGGAGTTGGGCAGCCTCTGTTTCACCACCTCATCTCCTCAGGAGAACGAATCTTGTATCCCCTTACAAAAGGGAATATCAGGCTGGTTTTCCCTCAAACAAAAATGGGGAAAACAGAGACAAAATAATACTGTTACTGCTCCGAAGGGTTATCTAAGTTTCGGAGTAGCGAATGTCTCTTGTGAACATGTAAAATTTTACAAAAGCCGCTAACCTGTCTCGGGAGTTGTCAATTTATCTTTTAGGCAACTGGACGGGAGAATTTGAAACCCAACTAGAGAGATTACGCACTGCCGTGGTCACCGTCAACTCGACTTGTGTGGACATCAGTTTGGCTAAAGGACTGTCATCTTGGATAACTCGTGCCATGAATCATCTAAAGGAATGGGCTGGATTGGGGGCCTTGATGGGATTATTGGTTGTGGCTGTGTTGTTTTGTGTCTGGTACATTGCTCGTCTTCGCCAAAGTTTTAATCATAATACAGCCATGTTTATACAGGCCTGTGTGGCTATCGAGGCAGGACAATCACCCCAAGCCTGGCTCGCGGCAGCTAAGGCATAGTGGCTCAGGTTGCAAGGCAAAGCACTGCAGCTGAGGGCACAAGTTTGGTCCTCAGGAAGAGTACGCTTGACTGCACACGGGTTAGGCACCCAAGTACCCGTCCCTAGAAAAAGGTGCCAGTGATTAATAGGGGTCAAACCTCTGCTCTTACCTGTTGCCTATAAAAACAAAAAGGGGGAATTGTGGTGAGCCGCCATTGAAAGATGGCGCCGGCTTCCTGCCTCTGAGCTTGATTAGGCACATGGCTGTGCAGGAAGCAACTCCATATTTGGAGGCTAGGGTTGCGTAACACATGACGTGGTGGTGACCTGACGAGCGTGAGCCAGTGAGTGAGTGAGATGTGGCAAGAAGTGATTGGGGGAGTTAATGTTTATAATGCCCTGTGCGAGGCAGATCTTCGCCATTCCGCCATTACGAGTATCCTGAATAAACGGCTTGCAAGAAGAGCTTCGTGTCGTGTCTTAATCGCTGGTCGAGGGACGCGACAGACACTCAGTATTGGGAGGGAGGGAAAGTGGAAGCAGGAGGGGGAAGACCACCAAATAATGGGTGAATATATGCCATTGTCAATATGATTCACATAATGATGTGATACTATAGTGCACCAATAAAAAATAAAATAAAATAAAATAGTATTTACATATTTCTTTGAGGCTTCCTTGCATTTGACATAAATTTTACTTCTCAAAATTTTATTCATATTATTAAAGCTTAAAATTTCATTCATATTATTTTTATGAAAAAACTTAATGTGTTACATGTGTTTTAGTTTTTGCTGTTGTTCCATATGTACATCTTGTTTCTTGGAATATGAAAATTGTGGTTGATTAGTACTCTTAGAACAATAAACAAGGTGCATAATTGGCTCTGACTGGCTAGTTGCTATTTAGAGTTGAGAGATGGTCTCTGGCATATTATTTTCTCTCTTGGTCAAAACAATTAAAAACATAGATTCAATATTGTCCTTTTGATGTCCCCTACCCTGGGTTTATAACTTTGAAAACTTGCAAAATGATTTATCTACAATTTTACAGCTACTAGTAGAAAGATATTTAATCTTACCATACATTGTTTATTTACTTTTACTTGGTGGTTTTATTTCTGCTACAGTTGTCATATCATTTAGAGATTTTAGTTAGCTTTTTATTAAAGGAAAACTTTTTCACATATTCTTATAAATAGCTAAGTTATTTGTATGCATACATGAGAATGACAACTTAAAGAAAATAATTTTGGACGTATCTCAAACTTTGAGAAAATATAGCCCTGATCTCTAAAAGTAATTACATACTCAGATTGGCCACCATTTATCATTAGTATGAGCTGTGCTCTCTACTCATCAGGGTATTGGTATTACAATATTTTCTAAGATATCTCTACTATTATTTTTGTTATAAACGTCTAGGCTGTTAACATCCATTTTACAATGCCTATGGTGGCTGTCTTTCTATGACATGTCAGTGATTGCAAGTTACTAAAGATTTAATGCAGCTTTAGTTTCAATTATCAGTGTCTTATTAAATATCAAATCAGTATCAAGCTCTTTGCTAGACAGAGGTGATATAACAGTGAAAAACAACAAAAAATAAGTAAAAATAAGCCACTGCTCTCATGAACTAGTGAGAGATACTTGCACAGTGTATTAAATTTGTTTTCAATTCCAAGAATTAGTTTCAAGCATCATGTGCTTCCTAAAATTCATAGAAAACCTTGGGTAGCATTGAATTTTAATATAAGATTCCTATATTTATTCTTGAGTTCATTTACATTGTTTGGAAAATATTATACAAATATTAATAATTAGTGCACTATCAGTTGATACTATTTTACATTTTCTAATCATTTATGATTTATTTTGTGTGAGAACATTGACATTGTGTTATTTGATGTGGAAAGTAATATTTTGGATAAAGGAGATATGGTAAATTGAGAAGAATATTGATAAATTCAAAATAATGACTTCCCCAATATCAATAAAATAAATTATCAGTTAAATAACAGTGATATGATGGCAGAGGCAGTGCCATTCCTGCTGTATGACAGGGTCACAGCTGGCAAGAGAATTCCGCAGGGCTGGAAGACTCTGGCAAAACTGAAACCATTATCCCTCTTGATTTTAGTTATAAAACTGATAGTATTAATGAAACTTGAACATTGTTTTGATTGAGGATTGCTGTTTTGTAATAATCTGAAAATGATGTGAATATGACTGGAAAATGTCCTAAGATTTGTGCTGGGAATAGCACTAAGAAGAATATGATTATGGGAGAACTTTCAAGAAGCTACATAGAAAAGAGCTCTTTGCTCCTCTGTTTACAACACCTAACTCCCTTAAGGTTTTACCCATGAAAGGAAAAAGTTAACTTTAGGCAAATTATACCTACTGTGCAAGGCCCTCCATAAGTTGCTTATAAGTTAGGGGGTTGACTGTAGCATCCCCCTCAGGGGGCTAGTGCTAATCACAATACTTTTCCACCTCCAACCATCCTCCAGTTTTCTGTACAGGAGTGTATGATGAATGGAAAGCACAGATTTAATATTACTGGAAAATGGCTTGATGTCAGGACTCTGCTGTTCTACAGAGGGTTCGGCAGGCAGGGACCTCCTTAGTGCCTGCTCACTAAAGCACAATAGTGTTCTCTTAGTAAACAACGTAATAGGTATTATAGAATATTAGATGTAGGCATTGTATGTTAGAGAAATAGATTAAGTTTAGTATAAATTTGGTGTTGGGTCAAAATAGTTAATAGAATACCTAGTAGTCAAAAAATAACAGATAAAATGGAAAAGCCCTTTGTTTTCTGTACTTTTGGTTTAGCTTTAGGTTTGAACATGCTTTGCAGAGCTCTATTGTTAGGTTAATAATTAGAATAAAATTGATCTTTCTGGCTAGGTAACCAGAATGATTTGTACGACGTTAAGTTGGATAATTTTGGGTATTGAGATATGAGCTCATCGAGGCAGGTTGAATTTTTTCACATAAAGTACAAAATGTACCTAGGTGTACTGAAAACATGTTTTGCTAAAAGTTGTTTATATCCAGGTGTATTGAGGATATGTTTTGTCAAAAGTTGTTAATATCAAATATTTCTGTGTAAAAGCATATAAAAATAAAGCATTGACTCTGGACAGCAGAGTCACGCCTCCAAAAAAGGCTGTCTCTCGTTACCTCAAGTTGCCCACTCCTCACCACCTTCGAGAAACCCTGAATTGGCCGGAACTGGTCTTCAGCAATATGCCTTATTATTTTAAAGCAAATGGAGCTGGTTACTTGCTATTGTTGAGGCAGGTCAAAATTTGTCATAAGTTTAAAAAAAATAAAATCTAAAAGCTGTACTCAAATATGTATTTTCTATTATTTTTATTGTAAATCTATATCACAAGATCTATTGATATTTTTCATATGTCTTGCTATTTTCAGTAGAAGAAAACTGGATAATAAAATATTATTATGCATGTAGAAGAGAAAATTTTTCTTCTCATTATTTAGAGAATTCATAAAATACTCTATAAACATAATTTTTTCTACTGGTTTGCCTTGAACTGTCTTGAAGGTCTTTCTTATTTTTACCCTGAAAAGGTAATTTGACCCCTGGTTCTCCATTTACTTAAGAGAGAAATATTTAAAATTTGTATTATACTGTTTCCTTGCAATTGAAGGCTTTGATTAAGTAACTCATCTAAAATTTATAGGAGATAACCTTTGGAATGCATGGAGACAAATATATTCTATAATGAGATTACACTACCATATAAATCTTCAAATTAAATATTCAGTTGTGCAAAAGGTTTATATTTTATATAATTGTTCTTAGCCTCTGAATCTTTTCTGAGCTGTTCTCTACCTCTCAGTAGAAAATATTATTATTACATTTTCCCAGTCAGATTTAAGTGAATAGTTCTAAGTTCTATCCTAAGAAGGAATGGAAAAACCCTGATGTCATCTGTTTTTCTAGCTTTCTCATCTCTCATGCCACCAGTTCAGGGCCACAAAAAGAGTGGCTCCTCTGGCCCTGCTCCACTGATCAGTGATGACTTTTCTACAGCTTCTATGCTGTACAGATGTGGAAGAGGCTTGGACAATCTCCTTTACATACAACTATCTGAGAGGGTCATTTTACCCTCAAATCATACATTTTATCTAGTTATTAACATTCTCAAATTTTTGTAACTACCTTGTTTAGGTATGTGGAAGAAGTAGAGAAACACTTTTAAAAACAATTCTTAATGCTTAATTTTTCTATCTACCTCTAACTCAAACTTTAGTATTTAGAATAGAAAAGCCAAGAAGGCCTTTCTCAAGCAGATGAAATGGAGGAAGGATAAATAGATTTTTCTCAGTAAGATCTTAGACTATGAATTTAATCTTATAGCCATGATGGCATTATATTTGGGGTTTACTGAAAAACACATTCTAGAGAAATTTATTGCCTTTTAAATTACCATTCATAATTTTATATGACCTTTAATACAGTATAATTCACAATATTTGGCTTTTTTGTTTTCAAATGAGCTTATTTGGGAGGCTGATTACATTTACTTTTAAATTTATTTGAACTGATGCACAAAAACATTAAATTGTACATATTGGTGAGTGATTTAAGTATAAATTCCATAATGTCTAAAAAAGCCTAAACATATACATCTCTTGTTTTAAAGTCCTTTATTTTAGCTTTTTGAAATATATGATACATTATTGTAATCTAAAGCTACCCTGCTGTGTAATAGCACATCACAGTTTTTTCTCTTATCTAATAACGTAACATCTATTGTTCAACCTTTCCTCATCATTCCCTATGACCTACTTTTCCCCACAGTCTACTCCTGACTTAAATGAGATCAACTTTTTAAAGTTCCACATATGACATGATTTGGCACTTATCTTTATGTTCTTGGATTAATGCATTAAACAGAATGATCTCTAGTTTCATCCATGTTGTTGCAAATATCAAACTTTTATTCTTTTTACTGCTAAATATATTCTGTAGTGTATCACCCTTTCTTTTTCCATTCATCAGTTATAGATATTTTTTATTTCCATTTCTTGTTTCTTGTGAATAGTGTTTCAATAAACAGGAATATGCAGATAGGTGTGTCTTACATACTGATTTTATTCAATTTGGATATGTACCCAATAGTAGGATTACTAGATCATGTGCTAGTTCTACTTTTAATTTCTGAGGAACCTCTATACTGTTTCCTATCATGGATGTGAATAATTTCCTATTCTATCATGAATTTACTTTTCTATTATGATTTACTTTTCTATCATGAATTTATGAGAGCTACCTTTCTTCAATTCTTTGGCAACACTCATAATATTTGGCCTATTTAATAAAAATTGGGTAGATTGATGCTTCATCTTTCATGAGACCATGCAAGAGAAAATTCCTACTACTTAATTCTAAAATTTCTAGGTATATAAATCTTGGTAAGTGTTTTAATAGAAAAAGCTTTCTCCATTGAGAGATTTTCAGTTATCAAGATCTAAAATGCAAGGACAGCTGGGCTTGGTGACATATACCAATAATCTTAGTACTTGGGGGGGCTGAGACATGAGTATTACAGGTTTGAGGACAGCTTCAGAAAATAGTAGAACTACTTGAATTTTGGCTTGTTCCATGGTTTGGCAATTATGAATTGTGTAGCTATGAACATAGATACACATAAACTAGTTTAGTAGTTTGTTTTCCATTCTTTGGGATAGATACCCAGAAGTAGTATTGCTGGATCATATGGTATCTTCATTCTCATTTTTCTGAGGATAGTGTTTTCCAAAGTGGTTGCACTAATTTGCAATCCTACTGACAGTGTATTAGAGTTCCCACTTCTCAACATCCTCACCAGCATTTGTTATTGTTTGTGTTGTCTAAAGTGACATTTACCAATAATCTTAGTACTTGGGGGGCTGAGACATGAGATTCATGTCAACCTAGCAGGATACTGTTTCAAAATAAAAATAAAAATTAATGGGGTTGTAATTCAAAGTAGAATGCCCTTGAGTTCAATCCCTAGGACCAAATAAGTCAGTAAATAAAAATAAAATGCAAGGACAATTAATTGGACATAGTAAACTTGGAGCTTTCCCATGGATACAAGGCTGTCAAGATCAATATTTTTTTCCTGACTTTGTAACTTTTTCAGTACTTGGCATCTCTTTCTATTTTTTTTTTTTTTGCAGGTCTGGGGATGGAAACCAGAGGCATTTGACCTCCAAGCTACATCCCCTGCCCTATTTTTTATTCTTTATTTTGAAATAGGGTCTCACTAAGTTGTGGAGGGCCTCACTAAGTAGTTGAGGCTGTCCGCGAACTGCGATCTTCCGGTCTCAGCCTCCCAAATGCTGGGATTAAAAGCGTGCGCCACCATGCCTGGTCTTCATCTTTCAGAGAACATCATGCCTTAATTTACTTTAGACAAGTGGGAAGTGGGAACTCTAATACATTGTTGATAGGATTGCAAGTTAGTGCAACCACTTTGGAAAACAATATCCTCAGACGAATGAGAATGAAGCTACCATATCATATGATCCAGCAATACCACTTCTAGGTATCTATCCCAAAGAATGGAAAACAAAATACCAAACTAATGCATGTGTATCTATTTTCATAGCTACACAATTTACAAATTGCCACACTATGGAACAATCTAAAATGTCCACGAACAGATGAATGGTTTACAAAACTATGGAATATGAACACAATGGAATTTTACTCAGCCATAAAAAACAAACTTATGTCATTTTCAGATAAATGGATAGAACTTGTGAACATTGTGCTAAATGAGTTTAGTCAGTCACAAAAAATAAGAAATCAGATCCTCTCCCTAATATGTGGAAGCTAGGAAGAAAATTGGCCATAGGAGTAACTCTAGACAAAGAAGAGAAAAATAAGGAGACCTAAATGAGGGGGATGGGAGGGAATAAAAAGAAATTCCTTAATGTACATAATATATATTAACAAACATATCAAAGTCAATCACTAAGCCAAACATGAGAAAGAGGGAAGGGGAAGGAATGAGATGGGAATTCGGTAAAGGCTAATTGGGTAATGTGTGCATGTATACCTCTACCATCTTGTACTTCATTAAGCTGTATGACTACAATGCACCAATACAAATTATAAAATTATTTACTTTAAACTATTTATAGGAAATTTCTGCCATTTTGGTATTATTTAAGAATATGATACTTTTTCTCTTGTATTGTTTGAATGTCCTCAGTTACTTCATTTACTAAGTAAAGTTACAGTGAATCACACCATTTTATCTAAATGTGTTTCACTTTAGCTCCCGTCAAAACATTCCATAAGTGTAGGCATCAAGTAGAATCAAAGCCTATGTTTTCTATGTTTTCGGCTGAGAACTATGCAAATCAATTTAATTTAGTGTGCAGAATCCTGAAGTAGAAATCTAAATTCCTATAAAGCTTCTTTTTTACTAACATGATCATTGCTTCTGAAAGCTGAAGCATTTGAAAGCTTCACAAAAGTTCTTTATATTTCGTGCATTAACATGTTTCAATTTGTCAATTTATGCTGGATTCAATTAATAGACTTTAAGACTTCTAAATTTATAAAATCTAAAGACAACAGTGTGAGAGTGGCATGATAGAGAAGGAGTAAAGAAGAAAACGTAAAGTGCTTGCTTATCTAAAATGTAACTTCTCAATGCTCAGCCAGAATCATTCAAATTTGGGCTTTCTATCCTAATAATGTACAGCTGGAGATTTAGCCAGTCATGAACTTGACAGCAGGCCTTCTTAAAGGGCCAGGGTTTCAACATGTACTTAACATTTTTGTCTACTTTTGCATCTCCTTTATCCTTTTATTTTATATTTTTTCATAATCCTAAGCCATCTGTTCCTCCTCCAGAAGCCAAGAGGCTAAAAAAGATTCTCTTGCTAAATGACAGTTCCCAAATGGCATGACATTGTAAAATTGTGTGCACATATCAGAAAGTTTTGGTCTAAGGAAACAATAAACTAATTACAAAAAAAATACATTTGAGAATTACTATCAGGATAAAAATCTTCCTTAAATTACTCAGAACTTTGGTACACATGAGTGCTGTTATTACATGAACAATCTGGTCATTCAATAACAGGGACAGTGAGGTGCTTCCCCTACAGTGAAAGTAGTCAGCTCCATTTTGGAAATTTATAAATTGTACTTACTAGATTTTGAAGGCACAAAGATACATTTTTTAATGTAAAAAATGGACAGTATGAATGCAACATTTCTTAGTTTGTGCACGGATAAATGTTTAAGAATGCACTTGAATTTAAAGAAGCCCGTATGAGTTAGTATTGGGCTTAGGCCAACAAGATACCACCAGTTGGCTGAGAGTAAGGATTGATGTCTGCCACATACTAGCCTCATTGGGGTGATGCTCATCGAGCAGAACAGATGGGATGCCACCAATCAACTTTATGTGCCTCTGCTTCATGGTACTTTTTTTTTTTTAACTGTTGGGAAGTGTGTGTTTGCGTGTGCATTTCTTTAGTGTGCAATGGCATCATGTAACCATCTGTGCAGTTCTTGAATAGCCTATTTGTTCACCAATTACAGAAAAAGCTTACATAGATCCAGTTGTAATCATCCCGGCTTTATATCTTCCTGATGTCAGACGAGTCATGCTGATTTTTTCAATGACTTAAATATCTCACGTAAGGCTTATTCTTTATTATGTTTCATGTACCAAGCTATTACACATTGTTTATATTTTTACATCCTTAGTAACCAATTCATTTATCTGCTAGAAGACATGAAAATAAACATTTTGGTTCAAAATTTGTAACCCTGTTTTCTATAAAATACCGTTAGATCTTTTCCGGGATTAGTACAGTTTCTATATGAAATCAGTAAATGAGCCATTTCCCATTTTATTTCTAAAACTAGTTCACTTTACAAAATAATACAATCAGATAAATCTTTCATATGGTTTGACAAAGATGCACTGTCAGTATAGACATTAACAATTGAAGACTTTTATCTGTTAGAAAGATGTCTCCATGGTTTTTAGCATAAAAAGTAAGTAAAATTATAAATACTTCACTTCTAAAATCTCTTTATTTCATCTTTCCAACATACCTCTCTGAATTTTGAAGATAAATACTATGCCATATTTAATAATGATCAATTTTTAAAAGAATATCGTGTTTTAGTTTTTGCATGATACTGTCCTTAGTTTACATAAATGTAGTAGTAGTAGTAAGATAATTTAACCTATATGATTAAAACCAGTTTTAGTGATATTTGAATTTTAATTGGCTTGCAATAGTAAATTTTTTAGATTTATTAATTTTATTTATGTCACTATAAAATTTATAGTTACAGAATACACATTGCAAAATTTTATCAAAATACATTTTCGTGATATGTTTTTCTTTCTTAAATACAAGAATCCTCAAAAGAACAAAAATTTACACTTACTTTGAGAGAATTTTGTATCCAATGCATAGTTTCTTGTATATGATGTGGGCCACTTTGTTGTTGGAATAGTATTTTGGCAGATCTAGAATTCTATCAAATAGATTATCTACTTCAACACAAAAGGACATATTTTTTTTTAATCCCCAAAAATACATCTAAATCAGATTATTGTTTTAAAAACATCTTGATGCTATTTTTGCTATAATATTGGTGTATGAGGGGTACTGGGGATTGAACCCAGGAATGTTCTACCTTTGAGCTTTATTTATTTATTTATTTATTTATTTATTTATTTATATTATGAAACAGGTTATCAGTTTCTAAGGGACTCACTAAATTGTTGAGGCTAGCCTTTAACCTGTAATCCTCCTGTCAGCCTCTCAAGTACTGGGATTACATGAATGGGCCACCATATACAGCGGAACATTTTTCATACCACTAACAGATACCAATTTTTTAATTTTATCTTTTTTGTTATCCATTTTCTTTACTTATTTAATTGTGGCTACTGTATGCATAATGCTTAAAGCTAGGAAAACACTTCTTAATCATAATCAATAAGAAATCAGAAAGAAGAAATGTACTGAAGATACCATCTACAAATGTACTCCAGATACAAAAAAAAAAAAAAATTAGTGGATTACTCTACTATGCATTACTTGATTCTAAAATACATTCTGGTTAAGGGGGACCTATATATTTAAGCTCAGACTATTTAAATTATCTTTAAATCTGTATACTTTCTCTACATAAGATAGGAAGTAAAACAAAATACAACATGAGTATTAGTTTTATCTAATATAGTAGGGTTCAATTGAGAACAATGTCGAAACTAATAAAAGAGAATAGGAATGACCAAACTGATTACAAAATATCCAGTAAGTAGGAAAAGGCATCATGTACCTATAAAGAAAAAAAAATTCAGGCAACTCTGCATAGGTGGGAATATACAAACTTGTAACATAGACTTCTTGGAACAATTAAAGATGTGGAACATTCTATTGAAAATATCCACATACATTTCCTGCATATTATGGTAACATCGGTTCTCTGTTTCCCAGGAACATACTCTTTTGATAACTTCTTTGGGTACAAAACTACTATTAAGCAAATTTCCACGTCTAACAACCTGGCTGTTGAACTGGGCGTAGTGGCCCACATGTATTACCCCAGCATTTGAGAGGCAGTTCATGGATAGCTTCAGGTACTTAGCAAGGCCATTCACAACTCAGTGAGACCTGTTTCAACAATAAAGAGACGAAAATATAGGGCTGAGGGTGTAGCTCAGAGGCACAATGTCCCTGGGTTTCATCTCCAGTGCTGCAACAAACAAACAAACAAAACAAAAACAACAAAAACAACCTGGTTGTCTTTCTGATGGGTGAGCCAAAAAGTAAAGTTAAATGCACTTACTTGTCTACAGAAGTAGGAATAGGAAGATGGTTATTTCTCTTGACATTTGTTACATACAAAAAGTATGTTTGAAAGATAAGACACATTGCATTTTTGTATAAAACAGATTATATAAAATTAATTTATTGTGAATTTTATTATATTTTATAAATCATCGGTGTGTTTAAGATATATGTAAAATATTGACAATTTAAGAGTATAGTAAATTCTCTGGTCCAAATGATTATGTTCTCCTACATTAAACTATCTACTCCAAAGTTATTATATTACAAGTTGAGGCTTTGGGAGATGATTGAGTCATGAGGGCAGATCCCTCACAAATATAATTAGTGTCCTTATAAAAGAACCATTTTATAAGGCAAATAAGCCATTTTCCTCACTGTGTTAGAACAAAAAGAAGACACCATCTATCAACCAGAAAATGAGACCAGTGCTTTGATCTTTGATTGTAGACTGTCCAGCCTCTAAAACTGTGATAATTTTGTTGTTGTTACTATTGTTGTTTTGTTGTTGTTTAGAAGTTACCCAGTTTTCATATTTTGTTGTAACAGCCCTACCAGGCTCAAGAGAGTAACTTAATATGCACATTACAGACAGGAAATAATGAAATGCAGGATAAATATTGGTTTGCAAAGATTCTAGGATTGTATTCAATAAGCATATGTTGAATTAATAGATCAGTAATGTATATTTCCCTCACCTAACAAATAATTTTTGTATAAATTTTATTTTAACTTACATATTTTTAATAAAATTGCAATAATGAAAAGTAATATTTATGAATGAAAATCTGAAATCCACACATTCCACTTATTCTTTTTTACTGCTTTTTACTATCTAGTTTCAATTTTATTTTTTATTGGTGAATTATAGTCATACATCTTAATGGGGTATAAGATGGTAGAGGCATACATGCACACATCACTCTATTAGCCCTTAATCAATTCGCATCCCATTCCTTCTCTGCTTTTCATGTTTGGTTTAGTGATGAGCTTTGTGAATGTACATAATATATATTAGTTTCATTAATTACATTGTTACATTAATTTTCCTCTTCCTGCCTCCCATTCTCCTCAGTTGGATAGCCTTATTTCTCATCTATACTTTCTTTTTATTTGCCTAGATTTCCTAGGACCTTTTTCTCCTTAGTTTTCTTATATTAGGAAGAGCATCTAATTTCTTATTTTTTGTGACTAATCTCACTTAGCATAATGCTATCCAGTTCTTTATTTCTCTGTAAGTGACATAATTTTGTTTTTCTTCATGGCTGAGTAAAATTCCATGGTATACATATCCCATAGTTTTGTAATTCATTCATCTGTTGATGGACATCTTGGCTGGTTAACTGTTTGGCAATTGTGCATTATGTAACTACGAATATAGATATGCATGCCTTAGTTTGGTAGTTTGGTTTCCTTTCTTTTGGGTAGATACCCAGAAGAGATATTGTCGGGAATGCAGCCCGACAGCTGACGGGGCTTGGAGAGATGATGAGTACCGATGACTTGAACACAAACCCACAAGCCGGGAGTCAAGTCAAGCGAGATCTCATTTATCTCCCTCCAAGCCATCCTTTATATAGTACCAAGCCACGAGGGGAATTTCCATGAGAAATAGCCTAGCCTATCCGGGATAAAGATCACTAGCACGTAGTTTACAGCCAATCCCAGGCCAGTACATGAGCCATTCATGTGTGCGGAAAGCTCCTTTAAAGGTAGAAAGGGAAAAACCGCTCAGTCTCCCCACCCATAATGAATGGGGAAACCACGCCTTCCTGGCTTCCTCCAGGCGCCATCTTTGCCCATTTTTTGCTGAATCACTTTACTTAAAGTTTTGCCTTAGGCCGTAGGCCGCTCAGGCCGAATCTCCTTAGGCGCTGTATAGACACACCCCATCATATCCCCCTTTTTCTTTTATTTTATTGGGACTGTGCCTGTCTTAGGTTGTTCCCATAGAGTACCAGGGTTTACCTGTCATTGGATAGTACAGAGCGATGCTGTACTTCCTGTCTTAGGTTCAATGGCCCCTGGGAATCTTACCTGCCATTGGCTACCAGCCCTTCAACATGCTTTGATTTTTCCCATCTGGGGAAATTGTAAGGCGGGAGAGGGGTGGTCATATTCAGAGCGCCAATCCTAAGATTCATTTTCTGTGCTGGCAAGCCTTTGGTAATGCACTTCTATTTGGTTGATTTTAACAGAAACTGGACTAATCTATTAAAATCACAGGGGTCTACAATGCACAAAACTATGATAAACAGCAAGGGGCCCAACAAAGGAAGAAAATAGGGCAAAAGTCCATGAAAGCCAGTCCAGAACGGATTCTCCTGAAGATCTCCTCGCCACCTCTCCAGATCATGTTGGAGCTGCTTAATCTTATCTTGTTCCTGCAAAAATAAGCAGATGCCTCCCTTTTCGGCTGTTAATAAATCCAATATCCATCTTTTTTGTGATACCACATAGGCTAGGGAATCTAATTGGACTTGTAAGTCTCAGACAATTTCTGAGACAGACAACACCATCAATTATTCGGAGGGTGTCTCCTATGTAACTCAAAGGCCATCCCAAGGCCAACCGCACCCATGGCAGTTCTGGCAGTAATCTCCAGGCCGATTTAGAGCAGAATGGCTTGTACTGCTCTCCTTTTTCGCCCTCCCCAATCAAAAGGGGAATGGGCATTGATTTCTCCTCAAGGATAATATTTATATCGAAGAGCAGGGAGGCAAGGGTGCAAAGGCCTGCATTTAATATTTCCCTTGCCTTACCTGCGTCTCCAAAACCTGGCATACTATACCGTATTTGCAGGGACAGGATGATGAACATTAGAGTTTTCATGACTATCTTCTTTTAAAATAAAAAACAAAGGACTAATTTCAGGGATTTCCTCTTCCCTGGAATCATAATTACCAGTTATTGTAGGCAGGTGTTTGATATCTCTTGCTGGGACCCAAAGTGGTCTTTTATCATCATAGGGGAAGACACACCCAAAGCCCCTTCCTGCAGTTATGAGGGGATCTGGGCCCTTCCACATTCCCGTCAGGGGATCTCTCCATTTTACTTTGATGGAGGAAAAGGGATTCTCTGTGGTCCAATGCCTATGAAAAGGGGACAGGTTGGAGTCTTTTGAAAAATTTAAAATATTTAGGGTTAATAATGCTTTTCTTAATTGATCATGTGGGGGTAGTAACTCCCCCTTTTGTTTTTGTAATTGAACCTTTAGGGTATGATTATATTTTTTTTGTTAAAGCTTGTCCTTTTGGGTTATATGGAATGCCCATAGTGTGAATAATTTTCCATAATTGTAGGAAGGAGATGGAATGTTGACTAATAAAACAAGGGCCATTATCAGTTGATTTGTTTAGGAATATCAAGAATAGCAAAACAATGAAGAAAATAATTTATAGCATGTTTTGTCTTTTCTCCCGAATGAGCTGAGTGAGGCCCAATCAGCCCTGGAATAGGTATCTATAAAAACAAAAATAACTTAAGTTTTCCAAATGGTTGAAAATGAGTTACATCCACTTGCCATAATCCATTGGGGCGTAGGCCTCTCATATTAACTCCGGACGATTGAAATGGGGGGTAGTTGCAAGATGGGTTGACATGATTTACAAGTGCGAACAATTCTTTTTAAGTCCTTATTAGGGATTTGAGGATATTTGTGTTTTAATCCCCTCCAATTTACATGGGTTAATCTATGAAAATCCATGGCGTCTTTTACAGATAGGGCTTGAACTTTTGTGCAGGCCATCGCCCGTCCCTTCTGAACGCCCGTCCCTTTTGAACGGCACTTGCCCATTTCCTTAGGACCTACTGTCCCATGTGCGACTGCTGTTGTTCCAACATGCCAGAGGCTGTTTACCTCTGCCCTAACCTGATCCTGGTATGGGGGGGGGGGGAGGCTGCCTATTGTAGGCCAGTGGTGTGCAGCTCAGCCGTCCCTGTAAGCATGCCGTAGGTTAAGGGGATGGCAGGATCGGCATTTTTATTTCTTTCCCCCAAGATTCGGCATTCCTCCTGGTAATAGGCCATCCATTTCATAAAGAGCGGCCCAGGGAGAACTGCCTTGGTTAGCTCTCTCCAGTCCCGGGGGACTAAAGCCTGATGGGCCAGCCCTTCCAGTAGGGTATCTGCCCAGGGGGAATTGGGACCATCCTCCGCCACTGCCTTTCGGAGCTCTTTAAGATCCTGCGGTTCCCAGGGGTACCAGGCGGCTGGATGGTTTGTTCCCGGGTTGACGTTGACGGGAAAGAGGCCCACAGTTCCTCTGGCTCTCCCTACGTCAGCATAGAGCGGCGGAGCAGAGAGTATGGAGAAGGAATTTGTCAGGGAAAGGGACTGTGGGCAGTCCTTGGCATCCCCAAAGTGATCGGAGGGATCGGGAGGTTTTTTAGGGTCTTCGGGACCAGAGGGGGGTGTATGCTCGGCAGCCCCCTTTTTCGCTGGCTTGGGGATACGGTCAGCGAGTTTCTCCAGGGATCGCGGGGGAAAACAACTTTTAAGCGCGGAGACGGTGGGGAGAACCGCAAGGGGGGGGGAATCTCCCCTTGCTCTGTCTGGGCTCTCCTAACCAGCCCCTCAACTTGATTCCAGGTATCCCAATCATAAAGATTACTTTCAGGGAGCCATGGGGCAGTTTTTAGAAGGTACCCCCAGGCCTGGTGGCTTGGTTATCAGCAAGATTAAGTCCTCGACTCTTGAGAACGAGTCGAAGGGATTCTAGGGCAGGGTCAGGTTTAGATCTGAACTTCCCCATATTAATACCCATATTAATATACGGGGGGATACTCACCCAAAGACCGATTGCTAGCCAGCGATTTCTTTCGTTAGGGGGTGAAGAGGGGGGCCTCACACAGGGGACCAGACTGTCGGGAATGCAGCCCGACAGCTGACGGGGCTTGGCGAGATGATGAGTACCGATGACTCGAACACAAACCCACGAGCCAGGAGTCAAGTCAAGCGAGATCTCATTTATCTCCCTCCAAGCCATCCTTTATATAGTACCAAGCCACGAGGGGAATTTCCATGAGAAATAGCCTAGCCTATCCGGGATAAAGATCACTAGCACGTAGTTTACAGCCAATCCCAGGCCAGTACATGAGCCATTCATGTGTGCAGAAAGCTCCTTTAAAGGTAGAAAGGGAAAAACCGCTCAGTCTCCCCACCCATAATGAATGGGGAAACCACGCCTTCCTAGCTTCGTCCAGGCGCCATCTTTGCCCATTTTTTGCTGAATCACTTTACTTAAAATTTTGCCTTAGGCCGTAGGCTGCTCAGGCCGATTCTCCTTAGGCGCTGTATAGACACACCCCATCAAGATATTGCTAGATCATATGGTAGGTTTGTTCCTATTCTTCTGAGGATCCTCCATACTGTTTTCCAAAGTGCTTGCACTAATTTGCAATTCCACCAACAATGTATTAGAGTTTCCACTTCTCCATACCCTTGCCACAGTTTGTTGTTGTTTGTGTTTTCAGTTATTGCCATTATAGTTGGAGTTACATGCAATTTCAGGGTAATTTTGATTTGCATCTCTCTAATTGCCAATGATGTTGAGCTGTCTTTGTGAATTTATTGGGCATTTGAATTTCTTCTTTTGTGAAGTGTCCATTTAATTCACTTGCCCATTTTTTGATTGGATGATTTGTTTTCTTGGTGCTGAGTTTCTTGAGTTCTCTGTATATTCTAGATATTACTCCTCTTTTGGAGATGTAGTTAGCAACAATTTTCTTTCATTCTGTCAGGTTTCTGTTGATTTCTTGATAGTTTTCTTTGCTGATAGTTTAATGCAAACCCATGCCTTTTAGTTTCTCGTGCTTTTGGAATCAGAGCAGAAATCAATGAAGTAGATAATAAATAACAACACATAACATTAACAAAACTAAAAACTGGTTTCTCAAACAAATTAATAGGATAGATAAACCACTAGCCAACTTAACCAATAAAAATAATCAATCCAAATTACAAAGATAAGAGATGAAAAAGGAGATATTATCACAGGAAGTCTAGAAATCCAGAGGATTATCAGAAACTATTTTGAAAAACTATACTCCAACAAAATGGAAATTCTGAAAGAAACTGACAATTTTCTAGATAAATACAACCTTTATAAACTGATTTAAGAATATATAAAAAATTTAAACCAACCAATAGCAACCAAAGAAATTGAAACAGCAATAAAGAGCCTACCATCAAACAAAAGTCCAGGGCCAGATGGTTTCTCAAGAGAATTTTATAAAACCTTTATAGAAGAGCTAATCCCAATACTTCTCAATCTATTTCATGAAATAGAAAGAAAGGAGACTCTCCACAATATATTTTATGAAGCCAACATTACGTTAATACCCAAACCAAATAAAGACAGCTCAAGGAAAGAAAATTACAGGTCTATATCATTAATGACTTATATGTAAAACTGCTAAACAAAATACTAGCAACATGCATTCAAAACCACATCAAGAAAATTATCCACTTATTCTGTTTTATAATTTGATACTCTAATAAATTATTTCACAAATATTAGACAAATTATTTTTTCATAGAATTAATCAAATAATTTGACTATTAACATTAAGTCATGTCAAATTCATGACTTATATAAAAACATGGTACTTTAGGAAGTCTAGTTTACCAATTAGCAATATGGTTTAAAGTAATTACATTCTTTTAAGTTTCTCTCAATTTTTTCTTAATGTGTTTTTGTGTATTGTTATGTTTACACCTCTGGAAGATGCATAAATTATCTACTAGAATAAAAACTGATATAATAAATAAATGCATATATAAGTATAAATCATGTATAATATAGTCAAATAGTATACTTTCAATAAATATATAATTAAATTGAATATATTAACTAATTTCAAAATTTGTGTATGATATCTTAAAGGATAAATTTATCCATTGGAGGCTTTGGTAGTGAATAGTAATTTTGAAATAAGATTGTACCACAAACTATTCAAGAAGTTTTCTTCCTCACTTCACTAAACAATATGATATATAGAGAGAATAATATTTAAGTATAAATAAATGTAAATATATTAATGTGTATATACAATGATATATAAAACCTTTTATTATTCAAAAATAATAATTTTATATGAGATATATGTTAAAATTTTAGAGAAAATTTCTTGTAGTTCACAAAACAAAATTAGCCATCCAGATTTATTTAGCTCTTCTAATGTCAAGCTTTTTAGAGAATATTTTTTTCTAATTTTATCATATTATTATAAGTATTTTTAGAAAAATAACATAGTAAAGTTAAAGAAAGATCCATTTACTCTGTTTTTACTATGTTCCAAAAATTGTTATATATATATTTGTATACATTAGTCAGTTTCTTAATAATGCTGCTTACTTGACTCAAAATTCACTGAATTAGGTCTGGGAAGATAGTTTAGTGGTAGAGTGCTTGCCTAAAATATACAAAACCTTGAGTTCTATCTTCAGTGTAACACACACATACACACACACACACACACACACACACACACACACAGGCAAGATTGCAAATTAATGCAACCACTTTGGAAAATTGTATGGAGGAGCTTCAGAAAAAGGAGAATGAACCTACCTTATGACCCAACAATACCACTTCTGGGTATGTACCAAAAATAATGAACAAATCTATCAGACTAGTGTATGCATATCTGTGTTTAACCTGCACAATTAACAATTGCCAAACTATGAAAACAGTCAAGATTTCCATCCACATATGGATTACAAAACTATGAGATATGTACACAATGAAACTTTACTCAGCCATAAAAAAGAACAAGATTGTTTCATTTGCAGGGAAATGGAAAAAACTGGAGAATATGCTAAGTGAGATTAACCAGTCACAAAAAGTACAGATTTGGAAGTTCTCCTTAATAAGCAGAATTTAGGGAGAAGCTGGGTCATAAAAGGGATTCTAGACAAAGGAGAAACCTTAGATGAGTAAGAAGGCAACCTAACTGAAAGGGACGGGAGAGGGGAGAGGTAAATTCCCTAATGTTTGTGATGCACATTCACAAACATATCAAAGTCAGTCACTAAGTTGAGCTCTAAGAGGAAGGGAGGAGAGAATTGGATGGGAATTGGATAAGGAATAAATGTGTGGTGTGTGCATGTATGCCTCTACCATTTTGTAGAATAGATTGTTATCACTCAGTCAGTAGCTTTTGGCACATTTTGGCTAAGCATGGCTATGCTGACTCCACACTGCAGTTTTGTGTACAGCTCTTCAAATGTCTTTCACACTCCTTGAGTAAATGGGCTGATCAGGACAATAGTCTTTATTCTTCAAATGATGTTAAAAACTTCAAAATTATGAATCCAATCATACACACACACACACACACACCCCTCAGGTTAAATGCACACTTACATATTATATTAATTAATTTAAGTATGTTATGTACAATTTTATAAATATTTTAACATTGTATATCTAGGTGGGTGAGTAAATCTCTCCTTTACTTTTGGTACTCAATGTTCTGGAGTTCATTCTATTTCAAAGTCTTTATTCATTGGCAAGTTGAACTGATTACACAACTGACATTGTCATGTGACTGATACTAAAGCCAAGAAAATAGGCTTATCAAAGTAATATTTGTTATCCTTCATATGATGTTGAAAACTGCAAAATTATGAGATAATTATATATATATTTATATATGTATACATATATATATGTACTTCTATGTACATATACATATATATGTACTTCTCTATACATATACAGAGAAGAATACTCTGTCTCTAGTGAAAAAAAATCACAAACTATGTGGCAACAGATTGTAGATAAATAAGAAGAGAAAATTTGAGCTTAATAATTTTATTTTTTCATTTCCTTCGGTTTGTCCCACATTTTCACATCTCTCTCATATACAAAATATATTGAAAAATGGGCAAATAATAAGAAATAAATTTCACAATAATCATACAATTTGAAGTCCAATACATCATAACCCATACCCAAGCCTACAAGTAACTTCTTATAACATAGAAAATCATATTTTTCACTGTATTTTACTTGTCTATGCATTTTTCTTTAAATTTCAAAATAAAGAAGTGGGGAATTTTGACACTGATTGTTCACTGATAGGTGAATTACAATCTCAAGAAGCACTGCTGTAGGATGTACACTTCAATATGTACCCAGCAAAGTGTCTTTAATAATGTATTATATGTATTAAATTCTAACATACACTTGTTGATTTGTTGACAATTTATTGAATACACTAAAATACAGTCTGAGGTTTAAGAAAACTAATTATCTCAGTGTTAATATACTTCTCATAGATTTATTTGAAAGACAGAAAATAAGAAAGTAAAAAGAAAGATGTCAGCATACTTGCATACATTTTTTATGAAAGAAAAGACAAAAGAAAAATTTTAGAAATTGAACATAATTAAAGTATGTACTAAATCAAAGATGGCTTTGTCCTGAATACCATGGCCTGTCTCTAGGGAATGAGTCTGATTTGGCAAGCTTGTTTTGCTAAGTAAAATAAAGATATTGTGTACTAGTAATTTAAACTTCCTGAATAGGCTATAGGAGAAATTGAATCAGGACTAACCAGAGCATTTTAAGGCAACTGTGTCTGTGAGACCCTTGCTCTGCTTTATCAGAATAGGGAATGGAATCCTGGGAGTGTGGCCAAGGTTCTGAGAACTACTGAGAGACCAACACAGCTTTGGCATTCCAATCTGTCCACTTTAAAAATGCTCTGAGAACATACCTAAATTCTCTGAATTTCCTTAGATTAGCCTTATTGGATACTCAGAAGAAGCTGATCTTTCCTCCCAGAAAAACCATTCCCATTTCAGCCAGCAACTAGGCACATCCTTCTAAAAACAGCTTGACATTCTCATTATGTATCAACATAATTGTATGTTGTGGTTTTATTTAAACAAAAAATATTATTTTTCCAGGAAATAAAACATAAAAGTGGAAAATTATCATTGATTGTTATCTTTTTACCACATTTTTCCCCTCAGCATTTCTCTTGCCAAAGCTCTTTGTTCTGACAACCCTGAGTCTTGCCTCTTTCTGACTCATGCCTGTGTCTCACCTTCTGAGACAGACCTTCTCTATTTTATGTGACAGGGCACCCTCCCATCACCACCACTTTCTGCTCCCTTCCTCTTATGTGTTTTTCTTCATGGCAGTTATCCCACTTGACAAATGGCATATTTTCTGTTTATGGTATCTGCCCCCTCTTGGGCTTAAGCTTCATAAAAACGAAGTGTTTGTCTGTTTTGATTCATGGCTGTTCCCCAGTACCAACATAGCGTCCGGCTTTTATTGGCCAAATGAATGAATTTTCTCTTTTCTTCTCTACCCAGGCTATATCTGAAAAGTATAGTAAGGTTTTCTGCATTAGGCTTGAGGCACTATTAATCCCATTATATCGGTACATTTCCATGTGTGTTTTATAAGAATTTCTACATGATTATCAATAAGAGTAAATATCCTAGTACCTGTAGAGAAAACTTAAAATTAAATAAAGAAAATGTAAATTCAATATCTTGGCACTAAAATTGTTGCCTTTTTTACCTAAATACAAGGTCATAACTTGGTAACTAAGTGAGGATATTCATGTATTTATTAGCTTCAGAGCAATATGTTTCATATTTCTAGCAAAGATGTAATTAACTATTCATTTATCCCGAAATTTAATTGCTAGTAGTATAATAAAAATGTGGGCTCTCTAACACCTATAATAACATTTAGTACTGTTCATCCTCAATTGTTTTTGGTTATTCCTTATTAACATAATCATAAAAACTAAATTTATGTAAAAAGATAAAACCATCTTTCATAATTGATTCAGAAGTTGAAATAAATTAAACCTCTGAATAGACGGAAATATCTGAAAAGACTAAACTATCTTATTGGCTAATTTATTATTTAGTGTACTATTTAATATGGGAACATGAAATTGATTAATAAATATTTGAAATCTATATATAATGTCAGTTCAAGAAATGGGTTTGAGTGTGTTTTTGATCTCAGTTATTTTAATGCTTCTATAATTATTTTTGTTTGGGATCTTTATGTAATTGATTTGGTAAAATAATTTTCATAAATTTTGGACCATTCCTATGCATTGAGCTAATTGTATACATTAGCAGAACATGTCAGGAAGTGTCCTAGTCACTGGTAATATAAGTCTTAGTTACAATGAATTCATAATATTTTAAGTTTAAAATAAATACTGATCTGATTTTTATAGGTACTTACTATATTAGGTAATAATTACCCAAAGATTGATATGACCATGGTCTTCATATGACATATTATCATATTTGAGTAACTTAATTTAGGCCACTATATTTGTAGTACATTAATGGCATTACAGTATTAAGGAAAAATTAATTCATATGAATATGTATTCAATTATTTACTTATAAATACACACATAATGTTAATAGACATCTGAAGGGAAGATAAATAAAATTAACTTACTTAAAGAAAAATAAAGAAAATTAACTTATTTAAAAAATAGGGATTGTCAGAAAGAATTGCTGTTTTTTAAGCTGCAGCAATAAAAAATTCTGGTTTTCAAAACCTATTTGCAAAATGAGATTTGCGTAGAGGTCTGAATGAAGTAAAAGACAACTTAAGAACACAGACTGAACACAGAAGCCCTGCAAAATTAAAATACAATATTTAGCACATATACTATTATATTTGCTCTCTTTTTAAATATGTTTTTATTGGTGCATTGTAATTATACAAAGAATGATAAAACCATACATTAGAGTTAATTTGTAGGATCAAATTTCAATAGATTTAAGCATTATAAACACAACATAAAACAAAAAATATAAAAACTATATCTTGCTTATGAGAAATATATGGACAGGAAACAGTTTATTCATGTTATACATTAGATCTTACAAAGGCCCTGTGTTTAGTGCTTGGTTGCCTACCCATGGTGCTTTTCGGAGGTGGTAGAATCTTTAAGAGATAGAGCCTAGTGGAAAGAAGAAAGGTAGATAGCTCATGGAGGCATGCCTTTGAAGAAGATATCGGGAACTGAACTCCATCTCTTGCGTTTTGTTCTGGGCTGCCATGAGGTGAACAGGCCTCCTCTACCATTCACTTCCACTTTGATGTAGTGTGCTGACACACGGCCAAAGCAACAGGGCTAAGCAATTATAAAATGAAACCGTTAAAGCTGTAAGCCAGAATAAACATTTCCTCTCATTAATAGTTGATTATCTCAGGCTTTTTTTTTCCTCACATTGATGGAAAGCTGACTAACACAATTGACCAATCATGGTCCATAGGCCTACTAAAAATTGCTCTGATGTCTATGAATCATTTAAAGAGCCTTACTTTTTAAAATAAGTGGCCTGGAAACTTTTGTAGGATTTTGGAAAATCTTGTGATGTCTCATTTTGCATTATTATTTTTTTGGTGGTACTGGGGGTGGAACCCAGAGGCCTTCTACCTCTGGGCTATACTCCCAGACCTATTTTATATTTTTTATTTGGAAACAGGGTCTCCTTAACTAAGTAGCTGAGGCTGGCTTCGAATCTGTGCGATCCTCCTGTCTCAGCCTCCCAAGGACGGGGATTACAAGCGTGCGCCACTATGCCCGGCTCATTTTGCATTTTATAAGTATCGTTATAACTCTGAATAACAGATTTTAAGGTGGACAGATATGAAATCAGGAAAATCATGTAGGATGTTACTGAATCCATCTGAAGGAAGAATGAAGGTTGTAGTAACTCATGTAATGGACAAAGAGGTAAGAATTGATAGTGCTCTGTATAATCAAGACAGCGCCAGCAGGCCTGAAAGAGAAACTTTTTAAATAGAAAATATGTAATAAAAGTAAAATGGAATTACACGTGAGTAACCAAGGTTTTGACACCTGAGTATGCTGAACTTTGTAGGCAACATTTCATAAAAAAATGTAAAAGTGGAGAATCAGGATTTTATTTTCAGCCGTTACTTCATTTTATTCTACTTTATTCATGTTTATAAAAATTTACTCAACAAATTAGTTAGAAAATATTTGATATCACTCTCTCTAAATCAACAGTCTGGATTCTGTGCTAAAAGTTCTACAAGACAGAATTGTGTCTAGGTGTGCAAAACACTGGAGTTCTCATCTGAAGTTCAGTGTCCATTAAAGGTTCATTCTAATTAGCCAGTCTCAGAAAGCAAAGGGTTGTATGTGTTTCTCTCATATATGGAAGCTACAGATAAATTGGGAAACAAGAGGGACTTCAGATAAAAGAAACTTCAGTGGAGTGATGGAGGAAGTCTAGGGGAGAAAAGTGGGGTGGGCTGGGGGGAGGGAGGAGACTTGATGAATAAAACAGTTTAAATGATTCTATGTTCCGAAATTATCAGTGTCAATCTCAATAACATGTACAGGCAAGGGGAGGGATTTGAGTGGGATCAGGGGGAAACATAACACGTGCTGTGTAAATGTATGTTTCTATCACTTGGATTCTAATTATGATGTATAAGTACAATGCACTGGTAAAGTATATATTCTATTGTGCTACTAGGGGTGTAACCCAGGGGCTTTTCTACCTCCTGGCTATACTCCCAGACCTATTTTATACTTTATTTGGAAACAGGGTCTCACTAAGTTGCTGAGAATCTCACTAAGTAGCTGAGGCTGGCTTCGAACCTGTGAGATCCTCCTGTCTCAGCCTCCCAAGCGCTGGGATTACAAGTGTGCACCATCATGTTTGGCTACAAAAGTATGTATATATATAATATAATGTATAATGTATGTATAATATATAATTTATATATTTTAATTTTATTTAAATTTTCAGGAGACTCCCATTCCTTTATATTGCAGGACCCAGGTAATGCCATCTTGCTGGTATTAATGGAACATCCTTCTCAGCTCCTGGATGCTATGTGCTTTTCCATTCTAAATGGTCTCCTTATAACTGAGTTATAATTTGCACAAGGCCCAGCAGAAAAATCTCCAAGTCAGTTACCAAGGAAGCCTATATGAAGTATTGTAATCATAGAGTGACCATCTCGTCATTTTGATGATATAACATAATCAAGGGAATCTTCTCATTTTAACATACTTTTCTCAGACCCTTCTCAGCTTCTAGAATGCTCTTCCATGCTATATGGTCTTATTATAACTGAGAAACTAATTGTGCAAAGGCTTGCAAGAAAATGCTCACAGTCAGTTAGTAAGGAAGCCTGTATGAAGTAATGTAATTGTACAGTGACCATCTCATCACTTTCATAATATAACATAAACGGGGGAAATCATCCTCTCATTTCATATACCCTTCACAGTCAAGGGGAGGGGACTTTTCAGAATGCATAAATCAGGAAGTGAGACTTGGGGATCTTTATAGAATCCTGCATATCACAGAACCAATTTTTTTTTTTTTGGTCTGAGTAGAAACAGTAAGTAACTTGTTAAATGCAGAAGTCTGTCTTTCAGTATTTCACGTTACTTCATCACAGTGGGTTTTTTTAAAAAGAGCATTTGATATGAATTTAAATGTAAAATAACTTTCTTAATTCGCTGAAATTTCAGGCTCTGGAATGACTAAAATTGGTTCACTTTTTCTCAGCTTGTGAATAGCATGTACAGGATCACAGGTCACAATGGAAATCACATAATTCTCATGGCAACCACATGGGACAGGCATGCCAGCAAATCTGTTCCATTACAAAGTGCAGACATTAGCTTCATGCCTTTTTTCGACTTTAAATAAACACATTTAACCTATGAACTTAGTTACATTTTATAAATGCAGAAATAGAATCTTCTCCACATTCTGTAGTATATTTTCCAAAAATGCAGTAATTACGAATGTAAAAAAATCAGTAGTGTGCATACTAGTTTAGAAAAATTAAGGTCATTGATGGCAATTCTGGCCACAAAAAGTTCTGCACTGTAGTAAACAAGTTTATTTTAAAATGAAGCAAGTTTAATATCATTAAGTAAATCAACACAATGAAAAAATAAGAATGCATTTCTATCTTCCGAGTGATGGAAACTGAAATGTTCCACATCATCTAAAGTGTCTTATTACTGTACTCTAAATGCTAGCATCAGGCCTAAATTGTCTCCAAATCTGAATCATCACTTAATTTTTCTATATTTTGGAATCCAAATGAAGTAAACTTCCACTAGCATTTTGAAAACCTATAAGGCCTTTTCTCAGTGATTATTGCTCTCTGTGCTGTGAGTTGTTTTCTCCAACAATGATAGAAATGCCTTTCCCTTGGTGATAGAGGCAGGCAGAGTGTTTACTGAGGGCAAGAGACCTGACCAAGACTGAACCAAATTTGGAAAATAATACTGAGAAATATGGTGTTTAATGAAGGATAGAAACATCTGGTTACTTCTTGCCTCAGGCTGAGTCTCCAGAAGCCTGAATTAATTTATAGAAAAATGTATACGAACCAATATAAATTGAATGAAGACAATGCATTTATAAACAAATTCTCTTGTGTATTATAACTTCACCTTGCTGATGTATATAGCTATATACTACTCACTACAGAAGTCAGAGTAATTTTTATATTACTATTTTATACTAATATTATTGGCCTTAAATATAATTTGTAAAGTTGAGAAAGTACATGTGTACACATGCATAGAGTTGATTTTTCTTGTGCAGTTGTTGAGGTCCGTAATTGGAGATTATCTAAGCAAGTAATTTACTTTTTTCAGTACATAGTAGTTGCTTCATATGACACATGTTCATTTTTAGTGTATTTATTTATTTGTTTGTTTTGCAGTACTAGGAATGGAACCCAGGGGCATTCTACCTCTGAGCTACATGCCAGCCCTATTTTTCATTCCTTATTTTGAAACAGGGTCTCATTGAGTTGCAATCAGCCTAAGTAGCTGAAACTGTCCTCCAACTACAATCCTCCTTTCCTAGCCTCCCAAATGCTGATATTACAAGCATGCACCACCATGCCCTTCTGTATTCTTTATTTTGACACAAGGTTTCTCTAAATTGGCCTCTATCCTGTGATACTCCTGTCTCAGCCACTCAAGTACTTATCATTAATTTATTAAAGGAAATCTTGAATGTCTCTTTATATATATTTTCTTTGGCAACTTTATAAAAGCATATCAAATTCTTAGGGGATTTTTACTAAGTTGTACAAATAATAATCTTATTTTTCTAGTTGTTCAGTCTCTATTTGCTTTCAAACTCCCTCATTCCCAATTAAGGGAGCTACTTTTCTTCATAAATAATAATAGTATATATGACTGGTATGGTAAAAATGTGACTTTTTTAACCAAGTGTAGATATTCAGAACTTTGGGTTTGTATAAATATAAAGAAGGTTTTGGACAAGAAATGTGGGAAAGATAAAATGAGGACTGAGAAAGGGAATAGTTCAAATGAGGTTATTTCCATACAAGAATATTTCACTACCACGCTCAATAACACGTTTGAGGGAATATGGAGGGAGAGTGAGGCGTATCCAGAAGGAAATACGCCAAGTGATGGTTGTATATATGTTTGTAAAGCTTTGAGTCTAACTATGATGTATAATTACATTTCATCAATAAAAGTATAAAAAAATTAAGAATGATTTCCTCTTTTCTACTGCATGAGCTCCTACCAGATAGAAAACTAATCTATTCAACGGATTCAGTATATTGGCATGGAGTACTTCTCTTTAAAGCAAAGATGTGGACAAGATTTGGACTCAAAGATATATATGTATGTTCTCTTGCCTTTCCTCCTTCTCTATAGACATCACCATATATCTTTCCTCCTTGCTCACACATACTGCCTGCATATAAACATATAAAATATATTTTATAGAAATTATATTTTCTCATTTTCTTTTGTAATCTCAACCTAAGGGAAGAATTACCCTAGTTAATTTTTTAGTGACTATTCTTGATAATCCTTGTATTAAATTCCCTGAAATCATTAAAATTTAGATCAGCATCTATACTGACATCTGGGAGATTATTAATTATGCATATACTTTACTTTCCCTAAACTTTTCTTAGAAACTCTTTGGTTCATTCAGATAGGCATTGAATGATATAACTTTATCTCATATTTTACAGCCTCCAAGAATAGTTAAGAATCCATGTTTTAGCTAGAAATCTCGCTTTTCGTGTTCAATTTTTTTTCCTTGAAGTAAGGCAAATACTGTCAGTTTCTTTTTTGCCCTTACATTGGATTTTTATATCCTAACAAAGACTTGCTCTTACTTGTCAGTTTTTCGCTTGAAGTGCCCTAAGTGAGGGATGAGAGTGCCCTAAGTGTAACATAAGTTCAATTTCTGTCACTTTACACAGGCCTTTCTGAGGTACACTCTATTTGTATTTCTTCCCATAAAAACTTACCAGAAAGGGGTCGCTTAGAGTGGATATTCTTTCCTAAGGGAAACTAAAAAGAATCCAAGGCAAATATGTTGCTTTATCTCTCTTCTGGGCTTGAGAACTTGCTTTTCTCTGTTCCCAATGGCTGTAACAAAACTATATCTTGATCTTTTTCTTTCTGATGAGACTGTCATTTGGACTTGTTTTCAGGGCTGCCGGATTTTAAACCTGATTCATTGCCAAGGTTGGCTTTTGGCTATAAAATCGTAGATCCTACAACTTAATATTGAGTGAACCTGAAATCCCACATGTAGCAATACAACCCTTAAGACACCATATCTGGAAACTTGCTTCCCTGTTTTATAAATATTTAACATGAGATCAATCCTAGAGTCTTTTAAGCAATGCACTTTACCTTTCAGTTATTTTAATGAGAATGAGAGTAATTCAGAGATTGTTTGGTTACATAAAATATACTTTATATAATCCTTTTTAAAATGTACAAATAACCCAGTTTTCAGATGCTGCCTTATCTTATTAAATAAAAGAATGATGATCAGGTAAATAAAGCTTTATTTTTCTTTTTCATACAAGTGGTTTCTTTAGCATCTGGGATCAATAGGTAAAAGACTTAATGTCCCACATGATAACGGATATCTTAATGTATTGCTAAGTGAGATCTGCTATTAGTAACAAATACATAGAGTCAAATTACCCATAATCTATGTGTTTTAGTGATAATTTAATGAATTAATGAATAATAATTTATTCATAATTCTAAACAAAGTAAAGGTGCTCTCTCCCATATGGTTTGCTGAAGCCAGACTCCAAAAGTACGGATTCTGAAGAGAGACATGAGGATGAAGAATTCAACTCTTAGAACTTGATTCCAAGAATTTTTAAAAATTCTAACATGGGGGGGGGGCACCAGCCTACGATCTCTATTGGCCGACCCCTGCTCCTGGGTCAATATCTCTACTGGTCGACGACTTCTCCTGGGTCAGTATTCTCTATTGGGCCAACAACTACTCCTGAGTCAATATTCTCTATTGGGCCAACTTACTGGTTGACCTACTGGCCGACATTTACTTCTGGGTCAATATCATCTCTCTTGGGCCGACAATGGGTTTATTTTTCTAGAGGTATTTATAGAGTTACAGGCCAATCAATATCCTCGTGCTATCACCACCGGAATACAATAGAGACCAATCCAAAGCACATACATTACAGGTAGGTTAATCAATACCCTCGTGCCATCACCACCTGATCTTATCTCAGACCTTTTACTTTGCACCTTCTATGACCCCAAACCTTGTTGACTCTGGGCGAAGGACAGTCAGCTGAATCAGAAATATTCTTTTAGGGGAAAACCTTAATTGTTTCCCACAATGGTTGCGATGATACTTTTTGCTTTTTGTGCTATGCCTCAAAATAATTAAAAATCATGACTTTTACCATCAGTAGTAATGTGTGGATCTAAAACAAGTGATGCAATAAAGTTTATCTAACTTTAACAACAAAATGACTATATTTTTATGGAAAATATTTTATTTCTGCAGAAGAAAAATTATATTTGAAACAACGAATCTTTCTACTTCAGAAGATTCTTTGCAAATAAATAATACTTCAAAAATTAAAGAAAATCAAACCTTACAAAATATGTTTTGATACATCCACATATTAATAAATTGTTCCTGATAACTCTTATATTGGACTTTTCAAGGAGTATACACAATATATCAGAAAATATAAAACTACTTTATTTCCTCAATTAAAAACATACTGAGCCATTGGCCAACTATAATAGGCAATAAATATATTAGATCTTTCACAAATATTCTTACCTCTCAAACTATACTAAGTGAATAGTGTATGAATAAAGTTTCTTTAATCATATATGAATAAAAAGGGGGAATAGACAATGATACAGAAGATATTTAAGAGAATAAAAAACAAAAATAGTCATTTATTGTAAAGGCAGTAAAGTTAAGCTCCCCAAAGAGACTGGAGTTACCAATCATCATGAAAATTAGGGAGACCCATAGCTAAAATAAGAAGTCTGGGTAAAAATATAAATGAGAATATATAATTTTAGGGTCTTTCCTTCAATTTGTGAAGATTTAAAATTAAAGCTACTTATCCTTCTCAAGAAAACATAAAGCATATTTTCATAAAAATAGATCCAGAAAGGTTTTTGAATAAGAATGCCCAAAGAGCTCAGGTCAGATATGAAAGGCAGAAAACAAGGTAAAAATTACATGCTAAAGTAAGAGACTCTCATTTCTTTCCACTACTTTCTTTCTACTACTTGACTCCTAATATGTTGATACTCAGATATAAGTATCTCAGACAAATGGAAGATTGCCTACTTAAAATTGAAAGGCCCCAATGAGTGATGTGTATGCCTCTACCATCTTGATACCACTAAAATGTATGACTGCAATGCATCGATAATAAAAACTTTTGCACACTAGTGTCCCTTTATTAAAAGAGGTAATCATTTATGACCAGATGACCATAAAGCATGCTAGTCAACACACCTTAGCTGATGCTTCAGTCATGAAAATTGAAAGCCAAAGATCACCATCATGAAATCCTGCACCTTCAGCAAGAACCAGAAACTTGGAGCAGACCTGCACAAGGTTGACTGGGATACGAATGGAAAAAGAAATGGAATCAGGTTCTAATGTTCAAATAATGAGGATAACCAGTAATAGTGTAAAAGAGGGAGTAGGAGCTAATGGAAATTGATAAGAAGTGTCTCCCCTGAACAAAGACAATTGAAAAAGAAAGTTGAAAATGACCTGTAAATGTCATTAGGGACCACCCAGGCCACTGAATTAATCGCCTAAAGTCAACACGGAAAGGATTTCTTAAAATGAATAACCTCTGCCTGAAAAGGCAGTTGAGGAAGTTCCATTTACAGGAATCAGCCACAAAGAGGACTTATTAGCCGGGCGTGGTGGCGCACTCTTGTTATGCCAACATTTGGGAGGCTGAGGCAGGGGGATCCCAGTTCCCAGACAGCCTCAGCTACTTAATGAGTCTCTTTGCAACTCAGTGAGACTCTGTTTCAAAATAAAGAATAAAATAGGGCTGGAGGTGTCACACAAAGGTAGAATGATCCTGGGTTAACATCTCCAATACCGCAAAAAACGAGGATTTATTTATCAAAAACTTCATAAATTATCATCATCCTACTATTTTTCCTGACTGAATGTAATTTATAATTTACCATTATGAATATACCTAAAACAGAGGAATTGAGAAAAAATAATCAACATCTGTTTGTACTTTGTTCTTATTTCCTATTTAGGGTTGCCAATGATCTGTCATTTAATGCAGTTGTTTCTTTTGCTTTGCTGTTTCCAATTTTCATACTTCTCTAATAGGTAATTACTCTAGGTTTCGATGTAACTAGGACTGTGCAGGTATAAATGATAATACTTTACAAGTTCAACAAATTAATAGTTAGGTCTGAGCATGTCTAATCATCCCCCCCTGCCCAATGTCATCATCACTGTCTGCTGTGGTCACCAGACAGGTACTGGCTCATGATTAAAAATATCTGAGAAGCAGGTGTGATGGCACGTGCTTGTAATCCCAGCATTGGAGAGGCTGAGACAAAAAGATCTCTGTTTGGGGCCAACCTCAGCTATTTAGTGAGGCCCTCTGCAACTCAGTGAGACCTGTTTCAAAATAAAGAATAAAAAATAGGTCTGGGAGTATAGCTTAGAGGTAGAATGCCCCTGGGTTCCACCCCCAGTACAAAAAAAAAAAAAAATCTGAGAAGACCTGCACATTAGAACACACCTGTAATCCTAGTTCTTAGGAGACTGAGACAGGAGGATAACAAATTCAAAGTCAATCTCAGCAACTCAAACACTGTTTCAAAATAAACAGATAAAAAAAAGGGCTACAGCTATATATAAGAGGTAGAATGCAACTGGGGTAAATACACTGTACCAAAAATAATACATACATACATACATACATACATACATACATGAACTCTTAGGGGAGGTGCCTTATTAATTTCAGATATCAGGTATTTTTAATGAATTTGTAACAGAGAAATGTACTTTTAGAAATAATTTTGAATAAGACAAGGTAAACAGGAATAATTTTACATTAGTAATCATGACAAAGTTCATTCACTCTTCATTTATTTCATTGACATAAAATTCTACCTACTTTGCATCTATACTTCTAGATACATTTCACTTCAGTAAAATATATTTGACATCCTTTAGACTCTTTCTTGTTTACTTCTGAAAAGTGCAAAAGTGTAGTACTACCTCACACATTTGAATAATAGCATTTTCTTTCTTAAGAAAAAATCTGCAAAGAAAGGTTTTTTATTTGTATGTGTTTTTTTCCTTAAAGTGTCTGATATGAAATCAGCCTTAATTTGATATTGATTTTTCAGGGATAATAGGAGTGCTATGCCAGCATAACAATATGCTTGAAGAATTTTTTCTTTTAAGGACATTTATAGCAAAAGTTCATTGTAGCTGCATCTAGGTGCATTGTGTAGCCGATATATAAAATAAATTCTAACAAATGAATCAGAAAACTGTTTACACAAAGAGCTTCTCCTATCCTCAAAACATGAAGTATTGAACAAAAGCAAAACAAAATTATAAGACTTAAGCCAATTTTGTAAAGTTATCTTGGTGCAAGGTCATATATTTCAGGAGAACTAAGTAAAACCGGCAGAACCTAGAAAAATCAGTTATGTGACTTGAAAAAGGCAAGGTGATTGCCAGGTACCTATGTCTTATACACCTTTTGCAATTCATATGTGGTGCTTCAGTTTGAAATTTGAAACAAAACAAGTAACATTGAACTGCATAAAATAGACATGTTTATCAACAGTATTAACTGAATATTATTCTTTTTAATCACTAAGTCAATTGACTTTATAAAAATTACCATTATGGTTTAGTTTTTCTCAAATGTTGCTGAAAATGCTCAATTGTGTTTTTTTTTAATTTGAGAACTGAAAAACTGTTCATACTGAATTCTTATTTGCTGATGATGGTTTTTATTCCCCCGAGGATTTTTGGATCCATTTCTATGCCAACCTATAAGTTAAATGAATAAAATACTGTCAGTGCTATTTCAGATATCAAATATTTATTCAATATGCTTTATCTTATTTATTTTTAGGGAGGGTGTGTTTATTTTCTGAGAATCAATATCAATCTATAAAAATGGCCCTAAGCTTTGTTTAGATTGATTAAAATGTGGGTATTAAAATATCTCATGTTTGATTTTGTTCCTGTTATTCATCCAAAGACAGAAAATGCCTTTGAAAATAAACTTTAACTATTTGTTTTATAATTTCAATGTGAAATTTTAACTGTATGTAGATAAGCATTAGCCTAAAAAATTACAAAAGTTTCAAAAGGCAGATTTATTTTTGAGTTACTTTCTCAGTTGGTTATACTTAACTTTGTGTTTATATGAATAGTGATTATAACTACTTAATGCTGTACTGGGGATATGTTTTTATAATAGTATACACATTTCTGAAATAGATATTCCACTTTTCCTCTAACCAGGGAGTTGTGGAAAAGAATAATTAAAGAGTTTGGATAAACAGAAAATGAACATTTTTGTATCTTCATTTTCCTTTTAAGGGGCAAATCCATATATAAGTTGAAAGGTATAAAAAGGCCTTGAGGACTTTACCTAACTTTTGATTTGGATGTCTGAAAAAAATTATATGAAAAAATAGCAAATCGCAATATGCTATGATGTGACCAAAATACTGGAATAAGAAAGTGTCAAAGAATTACAGCATCCTTCCAAAGGATATTAGGGCATTAGTGGTGCATTTTCAAGAGATCTTGCTACACTACCAGTGTAGCAGTGACCTTGTAGTGGAAATACGTATAGTTGGACTTTTCATCATTGTCTGAGACATGGGTACTAAGCCACAATTAAACTAGTTTCAAGACTTTAGGCCTCAACATGTTTCCTGTAAATATGTAAACTAAGTAAAGAAGAAAAATTCACTTCAGGGAGCAGAAAAAGCTGATCATCTCCTCTTCTAGACTACCAGCAGAATTTGAGTAGTTGTTTTATGCTTGGTTAACATCTGGAAAGGGGAGTGAAGATGGAAGAAAATTTAAAAAGGCACAAACTAAACTTGAGAGAGAGAATATCTCTCAAAGAGATCAAGAAAACCCATTGGATTGTTCTAAATTTACCAGACTGGGCTAAAACTACCCCTCTCCTCTGTACCCCTAAATTGAGATTTTAGGAGATAGATTATATGAGTTATTATGTTTTTCAACATCTGGATACAATGTGTAATGCCTTCTGCAATAGAAAGACTCTTGAAAAAGAAGGACAAGTCGGATTAATTTGCCTAATAAAAACAAGAAGCAGGTGTTCATTTAATAAATACTATTAAATGCCATACGAGTCTTGCTAATTTGTATGTAACATTTCTGATTATCTCTAATTGCTAAGTAATAATCTACTTATATATCTTTACAAAAATTCCACTTTAAATATGTAGAAATGTTTGAGAAATGAAATAATAGAAACAGATATACTTGCAATAAGTACAAAACATTTTGTGCACATTTTGCAAGGTTTTAAATGTATGATTCTGAAGCTTAGTTTACAAATCAAAGGACTGCCTTTCAAAAGATGAACAAAATATGGTATACACACAAGTTCAGTCTTAAAAAAGAAATAAATGTTGACATATGTAACAATATAGCTGAAGCTTGAAAACATTATATGAAGTGAATAAATCCAGCCAGAAAAAGAAAAATATGGTTTGCCTTCAATTATATGAGGTTCCTAGAGTAGATTCACAGAGATGGAAAGTAAAATGTTAATAGCAAAGGGCTGTGTGGAGGGTTATTGTGTCTTTGTGTGTGTGTTTGACACTAACAATTGATCCCAGGCACATTCTACCCCTGAACTACACTGCCAGCCCTATTTTATATTCTTTTTTTTTGTGTGTGTGGTACTGGGGTTCCTGGAAGCCCTTCCACTTCCGGGCTACACTCCCAGACCTATTTTTGTATTTTTTATTTGGAAACAGGGTCTCCTAAGCCAGCACGCGTGGCTGGCTTCGAACCTGCGTGATCCTCCTGTCTCTGCCTCCCAAGCGCGGGGATTACAAGTGTGCGCCACCACGCCCGGCCTATTTTATATTCTTTACTTTGAAACAGGGTTTCACTAAGTTGCAAAGGACCTCACTAAGTAGCTGAGGCTGGCCATGAACTTGTGGTCCTCCTGTCTCAGCCTCCCAATTACTGGGATTACAAGTATGTGCCTCCAGGCCTGGTGTGTTTTTATTTTTTTAATGGGTAAAAAAGCCTTGATTTGAAAAAATGAAAAAGTTCTGGACATAGATGGTGGTGATGGTTGCACAATAATGTGGATGTACTTAATACCACAGCACTGGACACATAAAAGTGTATAATAAATGACAAATTATATATTTTGTATATGTTTACCCAACATAAATAGTTAAATTCAAAAAGATTTTAAAGATCCTCTTAGACTGTAATTTCAACACATTTTATCTTCAAGAACATTATCTAGAGCTAGATCTTAGGATAAAGGACTTATCAACAGCTTCTTTCTTCCTAAAATTAAATTTTCTAAGAATATTTTCCCAAAATTTTTCTCACAAGTGAACACTTAATCTATTTAAACATTTAGAGAAAACTGAAATCTTTCAATATGTTGTTCAAAAGTTACATAATTTAATAAAGATTAAATTCATTTATCCTTTTATTTTGTTTTGCCTTTGACTATTAAGTATAATCAGACAACCTGCTTTTTTATTTTTATTTTTTCAATTCTGGGGATGGAACTCAGGGGCATTTTACCTCCAAGCTACACCTATAGTCCTATTTTTATTCTTTATTTTGAAACAGGGTCTCACTAAGTCGTTAAAGTCCTCACTAAGTAGCTAAGGCTCTCTGTGAACCTGTGATGCTCCTGCCTCAGCCCATGCCCAGAACACAACCTGCTTTTTAAAAAAAGAGTTATTTATATATTTTATAAATGTTCAGTAACAGGGGAACCTCAAGAAATAGGTATTCTATTTGAAAAAAAATGCCAAAAGAAAGAAAGAAAATGAGATTCTATAAACTGTTGGGAGATCTTTCAGTAAATTCTTTATTTTTTGTGTTAATCCTACTAAACCTAATGACCAGACAGAACTATGCCAAAATAGAACCCAACCTATACAAAGTTATTCACTTTTTTTTTTTTTTTTTTTTTTTTTGGTGGTACTAGGGTTTCTGGAAGCCCTTCTACCTCCAGGCTATACTCCCAGACCTATTTTATATTTTTATTTGGAAACAGGGTCTCTTAAGCCAGAGCGGCTGGCTTCGAACCTGTGCAATCCTTCTGTCTCTGCCTCCAAAGCACGGGGATTACAATCGTGTGCCACCACGCCCGGCAAGTTGTTCACTTTTGTTATTTTTATATCTTTATTTCTCTTTTATTAATTAAAACTAGGTAAAATTATTTTTAAGTTTTTTTTTTTTTTATTGGTGCATTGTAGTCAGACATCTTAACGGGGTACAAGGTCGTAGAGGCATACATACACACATTACTCATTTAGCCCTTCTCCAACTCCCATCCCATTCCCTTCCCCCCTCATTCCTTATCATGTTTGACTTAGTGATTGACTTTAATATGTTTGTGAATATACATCATCTATATTAGAGAAAGATGTTATTAGCCTGTCGAGAATTTCTGTGGATTGTGTGGCTCTGTGTAATTGGATATGTATGTGTGTGTGTGTGTGTGTGTGTGTGTGTGTGTGAGTGTGTGTGTGTGTGTGTATACAAGAAGAGAGACAAAAATTTAAAAAATGCATGAAAATACTTACCTAAATCATATCCTCAACATAGCCTATGTGGATAAGTGATTATTTAAAACAACTAGACTTAGCTGGGCATAGTGGTGCAGGCTTGTAATCTCAGCATTTGGAAGACTGAGACAGGAGGATCATGGTTCATGGACAGCCTCAGCTACTTAGTGAGGCCTTCCGCAACTCAGTGGAACCCTATTTCAAGGTAGAAAGCCCCTGGGTTCCATCTCCAGTACTACAAAATAAATAAGTAAATAAAATAAAACAACTAGACTTGAAAAATACCTGATGGCAAACAAGCTGAAAATTTAGCTCTCCTATTAATAAACAGATATTATTTTCTTCCATTAATTGCAAAACTCTGCCTACAGAAATCTAAGTAATTTCTGTGCCTGGTCATACAGGATATATACTTTCTGCTCAGCTTACAGCACACATGGCTAAAAAGAGAAACCTCTAATGTGCTGTGCACATGTTCTCTCCAAATTATCCTGAAGTTTATTATACATAAAGTAGAATAAATTGGTGCAGATACCCACTTCTCCCCTTCTGTACTGCACAGTCGTTCGTATACAATGATTGAAGCTGTGGTGCCCTTATTATAAACAGCTATCACTTATTTTTTAATGGAACTGATATTTGAAGATCTTCTGAAAGCATCTTTGTGAATCTTAAAAGATACTCATACTGTGAAAAATATTCATATAACAAAAGGTATATGGACAAGTGGGTAAGTAATTGGTTACATGCCTAGGACTGCCCATAGGGTTTTGTTTTGTTTAAAATGCAAAATCTCTTACCCTCTTCTGCTGAATACTATTTCTGGCAGGGACAGATTTAAAAATGTAATCTGCTGTTTGAAAAATATTTTGCATGTAAAATAGTCCTAAAGATAGCAAGGTACCAGAGGAAAAAAGAGAGAGGGAGATTAATAATAAAACAAAACCAAATGAAAAATACTTGAAATAACATTATGAAAGGCCCTTTTCAGACCACCTTTGTGTAACTTACTCCATTGCCGTCTCTTTTTCTTTTCTCAAGTTTAGTAGGAGGGATAGGGTGACACTGTGTGATACGTTCTGATTACCTGAGCAGTTTGCATAAATGCTTTATGTGTTGCCCATTCAAAGTGTGTGAAATTTTCTGGAAGAGGAGCCGACTGTGAAATGCATGGTGAGCGAATCCCACTACATCTGCAGCCCTGCTGGCCACTTAGCCACTGACCATAGAGAGACACTGTTTTTCTACTTGCCGCCTATCATTTTGATTTTTGGGGATATTTTGTAGTTCTTTTGGTTTCACTGACCATTGCACTTTCTTTTTTTTAAAAAATAGTGCCCTGCTAAGTGTCACACCTTATTTTGAAGATTTGTATGTACTCTGTGAAGTACACAACAAATAGAAAGTTTGAAGACAATTTTAATGACTAGCAATTTATTCTTAGAAAAGCTAAGCAGGCATGGTGACCCACATCTGTAATCCCATACTTGGGAGGCTGCGACAGGAGGATAGCAGGTTCAAGGTCTGCCTCAGCAACTTAAGGAGACTCTCAAATACTTTAGTATGACCCTCAGAAATTTAGTGAGAACTTGCTTCAAAGTAAAAAAAAATAAATAAATAAAAATATCTAGGAATATAGCTAAAAGGTAGAATTCCTCTGGTCTTAATCTCCAGCAACAAGCAATAAAAAAGAAATTCTGTATCCTAAACTTATTTCTTGTTGTTAATGTGTTTGGGCAGCCAAAAACACTATCATCTATTATATTTTAAATATATGTTGTATTTGTGGTTATAGAATTATTTATTGAAATGATATAGTACTTGTCAACTAAATTATGGGGTAGGAATTGTTCTTTTAATTACTTTAGTAGGAGAAATGATAGCTATAAGCATTAGTAACTTACTTAAATAACAAAACTTCTAAAGTGAAAACAGATTCAAAGAAAGATTTATCTGATTCTAAAATACACCATTCCACTTTTGTCTTTTTCTTTTCTTTCTTTTTTTTTCTTGCTTAGACCAACAAATTTAGACATACATCACACAAACATTAAAATGAAGAAATGAATAAATGGTTTATATCATTTAAAATGATTAATCTCATTGAAATTTGCTTCCTATAAAAAAACTACAAATTATAAAAGCAACACTCTTGCTACATACATAAAAGACATACTGACTCCTAGAAAAGCTATTTTCTGTTTATTTAACAACATTGAAACCATTTTATAAAATATTTTAATTCAATCAATCTTTAGATAGTGAAAGCCCAGTCCTATGCATTAATTTATTCAATCAGCAGATATTTACATATTATCTAGGTACTATGTACCAAGCACTAGCTAATTGCTTCTTCAATGAGACATGATGTATAAAGGTTCAAGAGAAGTCAAGAAAAATAACTTACCAAAGTCTTGGATATATTAAGATGAGATGTCTGTAAAATGTCTGAGGAGAGAGGAAAAAAGGTACTATGATAACAAAACTGCAGGGAAAATACTGAGCTAGAGACTGAAATTTGGGAATGATGCCTATAAGGACCCACAGAGTTAATGAAATGAATGAAATCAACTATGGGGAAAATATGGAGGAAAGAGACATGGAGGCCCAAGACGGAGTCCAGATAGATAGTAGGTTTGCAATGAAAATAGACAAACTGTCAGCAAAAGAGATCAGCATGAGGAGAAAGGAGATAACGGTATACAAAAAATATCCAAATGATAGTTCCTTCCTGATTCATAATAGGTTTAATTATATACCTTGATTGTATATCTTATGATTGTTTTTGATGTGTTGATTTATAATTTTAATACAAAGCACTTCTGATATGTTAACCGTATCTTTGCTGCTCATTACGTGAAGATCCACAGCATAATATTCCAAGTAATTGCACAAAATTACAGAGAAATTAGATGGTGACTCTGATGTAAACATTTTCAATAGTCACTGTTATCTCATGAGAGTAAGTATGACTACAAAGGTAAATATGTGACAGCTATTATTTAAATATACTGTAGTAAATATGCCTTTATATGTAATGAGGTGATGGTTCGTGAAAGCTCCAGTACTTCATAATTACCACCATTTCTAAAGGACTTACTGCATAATAGCCAGGCAATTTATTTCAAATTATAAGTAGCATTACACATTATATAACATCACTGTAACCAGGATACAAGGTGGTAGGGTTTTTTTCTTCCTTAGACATTCAATTCAGTTAGAGGGATAAATAAAAACACCTGCCTGGAACATTTTATCCATTTGCATTTCAGCAGCTTCTTTTATGGTTGAAGTTTTGCTTAACAAAAGAAAGCAGAGAGGCAGGTGCTTCCTGCAGAAAAAGCATCTGAACATAGAGAAAAGGTAAATATCTTAATGAACAGACAAAACAGAATAGAAAAAATATTCAAAAATTATAATTCATCTGAAAGCAAACAGTATTTTAAGATATTTTTCTTTAAAACAGGTTTGTAAAATATACAACTTATTTGAAAATTATGTTGTAGAAATCTAAGTCATATTTTCCTAAAATTTTGAATTCACTTCTGCTCTTAGAGTGAATTAAGTAGTAAGGTATCATTTTAAGTGCAAAACTAATAGCAAATAATTACTACATAAACTTGTTAGAGTTAAGATTAAGTTTGTTAAACTCCATAGGGCTCATCTTAGAACAATATAAAACATTCTATCTTTTTAAATCACCTTTTAATAGCAGGACATGGTGGCACATTCCTATAATCCCAGGATTTTGGAGGAAGAAACAGGAAGATCATATCTTCAAGGGGATAGCTTCAGCACCACAGACTCAGCAACTTAGACTCTGTTTCCAACAAAACATTAAAAAATGGGGGTATAGCTTGGACATAGAAAACCCCAAGGTTCAATCCTGAGTACCAAAAAATAAAAACACTGTCTCCATTCTGCGTCTTAAAAGATCTTGTTACTCCACTTTCTTCAAGTTGTCTTCCTAGGTTAATCAGAGAATAAGAGACAAAAGCTGTCCACTTCATCCAGGTGAAGCACGGAAGGAGGCTTTCCTTTAACAGGAAATCAACTTTAATCATGTGATTCTTAAACATTTTTACTTTCTTTGTAAAGTTTAATATTAATGAAAATAAAAATACGATTATAATATTGTTTGTGAGGATAAAAAATAAAATAAATTGTTCACTGCAAATTCATGGTGTTAAGGAGAAACTGCAAGAAGGATTATTCAAACTATTACACGGGAGACAAGAGACTTGAGTATAGAATGGAGCGAGGTTGCCTGGTGTGGTGGTGCACGCTTGTAATCCCCACGCTTGGGAGGTTGAAACGGGAGGACTGCACAGGTTCGAAACCAGCCTCAGCTATTTAGTGAGGCACTCAGCAAATTAGTGAGACCCTGTTTACAAATAAGATATAAAAAATAGGTCTGGTAAAAAGCCTCTGGGTTCTACTCCCAGTAGCACCAAAAAAAAAAAAAAAAAAAAAAATGGAGCTCGTTAGAACAATGGAGGACAGCTGTGGATATGGGGATATGTAGCCAATGGCAGAGTGAGAGTTCAGTGGATAGAGAACTAGTATAGGGAGCTCAGTTAGATATAGGGGAGGGGACAAGAAATTAATAACTAGATATTAAGGGTGGCAGGGATTGAGGGATTGTACCTTAGTTGGCTAAGCAACTTTCCCCTAAATGGGCTCAGCAAGCCAAAGATAAGACCTAGTCCATAGGAATTCTCAGGGGAGCCTGACAAAAGTGAGGTCAAGAAAAGTTCCTTGTCAATGAGGAAAATTCTAAAATGCATAGTTAACATAAATAAGTATAGCAGAAAAATGTAAAGTTCTTTTGGACATTACTTTCTGTTCATTGTTCATAAAAATTGTATTTTATTTTCTATCATATGAGGGTCATCTAGCAAAAAAAGAGATCTAGCCATAAAAATTAAATGTAATAAAATATGAAATTATTATTATTTTGGTAATAGATATTGAACCCAAGGACACTCTACCTTCAAGATACACCTCAGTCTTTTATTTTTCATTTTGAAACAGGTTCTCAGTAAATTGGTAAGGCCTAGCACCTGTGATCCTCCTGTCTCAGCTTCCTAAATTCTGGGATTACAAGTGTGTACCTCTACACTTGGCAAAATTAATTTAATGGCTTTTAAGGTTTCAATTCTTACTATTCCAGTTATGTATCAGTTTATTAAAATAATATTACTTATTGCTCATGACTAAATAATACTTAGTAAAATATACTCATGTTTTATAAAATTATTCAGAAATGGTTTTATAGTCAATAATTCCAATAGTTGGGCTGCTGAAACAGGAGTATTGTGTATTCCAAGACAGTCTCAACAACTTAGCAAGACTCACAATAGTTTAGGAAAATATAAAAAGAAATTAAAAAGGGCTGAGGGTGTGGAGTAACTTGGAGGTAGAATGCCGCTGGGTTCAATCCCCAGTACAAAAGAAAAATAATAAAAAATTTAAATGTAAGTTTTATTTAGTTTTTATTAAATACTTTCCTCTTTATATACACTTTTGAAAATGTAAGTCAGGTTTCAAACATTTGAAATTTAAAATATCCTAAATGCGTGACAACATTTTACTTTCTGATATAAAGAAACTTTGGGAATTTATCACCAACAAATTGAATATTCTATCATGTTGAACCTCAGTATTATGTACAATTACAATATAAAAATAAAATATTTTTTAAAAGTATAACAGAATCTGGGTGTGGTGGCACACTTGTAATCCCAGTACTTTGGAGGCTGACAGGAGAATCGCAGGTTCACGGCCATTCTCAACTACTTAGGCCTCTGCAACTTAGTGAGATCTTGTTTCAAAATAAAGAATAAGAAGTAGGACTGGTGTAGCTTGGAGATAGAATGCCCTAGGATCAATCTTCAGTTCTGAAAAAAAAAAGTCACGTAAGTTTTATTCAAAATCTCTTGTCATGTGCAGTCGCACGTGTCTGTAATGGGAAGACTGACAAAGAAGGATCACAGGTTGGAGACCAACCTCAGAAATTTAGCAAGGTCTTCAATAAACTTAGTAAGACTTGTTTCAGAATACAAAAAATAGGACTAGAGATGCAGCTCAGAGATAGAATGTCCATGGTTTCAATCCACAGTCTGTCTCTCTGTCTGTCTGTTACACACACACACACACACACACACACACACACACACACACACACCCCACAGAAGACTGAGAGAGGAAATCCTGTCTCTTTTTTTAACTTTGCCTTGAAAAGTCTTAAACTGGGCTTTCTGAAATTTGGTATCAAAGAGAAGCACTTGTTGGGCTTTTAAAAGCACATATCCTTGGGCCCAATCTGCAGTTTCTGATTGAGTACGAGAAGGGACTAAAAATGTCCATGTCTAACTGGCTGTCTTTGATACTGCCATTTATGGTTCAGGGAACCTACTTAGAAAAAATACCATCTTAGAAAAAGAATCTCACGAAATTCTCTATAGATAAGGATTCCTTGAAGGTTTTGTCCACAAAGCTCCTGAAATTTCAACAAAATTATTGAATCAACGTTTTTTAGTAATTTGGATGGTATTTTTAACCTTTATTTGATTTCCAAGATCCTATGGTTCTTTTTATTATATTATTCCCTTGAACTTACTTTTTTTTTTTTTTTTGTGGTACTGGGGTTCCTGGAAGCTCTTCTTCCTCCGGGCTACACTCCCAGACCTATTTTATATTTTTGAAACAGGGTCTCTTACGCCAGCACAGCTGGCCTCGAACCTGCGCGATCCTCCTGTCTCCGCCTCCCAAGCGCGGGGATTACAAGCGTGCACCACCACACCCGGCCTGAACTTACTTTTTCTCCTAGTAACATCACATGTGTTCTTCTCTTTGCTCAGGTGTTACCACCACATACTTTCACCTGTCTGCTTCTCCTACAGATGTATTTTCATTATTGGTTTTTTGATATTCCTTTCCCCATTCCCTCCTTCAACTCTAAATGTTAGGAATGTGTGAATTGCGTTTGTTTCTTATCACTCATCCTAAGCAATTCCATTTATCTCATAATTTCATTGTCATTTGTTTGCCAGTGACTACAGCCATGATCTCTCTCTGCAGGTATATATTAGTTGGTCTTTTTGACATTGTCACTTGAGTTAACAATCAATTATTTTGATATTATTGGATATAAGTCTTTTCCATGTTTATTTTTCTTCACAAAGGGAAGCACTTGTAATAAAATAGAAGGAACACAAGTAAATTGAACAATTATTTTTCTGAATTATTTGAAAGTGAACTATAAAAATCATGATCTTTCACTGTTTAGATACCCTTTTAAAAAAAAAGAATACTCTTCTATGCATCTACAATGTAGTTTTATGCCTTGTAATGTCGAAAATAATTTAAAAACATGAAGTAATATCTAAGACATATTTACATCAGTAACCATTTCCCCCAGAGTCCTTTTTAAATTTTATTTACCTATTCATTTAAATTTTTGTGTGCTGAGGATTGAACTCAGGGCCTTGTACATGGTAGGCCAGTGGTCTACCATTGAGACATGCCTACATCCCTCAGAATGACATAAGCTAAGGTGTCAGGGTATATGATAAAAAAAAAAAAGAGCTTCTTTCACAATGATAGCTCAAAGCAGAGCGAGTGAAAGGAAGAGACCCAGGACACATACAGTCCTAAAACATACATACTTAGTGCCCCACCTCCAGCCATTTTCATCCTCTGAATATTTTTATATTTTCAACACATAAACCTCTGGGGGAACTTTTCAGGTCCAAATCATAACAGTGGGAATTCCAAATCCAGACCAATTCAAAGACCTTGATATATTTGCTAGTGTTTGTTTCTCAAAGGATTTGGCCTAAGAGTGGTTTCAAGGAAATAACATAATGAAAACAGTTAATGCAGTTACATGTACTGCTTATTTCTAAAATCTGAAATCTTTATTATAGCTTCAAAAATGCTACAAGAATTCAGAACTTAAAAATCCCATTATTTTTCTCATTCTTTTATTTTCTCTATTTGTGTACACAGGTAAACATTTTATGTATATCCAAATTACTTCTACTTCATGGAAACTTTACTTATAACTCTTATCTGTAACCCCATCTCACTATTACTTCTATGCCATGCCCTCTTGAAAAAAAAGTCACCAATTCCTCTGTTTATGTCATCTATACAAGGAAAGTGTCACAAATTTTGGCTTGGAACTATGTAATAAGAAATGTGGTTAACCTTTGTCTGTGGTTACTGGAAGAAAACTTTCAAGCTCTTAGAATTTCCAAATTGATAAAAATGCTTTTCTTATTCACAGTGGGTTCCCAAAACTATACTAAATCTGGTAGTTTATTTTAAGAAATAAATAGTTCATGGTAAGCCTTAGGTAGGTTATGCTATAAAAATACTGAGGATAGAGGTTACTATAGATTGATTTCAATTATGTGGATGATAACTTAAATATAATTAATTAATTAAAATTCAATAAAATTATGGACACTGAAGCTTAAGTGAACTTCTTTGGTTAACAACATTTCATGTACTGTTACGCTTCAGTGTTCTGAGAGGTAATGTTCCTCTTAGAAGAATGTAAGCTTTGTATTGGAATCCCCAGTCTTTGTATCTTTCTAACAAATTCCATTTTTTAATTTTCTTACAATAATAAAACAGAGCATTGTAATTATAGTCCCTCTCCTGACTTTTATGAGTTATTCTAGTGAATGATTGAGCTTGAGGTAATACATGAGACCCTCACATTTGTATCCAGTTTTTCAGAGATGATTGGCCCTAAGGAACACTTGTGGGTGATAACTGAAGTGAGGATAATCTTGTGAAGAACAGGCTCCTTAACCTTAAGTTTAACAAGATAATTGCAGAAAACACCTGGTTCTGACTATTGAAATATTGATTTCTGAGCTGGTCTTGGTGATACATACTTGTAATCCCAGTCCTTGAGAGACTGAGATAGAAGGCTCATAGGGTCAAAGGCAGCCTCAGAAATTTCTGAGATTCTAATCAACCTAAAAAGACCCTGTTTCAAAATAAAAATAAAAGGACTGGGGGTATAACCTAGAGGTAGAATGCCCATGAGTTCAATGCCCAGTACATACATACATATATATATATATATATATATATATGCACACACATATATATATAATTTTATAATTATGTATAGTATATATGCTATATTTATATACATTATAAAGTATTTTATAGTTATATAGTATATATCAATTTCTGGTCCCAGAGCAGATATGTAAAGTCAAAGTATTTTGGATGCAGGCCATAAAACTCTAGGTTAAACATGATTTGTCTTTTGAATATCATAGCCACAGTTATTTATCATATATTTATATATTATATTGAAAATATTTTGTTAAATATGACACTAGCTATAATCTGTAACATTGGGGCAGAAAATGAATTTTATGCATATTTACTTTCCAATTAATCTAGTAAATCCATCCAACATATTGCCAGGGATTCAGGAATACATGTATATGTGATATATATGGGGGGTTTTTTGGTGGTACTGGGGTTTCTGGAAACCCTTCTACCTCCAGGCTACACTCCCAGACACCTATTATATATATATATATATATATATATATATATATATATATAAAATTATATTATATTTTAAATTATTTTATAATTTAAAATTTTATTATATTAAATATATTAAATATATTATTTTTAATTATATTAAATATATTTATATGTTATATATTATATATATATATATATATATTATTAGTTATTTTAAACAGGGTCTCTTAAGCCAGCGAGTCTGGCTTCAAACCTATGCAATCCTCCTATCTCCGCCTCCCAAGCACGGGGATTACAAGCATGCGCCACCACGTCCGGCTCTATGTGATTTATGTTTTTATTTATATGTCATTTCTCTGTTCCTTGATTTTTATTCAGTTTAAAAGTATAAGAGATGTCATACTTATTTTACTCTTAAAAATTTAGTAAATGTATTTAATTAATGGTTACTATATCACACTGTTGTATAACTTTGCAATTTTAATGTTTCATTAAATGATAAACACTGAAGACCTAAAATCAGAATTTTTATTTGATTCAATAGAAGCATGAATGGCATTTTGGCTTGGATAAAGTTTTTCAACTACACATAAATACTTTCAGAACTCTGACATTTCATCTTGTGTAAACATTTCACAAATCCTTGACCTGATCCTATTGATCGTTCTGCGCAATTGTTCTTAGTGACGGTCCTTTCCGTAGTCTTCCATGGTCCTGAAACTTTGATTGCATGTCAAGAATTTCAATCCAAAGAATAGGTTTTTTTCAAAATGATGTCCCTGAATCTAAACAATAGAAACCATCAGCAATCACTTCCATGATGAGTGACACAATTGATTGTCTATCAGCAGCTTCATGATACACATCAGAAATAGAATCTACAGTCAGGCCAGCTTCAGTCACTCTAAGAATTTCAACGGACATTTGTTTTAATGTTTCTCTTAACCTGCTTATGGGATCTACTGTCAGTCTTCTCATACCTATGTATTTAACTAATGCTCATTTTGAGAAAAAAATAGCATGAAGTTATTTTTTCTCTCACTAATTTTATCTTATGTTGAGTAGAAGAAAGCTTTTCATAAAAGGCATTAACTAAAATAATCAGTACTAAACCTCTCTCTGTTTTTTACTATGTTCTGCATATGCCTCCATAACACATTAAATCTTTCTTTGTGGATGCAAAAATATAATTTTCAAAACACAATATAAGGGTATTTGGTTTGTATTTTTTGTTTGCTTTACAATACTGTCATTTAATGTCATTATGGTCATATGAACTAAATGAAAAGTGAAGAGGGATTTTTAAAATATCTCATTACTTTATGGAAATCTAATTTCTCAAGACATTCTATGATTAGTTTTATCAAGAAAAATGTAGATGGATGTAGGCGACATGGTGTTCATCATGTTCTGAACTTGGCATTCCTCTTCAATTTCACTTTGAGGGCAATGCAGCTCTTTACTGTAAGCTATTCTCAAAGAATGTTTTCTGTACAAACATTTTGTTTTCGTAAGAAAGTGCTCCTTTAGCTTCAAGGTAATAATCAAAATGAATTCACTTGCAGTTATTTTCTACTTTTTGAGGCAGGTCTGGATGCTGATAATTTTTCAGCATACTATCAATAGAAAACAAGTCTGGTCATTGTTGTGGAAATTACAATTATGACAATCCTTGCATAGAAGATATATAAAATAAAATTCAATTATAGTCTCTATATAGTTTTCTTATAAATATATTTTAAAATCATGTTTTTGTAGGTTTTATAGTATAAGAGCAAAGTTTCAAAGATAATATCACTGGGAGCCAACTTATTAAATAATGTGTCCCTGTAGACACCTAACAGAAGTCCCATATATTATAATAATAATTCCTACAATATTATCAACTGATTATGTAATACATGGTTAGAAAAAAAATATTAAGACATGTACAGACCATGTATAACACCCAAGAACACTCAGTATTAACATACAGGCTAGCATCTAATGTTGAATTGAGATGTTCATTTGTATGCCTTGTGTTTCGTACTAAAGGAGCAAGAGTAATGTCAACTTGAGGGGTTTTGTTGCTCCAGGCAATATGAAGAATGTCTCCTCCTTCTAGAAAGTAATCATTCACATAATAAACAACTGCAAAACACTTTATTCCTCTAATATTTTGCTGCCCCAGGCAACCAGCCACTCTACCTATATGATGCAGCCAGTCATAAGTATTGTAAGAGTGCAGTTACAGCAGATTGATGCAATAGTTATAAAGATGTATAATATATTCTGACTCACAACCTTGAAGAATTGCCAAGTGCAGGCCAAGATTCTCATTATTTGAATTTTTACTATAGAACTATTTTATATGGCTTCATAAGGAAAATGAACTGAAGTAGTTGGAAGTAGAATGCAACTGCCATCAGATTTGTCTAGTAGCTTGGTAACTAATAAAGAAATAATTCCAATACTCCTTTGTTATTTCCTTTATCTTTGTTAACTAAAATACTTATATAATTAGTTATTTTATTTGGATTTAGGGAATAATTACCTGATGACTTTGAAAAACTCATAAATATTTTCCTGAATTATGAATAGTAATTTGAGTCATAAGAAAGCGGTAAACATAGAAATGTAGTTCATACATTTAAAAAATTCAATAAAAGATCAACTTTAGATGCATGAACATCTAATGATCAGTTGATATCAAATAAAACTTCCTTTTATATTTTTATTATATATTGCAATAATATTTGTCAAGTAATGTCATTTATTTTAATTATACTTTCATTACATTGTAAATGCTTTCAAATCATAGTCTAATTTTATGTCACATGTACTTATGTAGCATAAAATATGAAGCATTAATTAATGATGATATTATTTTTGTTTCTAATGGTTGACTACATGGGTGAGAGACCACTGAATTTAGAACCAAATCACAGAAATACAATACAAGCTCTTCCTCTGATACTCAGTCATCTTCTACTTGAAAACGTATATATTTCATTAAGAAAAAATATAATTAAAATTAATATAGCACTATATTAATGAGTATTCTAGTCATTATCTAGAACTAGAAACTTGAAAAGTAATGAGAAATTATAATTATCACCTATATCCTCTACCCTCTTATTTTGTGCAAATATATTTTATTTCATGAGAAATGGATTCAATGAAGCAAACAATCATATTTGCCTTCAAATTGTATAAATTTAATTTAAATTCTAGTATTTTTAGAAAAAGTTATGAACACATGCTTTTAAAGAAAATTCAAGCCGGGCGTGGTGGCACACACTTGTAATCCCCGCGCTCGGGAGGCGGAGACAGGAGTATGGCGCAGGTTTGAAGCCAGCCGTGCTGACTTAAGAGACCCTATTTCCAAATTAAAAAATATAAAAAATAGGTCTGGGAGTGTAGCGCAGAAGTAGAAGGGTTTTCAGGAATCCCAGTACCACCAAAAAAAAAAAAAAAAGAAAGAAAGAAAGAAAGAAAGAAAGAAAGAAAGAAAGAAAGAAAGGAAATTCAATAGCATAAAACTATAAAATGTTATACTTTACATAAAATTATAAACACAAGGCACTCATCAGAAAAAATTAAGATTTATCAATACAAATTTATTTCTTGCTTTCAGTACAGTGAGCAGATATTGGTGGAAGCCTTTGCATACAGAAAGGCTGAAGTCGAATGAATAATTTTTAATGAGTTTTCAAACTTATCAGCCCAGTTATGAAAAACGAACCTGGGATAAAAAGGGTCACAGGAAGAACTCTAGATGAAGGAGAAAAAACAATATATGAACAAATAAGAAGGCCTAACTGGAGGTGAGGGGGGAATAGGGAAACTCCCTAATGTACAAGATGTACTTCCACAAATATATCAATGTCAATTACTAAGCCAGACATGAGAAGGAGGGAGGTGGGGAATAGAGTGGGAATTGGGTAAGGGCTAAGGTGATGTATGCCTATATGCCTCTTGTAATGGAGTACATCTTGTACTCCATTAAAATGTATGACTTCAATGCACCAATAAAAATAAATAAAAAACTAGTCCCATAATTTCTTGTGATTTTGAAGTGTCCAGGGAAGTAGTATTGGAAGGGGTATTTTTGGTGTGAATTGCTACATCACCTATTCATAATTTATTATGATGATTTTTGGTGTGAATTGCTACATCTCCTACATCATAATTTATTGTGATGATTTTTTTGTGTATGGCACTAGGGATTGAACCCCAGGAGAATTCTACCTCTGAGATACACCCCAGCCCTATAGCCATAAGTGAGAAATGTCTATTGATACAATTTTGTATATCTTTTCAGTATTTTTTAATATATTTTTATTGGTGCATTATAGTCAAACATCTCAATGGAATACAAGATTTGTGAGGATATAGAGTATGGTTTTGAACGGATAAAATACATATCCAAATACATAAAAGTTAAAATTGAATACTGAAGGACCCTGGTTTACAATGGTTCACCTTATACGTTTTTAATTTTATAGTGGAGATAATGTGGTATTACATACATGTTTTACTTATAATTTCTAAGATGATGGGCTTACTGGGACTTAATACTGTAAGTTGAAGGAAACATGCATATGAATACTAGATCTGATATTATACAGCTTGGCTAACACAAAGAGCTTTCTTTGAGTGACTGGGAAGAAAAAATATAAAAATGGTTGAATACTTACAAATAATGGGTCCAATTTTTAAATAAATATTCAAGTTGGATTGGATTAAGTTCATTGTAACACATAAATATTTATTTTAGTAACTAAGTATTGTTAAACTTGAAACATGGTGACATCTTTATGCCAGGCCATATGCTACTAACTGAACAACCATTAAGTCATCTAATCCTCATGGAAACTCTTATGAGACAGGTGCCATCACACAGTCTCATGGCACTTAAGAAGAGCTGCAGAGATGAAAGAAAAGTAATCAAGATTATAGTCATTGTAAGTAGCATAGCATGGATGATGTGCAATATTTTTATCAAAAACAAGAAAATGGAATTAATTTTAAAAATAAAAAAGGAATAAAATGTCAGAAATTTTCCAGTGTATAAAATAATGTGATGCCATCTCTTGAGAGGGAATATAATAGGTGAAGCCTTTCACATTCAGACAAAAGTTCTTAAGAAGGAGCTGGAAATTAACAAAAAAATTAAAAAGCCATCATATGTGAACTCTTATAGTCTTTGTAATAAATATTTGAACCACAAACTTCAGGAGAGAAAAAATATTAACAGTGTATTTATCTTTCCCGTAATAACACTACCCATTAAAAAGTATCACTATCAGTACCATAATCTCTAATTAAAATAGACAGCTTTTTGACAAATACAAGTTCATTTTCAGTAACTTTTATCTGAAATGAACAACCTGGCAAGTCAACATTTTTAATTCCAATTTTAGTTGTAATAATTAGATCATAATTTTAAAAAGGCAGACATAATTAGAAGAAAGAATTTGAAGGTAGGTTACTAGACCACGCTGTCCTGCTATTCATCAATGTTTTTGCGCATTAGAACTTAGTATTTAAATTATAAAAATAATAAACTTTGTAATGGAGTGAATTTTGACCCTCCTAAAAATTCACCTTTAGAACTCTAACTTTAATATGATTATATTTGGAGACTGAACCTTCTATGGTTTAGATCTGTACTGAGAGTATTGCTCAAATTAATTGCCTGTGCTGGAAGCTTGGTTCCCAGGTGGTGGTGTTGAGGCAGTGGAAACTTTAAGAGGGTCCAGGGGAAGAAAATTAGGATATTAGGAGCTACAAACTTATGAATGTATTAATATTAATCTCAGAGATGTGTAGGTGTCCCAGTGAGTTTGCTCTTGTGAGAAGAATTTGTTATAAAAACAGGCATCTGAGCTCCTCCCTGTTCTCTTTCTCTCTATCTCCATGTGACCTGTTTGGCACAAGCTTATGCAATAGTGATGCCTTTTACTGAGAGGCCTTATAGCTCCCTCTCGTCATAGGTGAGCAGAGACAAAAGGACATAAGAGGACAGACTAAGAATGCACTGCCTGCAAGACAAGGAGACAGGTGCTGCCAGAAACCAACTGATGAGACCTTGATCTTGGATATTCAACTTCCAGAACTGTGACAAAATAAATTTCCATTGTTTAATTCACTCAATCTGTGCTATATCATGGTGGCTAATCCAGGGTAATACACATTAATAAACAAAAAGTGAGAAGAGAAGAAGAGTATTAATACTGTTAAAAATGTCTTTTACATAATAGAAATTAGTGTAGTACATATATATTACATTAAATATATAAATATAGTATATATTATACTAAGTACAATATGAATATATTGAATGTTAATATATGCTATATATTTACGATCTATAGTAATATATATATATTTCAGGGGATTGAACTCAGCAGCATATTACCTCTTAGTGCCATCCCCAGCTCTTTTTAATTTTAAAAACAGTGTCTTGCTACAGCCGGGTGTGGTGGCACATGCTTGTAATCTCAGCATTCAGGAGGCTGAGACCAGAGGATAGCGGTTCGCAGACAGCCTCAGCTACTTAGTGAGGCTCTCTGCCATTCAGTGAGACCCGGTTTCAAAATCAAGAATAAAATATAGGGCAGAGGGTGTAGCTTGGAGGTAGAATGCCCCTGGGTTCCATTCCCAGACCCGCAAAAAAAAAAAAAAAAAAAAAAAGGGTCTTTCTAAGTTGCAATAACTAGCTTCAAGTTGCAATGGCTGGCTTCAAACCTGTCATTTGATGATACTCTTGTCTTTTACTGGAATTACATGTAGAAGCCACCACACCAACGTTATTATTACATATTTTTACATTATAATTTTATTATGAAATGGCTTCAAGTTTAGAGATTAAATCCTCATAAATTTTTCCCAAGTGTCTGAAAAGTTGTGCAAGTGTCTGAAATTGGGTATATTGCATGTCAAAAGAATCAAAGTAAACTGCAAGAAAAATCATTACTGCCTGTGATTTATTTCTAAATATTGCATCTCTCACAATATCAAACATATATTGTTGCATTAATTTTGTGAAAGATGCTCTGAGATTAAAAAGGAAAAGTTTACAAATTAAGTTTGCCTTATAAAGCTGGGCATGATGGGGCACACCTATAATTCCAGTATTTGGGAAGCTGAGACAGAAGTGTTACAGGTTCAAGGACAGCCTGAGAGAATAGTAAGACTCTCATCAAACTAGTGAGACCCCATTTCAAATTAAAAAAATAGGGCTGGGTGTGTAGCCTGGAGATAGTATGCTTCTGGGTTCAATGCACAGTAGCCCCCCCACACACAAGTATGTATCATATAATCATGGCAAATCAGAAGCGTTACATTTTGTCATCAATGTGTTTGCTTTATTTTTTCCAAAACATCATTTTTTGTATATACTTGAATTTTAGCCTAAAAATTAGATATGGACAAAAGATATTGTCTTCATTTCTTACAAATAAATATATGGCTAATTTGAACTCCTTTAATACCACTCTCATGGGAAATTCAGCTTCAAATATGCATGGAGGATTTTTCCAAGTATTTTGAGATCTGATAATTACTTGTACTCACTCAACAACAGTAGGTATCATTTTTGTTTTAATTGAGTAATAGGAATATTTAGTAGCTGGTTTGAACATTCCAATGCAAAGTAAGATGGTTCTTCTATGGATCATATCCTCAGTTCTACCTACGAATAAGGGTCAGGATACCTGTCTTAATAATCCAAATGTCACTTGCCCCACTCTAAGCCTTGGGAAATCTTTTTATAATTTGAGAAAAATGTCACTCACATAAACTTAACCCACCTCTAGTCCTGATTATACTACATCTTTTTTATTCTTATTGGAAATTAATGTTTTAGAAACAAAATTTAGCTAGCTCTTTTTCCATAGATGTCACATAAGGTAAAAAGTAATAGGGATAACTTTCTTGGGTACACAGAACCCTGTAGAAAGCAAAGAAAAAAATCATAAATTAATAATAATCATAATTCTATCATTGTGCATATCTGTGTATCATATGTAAAAAGTCATTTATTATTAATAGTGTTATTCCTTGCATTTTCATTCAAATTGAGAAAATAATTCTTTATAATTTCTACTTTGTTCATAATTACTTTCACAATTGTGACTTTACATTGTTACTGCTTATATGTGTGTGAGGATTTATATAAACAATGTTTTCTTTGTACTCTAATTTTTCAATTTGTGAACTTAATCATCTATGGTAATTTTTAGGTAGAAAATTATTGATAAATAATTACATGTAGCATGTTATATCACAGCATTTGTAATTTTTAGCCTCAAAGAATAGTGATATTTATTTTTATAAGTCATTTGTAGTCATAACTTTAGTTCTAGAGAATATTTGATGCTTCTGTGAAAAGGATTTATTTCCTATTCCTTTAGATGAATTTTTTTTACCATGTACTCAATCTATTTGAATCCAGTATTTAATGTCATGTGGTCTCTAATCTGGCAGGAGAGTCGTATTCTACAGGTTTATTTGCAAGAATTTCTGATTTTTAAAGAGTAACAGATTATTTAGATTCCATACTATGCCATATAAAGAATTAATATAATTATTTTATAATATAAGCTTTAAAGCACAATCAATTTTTCAGGACTGTTAATGACATTTTTAGGGTTTTTCAAATGACATTGTTAGGGCATGCAATGAGTGTTATAATTATTTTGATATTTTTGCCTGTTAGAATTTCCAATTTTCCAAAATAAGTGAACATTAGGAACAAAATTTAGTAGCCCTTGTCTTCCTAAAGTAGCAGTGACTCTTGGGAGTATTAATAAAACATACCATGAAGGCAATATGATACTCAGACATTCACATTTTTATAATGTTATCTGCACAACTCTACAGAAATTTTAAGTTAAAACACATAGAAGTTTGGGTAATCTTATCTCTATCAAAAAAAAAATCTTGGGAGGGATGCATCTTCAAAAAATTAAAAAATCAAGAAATAATGTAGATGTCATTATTTACTTAATAAACTGTCACTTTTGAAATGTATATGAAAAACTGAAGGACTATTGAAGCTATCTCTGACCTTTGGCCTGTTATTTTGACATTTGTTTTATTAGGTTGTTTCCACAGTTCATTGGCTTACTTCTCATGAGGACTGTCCCTCATTCCCTCCCCCTGCCCTTATAACTGATATCTGTTTTCCTGTTCTATTCTCATTTTTAAAAATGAAATATCAAAAGGTCCAAATTAACATCTGCATTAAGGGAAGGCCATACAAGATTAATTTATAAAATTAATATTTTTTGAATTCTATAAAATCATGGCTCTTTTACATGCATTTATTCAATCAATATACAAACTTACAAACTAAAATTCTCAATGTAAAAGATTATGACCAATTTATTTCTTTTTTGTGATTTTTAAAATTTTTATTGGTGCATTGTAGTTATACATCTTAATGGGATAAAAGACTTGTGTAGACATACATGTACGCATCACCCAATTACTCTTTACCCAATCTCCACTCTGTTCCCTCCCCATTCCCCCTTCCCATGCTTGGCTTAGTGATATTTGTTTAAGTACATCATGTGCTTTAGAGAGTTTTCCTCTTCCCCCTTTTCATCTCCTCAGTTAGGTTTCCTTATTTGCTTCTCTATAGGATCTCCTTTTTCATCTAGAATTCCTCCTGTTACCCAGTTCTTCTTAGCTTTCGCATTTAGGGAAAGCATCTGATGTGTGTGTATGTGTGTGTAACTGACTAATCTCACTTAGCATAATGTCTTCCAGTTCCATCCACTTCCCATTAAATGATGTAATTGTGTTTTTCTTTATGGCTGAGTAAAATTCCACTGTGTACATATCACACAGTTTTGTAATCCATTCATCTGTTGATGGACATCTTGGCTTGTTCCATAGTTTGGTAATGGTGAATTGTCCAGCTATGAGCATAGATATGCATGCCTTAGTTTGGTAATTTGGTTTCCTTTATTTTGGGTAGATATCCAGAAGTGGAATTGCTGGATCAAATGGTAAATTTGTTCTCATTCTTCTGAGGATCCTCCAAACTCTTTTCCAAAGTGGTTGCACTAATTTGCAATCCCACTAACAGTGTTTTGGAGTTCCCATTTCTCTACATCCTCGCCAGCATTTGTTGTTGCTATTTGTGTTTTGAATGATTGGCATTCTAGTTGGAGTTAGGTGAAATCTCAGAGTACTTTTTATTTGCGTCTCTCTGATTGCTAAAGATGTTGAGCATTTTTTCATGCATTTTTTTGCCATTTGATTTTCTTCCTTTGTGAAGTGTCTATTCACTTGTCCATTTTTTAATTGGCTTATTTATTTTCTTAGGGCTGAGTTTCTTGAGTTCTTTGTATATTCCAGATATTAGTCTTGCGAATCATTATCTTAAGTGAGATTAGCCAGTCCCATAAAATGAAGGCTCAAGTGTTTTCTTTCATATGTCGAAGCTAAAAAGCAATCCAGATATAATAAATACTTTAGATAATAGAGGAGAAACTTCCGTGGAGCAAAGAAAGTGGTCTATGGGAGGCTTGAAAGGGGGGAGAGAGAAAATTCATGAAGGAAACACTTCCACTGACATTTTTTCCATCTATAAGAATACCAATGCCAATTACAATATTCTGTATGGAGAAGATGGAGGGAAGAGGAAGCTGAGGGAAAGCCTACCAAGTACTGTGTGGCTTTCCCTCGGCTAGGTGTCATATGTGTGTTGCTATCACTCTGGACTGCATTATAATGTGAAAATGTAATGCACAGATAAAATTATTTTAAAAGGTATAATATGTGATTGTGTTTTTTTTTTCTACCACATGTATATACATCACTTTTTTGAAAAAAAGAAAAGGTAAAATAACATAGAAGCTGGTGTCCTGATTCCTTTGCGCCTTTTAGACATAGGTTGGGAATCATTTGTCGGTTGTGTTGCCCTTTCACTCAGAGTGCAGTGTTCAGTATTAGTAATAGAGTTCTGTTAAATCTCTCTGGTTATGGGTCTCATTGTAAATCAATTTTCCCTGCAAATTGAAGTAATTCATTTAGCAATTGACTTTCAAAATCTCTCCCTTGATTTGAATCAATGTAGTCAGGGAACTCATAAATAGAAATTTTTTTTCATGATGTCTATGCGAGTGTATAGATAGAGCAGCCACTAGTGGGACTCATTCTTCATACAACTGCTAAAAGGCAGAGGAAGTCTGCACATGTTTCATAATTTTATATGTTTTTAAAATTCTATTTGCAAACATATCAAGCTTATGTTTGCAAGACTGTGCTGATTTGAAAAATATCTTTTAAAACTACATTTGAAGAAAATATGTCCTATTTAAATTATTGAACATAGATATCACATTTAACTATCAAATTTTCTATTCTGCCAAAGACACACAACACCTTTATTTCTTTAAATATATATATAAAATACATAAATTTATTTATATTTTTATTATTCTTTATTTTTAGTTCTGGGAATCAAACTCAGGGATATTCTATTTCTGAGATACAGTCTCAGCCCTGTTTTGTTTGTTTGTTTGAAACAGGGACAAATCACTAAGGTTCTCATTAAATTGTGGAGGTTGGCCTCCAGTCTGTGACCCTCTTGTGTCAGCCTCCCAAGTACTGGAATTACAGACATCTACCACCACACTTGATCAATTACTTTTTTACTTAGAGTAGCTGTATTCTTTTCTAGTGTACTGTTTCTCCAAAAGTAGTAAATAAAATGAAACAAAACTTACACAAACTATTTATCCTTAATATAGTTTAAAAATAGCCACATTTAAAAATAGGTATAGTCACTATCACTTTGAGATACATTATGAAACTATAATGCACTATAATAAAAGTATAAAAATATAAAATGAAATACCCATAAGTAACCCACCTACTTGGGAGGCTGAGACAGATGGATAGCAGATTCAAGGCCAGTCTCAGCAACTTTGTGAAATTATATTTAAAAATAATAAAAAGCGCCGGGCGTGGTGGCGCATGCTTGTAATCCCCGTGCTTGGGAGGCGGAGACAGGAGGATCGCGCAGGTTCAAAGCCAGCTGCTTGCACTGGCTTAAGAGACAATGTTTCCAAATAAAAAAATATAAAAATAGGTCTGGGAGTGTAGCCTGAAGGTAGAAGGGTTTCCAGGAACTCCAGTACCACCAAATAATAATAATAATAATAATAATAATAATAATAATAATAATTACAGGTGTAGCTCAGAGGTAGATTACTTTTAGATCCCATCCCCAGTACCACACATACAAATGTACACAAAACCTGTATTATATCAGAATGTGATTATGGAAATTTATTTTACACTATGAGCTATATTTTAGCATCATTATTAGTCTGTTGTTCAAGTAGTAACAGGTTTATTGAATGTTTGTTCTTTCAAATTGACCCTCTCCTTCTAATATGCTTTCTCCCCTTTTCTCTCTTCGTTCTTTTTCTTGTCTCACACCATTACAAAGTACAACAGGATTATTTTTGTATATTCCATGATCAACATATAAATTAAGAATTACAAAATTAAATCCTGACATGAAATAAATTTTCTCAAAAGAATACAGCATGCTTGTATGTTTATTTTTTCCTTGGTTTTAAAACATACATTCACAGTACTGCTTTGGGAATTCTGTAGCCCATTTTCCCCTTACCCTTTAAGTCACACATTTCTATTATAGTTTCATCTATCATAGTTATCCTAATATACTGGTTGATTATTTTAAAGTTTTTTATGCAATAACACTCAAAATTTTGTATATATAATTCTACAAAATTTGCCTTATCCAGAATTTGACTCTGTGTTTCTCAGTACAGTCCCAGTTCTGTCCCTTGAAGCATCTTATGTAAAAAAAAAAAAAGTTGTTATATAGTCACTCCTAACCAAAAGGAATGTTGAAGTGTTATCTGACCAAATGCCTAGGTAGCAGATAATCATTGTAAGGATGCATGCTGTTGGCTTTAGCAAATATACACGTAATTATTTTTCCTATATAATCAAGATATTATGTTCTTTTGCTCTTCCCTTCCTTTATGGATAATTGAAATAAGTAAAAAGTAATTGAAATTGTATCTATCCTGTATAGTAGCACACTGAACATTAAGTGCGTATATAAACAAAAATAAATCAATGAATAATAGAGTGATAAATACATGCATGCAAATATACATGAATCTCAATTAAAATGAAAAAGCCTGAATAAAATAGTCATTAGACATCAGAAGAGATTAGCTTTCCAAATCCAATATCAAATTTTCAATTGCAAATAATATGAAAAATAATTATTTTTCTTGTTCATAAGGAAGCCAGCTTTTTTTTTTTTTTTTTTTTTTTGGTGGTACTGGGGTTCCTGGAAGCCCTTCTACCTCCGGGCTACACTCCCAGACCTATTTTTACATTTTCATTTTTGGAAACAGGGTCTCCTAAGCCAGCGCGGCTGGCTTCGAACCTGCGCGATCCTCCTGTCTCCGCCTCCCAAGCGAGGGGATTACAAGCGTGCGCCACCACGCCCGGCGGAAGCCAGCTTTTAATTGAGGAATATTCTTAGAGAAATGTAGCATCATAAGTAGGAAAATGAAAAAGAACAGCTTCAGGTGCATGATCTATGAGATAGGGCTCTGCTTCCCAAACACAGAATGGTTGCTCCTCTCACCCCTGCAATCTGACTGTGACTCTTTGACTTGTTCTGTCCAATTCAAGTCTGTGGACAAGAAGCTGCACCTTGTATGGAATATCAGCGCCATGTTTTGACTGTTCTGATGCTTCTGCCATCTCTGCTTGAAGAACTTTTCCAAGTTTGCTCTGTCCCCTGGGATTGGCTTCAGAATGACTACCTTGGAGAAGACTGGAGTCCACAATTTTATGAGCAGCCAGAAAGGGTGGATCCAGACTGAAGTCCAGCAGCCAAGAAATTTAATCCAGCACAGCTGTTCCTCAACCAAAATATAGACACCTGGTGAATAAAATTATAGGAAATAAATGCATGCCTCTCTCAACCAGCCCCTAAGTTATGGCAAGGTTTCTTCCAAGCCAGAGATAACTGAACTATCATCCAGTTACTGATTCTATCATCCAGTTTTTTTTCAGGACTGAGACAATAGAGAAACCAAAGAAGCTAGTTATTATTACTACAGAAGCAATTATTGCCTGTTTAGGAAGTCCAAGTTGCCAGTTGCTTATCTGAACACTTGGGATGGTTGCATCACAAGATCACAATTTACAAGAATAATTTTTAGGTAGCTCCCTGGAACATGTTTTGTCAAAGTTATTTCAATGTTTATTGATAAAAAATTAATGAGAATAAAGGGGGACAGTTCCTGCTCAGGATCCTGCATTCACAGTATTCTGGCGAGAACCAAGGTTTCTCTCTGGTTTTTCTCCCTCTGTGCTCACTGTGCATTTCTGCTACAGCCAGCTACAGTCAGCTGTGTACTCTCATTGTCTGTGGCTATAAGCTAATTTCGCAGGTATTGTTACCTTGGCTTGACTATTTTCCTCAGATTCTGACACTGTCTAAGGGTCTGAGATTTAAAATGCACTCATGCAATGCATCAATCAGCCTGTGGCCTTCATGTAAAATGGAAGGAACTTTGTCCCTCAATTCTTAAATGGGGAAAAATAACTTGAGCCAGAAATGTGATGCAGTAAAACTGTCAAACTGTTTGAAATCATTTATGTAAATTAAGTCACAACATAACTCTTATTAATCTGCAGCAAGGTAAATAAAGCAAGCTTTCAAATATTAAAACTTCACAGTATATTACGAACCCCTGAACTTACTGATATAACTCATTCAAAGCTGGCAATTCTTTTATACTTGTTTGGTATTGTTCAGTCCTTTCTGTTAAATTTTGTTCTTTAAAATATCTCTTTATTACTTGGTAATAAAGTCATACTCTTTTAGAAATTCCTTACTGGTCACCGAGTTAGTTATGCTTTCATCATCTGGCTAAAAATAATTATTTAAAATTTTCTTAAAATATGCTTCTGGGGCCGGGCGTGGTGGCGCACGCTTGTAATCCCCGCGCTTGGGAGGCAGAGACAGGAGGATCGCGCAGGTTCGAAGCCAGCCGCGCTGGCTTAGGAGACCCTGTTTCCAAAAATAAAATAGGTCTGGGAGTGTAGCCCGGAGATAGACGGGCTTCCAGGAACCCCAATACCACCAAAAAAAAATATATATATATATATGCTTCTGCATTGCAATGTTCTGTCCATGATTTTCCTAAGTGAGTAAAATAAGATGATAGTCATTATACAAACTAATATATAATATATGTCATACATAATAGTTCAAAAGCAGGATTCTTATTTATAAATTTGTGAATATGAATATATGAGCTTTTCTATAGCAACTACCATTAACCATTTAAGTTCAAATGTACATGGCTGAAGTAAGCCATTATAAATAAACATCTTCTAATTTATGTGGAGGTATATAATTCATAATTTGTTTGTACAAAATCATTAGTAAGCCAAGTATGGTGGCACACATCTGTAATCCAATTACTTATGAGCCTGAGATAGGAGGATCCAAGATTTGAGGTCAGGCTCAAGAAGGAAGTGAGATCCTATTTCAAAATAAAGAGCCAAACAGGTGTACTTCTGGGGTAGAATTCAACTGGGTTCGATTTCCAGAAAAGGGGGTGGGAGAGAGAGAGAGAGAGAGAGAGAGAGAGAGAGAGAGAGAGAGAGAGAGAGAGAGAGGAGAGAGAGGAAGGAGAGGATTATTAGTTTTAGTTTAGTAAACTGTTTTCTAATTATGTTTTAAAGGAAACTTTATTGATGTGATATAATTATATATCATAGTGAGAATGAAAGTAATACATACATATTTGCACACAGTCTCAGAAAGTCAAGGGTCATATGTCTTTTCTAATATGTGAAAGCTAGAGAAAAAAACAGAAAAGAAAAGGGACTTTATAAAAATGAGCAGAGATATCAGTGAATAAACACCATGAATTAATTTTTATGGATAGTTTCTTAACCAAAATTAAATAGCTTGAAAATAATTCTTAGTGATGCAGGGAATTGTGGGTATAAGCACAATTTACTTAAGGGATTGGCATAATAATTGCCCCCAAAGTTCCTATACCCTAACAATGAAAGTCTACAAATAACAACTAAAACTAACATAGTACAAGAAACTAAAAACATGATTAAGGAATTTGAGATGAGATTTTCTTGAATTCTAATGGACCCAAAGTAATATGTGACAAAGGAAGACAGAAAGGTCAGAGTCAGAAGGGAATTGACAAAATAGAGGTTTAAGTAATGCAGTTACTGGTTTGGAAGGAAGAAAGGCGTAAGGGTAAAGGAGGCAGGTAGACTTGAAAAGGTAGAATGGAGAATGAAAGGAACTTGCCTAGAGCTGCTGAAAAAAATGTGGCCATGTTGACACTTTTACTTTAGACCACACAGATTCATTTCTTTTCTTTTTCTTTTCTTTTTTTTTTTTATTTTTGGTGATCTGGGGTTCCTGAAAACCCCTCTACCTCCAGGCTACACTCCCAGGCATATTTTATACTTTTATTTAGAAACAGGGCCTCTTAAGCCAGAGAGGCTGGCTTCGAACCTGCGCAATCCTCCTGTCTCCGCCTCCCAAGCGTGGGGATTACAAGCGTGAGCCACCATGCCCAGCTCATTTCTAAAGTCTAGTAGTAAATCATAATAAATAAATATGTTTTGGCCACTAAATTTCTGGTAATTTGTTACATCAGTGGTAGGATACTTTGATGTAGAAAAGCAATAGAAAGTAGTTAAATCAGACAACTTTCAGAGTTATCCAATTTTAAAATAATTTTTTTTGATACTTAAAACACAGGCTAATTTTTCCAGGATTAAAAAATATCTAGCTAGATTTTTATTGTTGTTATGTCTGTAAAATTTTGGAAAGAAGAGATAAGAATTGCATATGCCTTTCTGAATTTAAATATCTTGTAATCTAGGAAAATATTTCTGAAGCAGATTTCTTTTTTACTTTATTTTAGTGCACTATTCATATATTTTTGACAGAGTTGAAGATGTAAACAAACCTCTAAGCTTCAAAATAATAGAATAAGGAAAGCCATTTAGGTAGTTTAATAGAATGTTAGACAATAAAACTGGATAAACGATTAGTGATGAAAGGAGAGCTCTTGAAGATGATTTTAAAATTGGAAAGTCTATCAAATGATTACTCAAAATTACAAGTCCTGCTTATTCAAACAATTGATCAAAATTGGCACAAGTGTCAACTCAAGATGTAAAAAATAGCTAGAAACTAGACCAGAGACTTTGAAATTACTAAAGGAGTGTATGCATCAAGCATTCTAACATATAAGTACCAATAGAGCCTTCCTCATTAAGATCTTTAATGCTCAAGAAATTAAAAAAAGAATTAATAAATGGATATGGTCAAAGCAAAAAGTTTCTGCTCATCAAAGGAAACTTCCATATAAGAGTCTAAAGAGAGAACTTTCAGAATGGGAGATCTTTGCCAGCTATTCCTCTGATAGAAAACTAATACCTAAAATATACATTTGTGTGTGTGTGTGTGTGTGGTACTGGGGTTCCTGGAAGCCCTTCTACCTCCGGGCTACACTCCCAGACCTATTTTTATATATTTTTTTAAAATTTGGAAACAGGGTCTCCTAAGCCAGCGCGCTCGGCTGGCTTGGAACCTGCGCGATCCTCCTGTCTCTGCCTCCCAAGCGCGGGGATTACAAGCATGCGCCACCACGCCCAGCCCCAAAGTGTTTAAAAGACTTAATAAACAACAATTAATTCAGTCAAGAAATAGGTAAGTGAACTAAATACATATTTAGCAAAGAAATACAAAGAAGAAATACAAATGGCCAATAAATACATGAAAAAAATGCTCAACATCATTAGCCATCGTGGAGAAGCAAATACAAAGTACACTGAGATTCTATCCAGCCCAAATCAGAATGGCGATCATCAAGATTCCAACAATAATAAATGCTGGCAAGATGTGACAAAATAGAAAGTAGTCTCACTACTGAACACAGATTATGATAATGGCAAACATTAGTTGAATACGTGTATGTGCCAGGCATTGTAATGAGTTTTCTGATTTAGAATTTATTACTCATAGTAAGCTTATAAGATTTGTGTTGTTGTTGTTGTTGTTGTTGTTATTGTTGTTAATTTACAGATGAAGAAAATGAGGCTAAGCCTAAGTAAAATAACTTGCTTAAATTCCCAGATATCAGTGACAAGACTGAGATTAAACTCAGAAAATATTATTATGGGACCTATCCCTATAACCTGTCCAGTATGTTAGCTCTCCCGTAGATAAAAGGAACAGTTTTAGTAATTATTTTAGGAAGGTATAATTCAATTATATTACAGTTAAAGTTAATTAATTTGTCAAATAATAACATTTTATATTTAAATTTAATTCTTCAGTTTGCAGAAAAATTCTGAAATAAAGTTAAGCAGTTTGTATATGGCTTTTTCTATTTGTCGTACACACAAATTTTACGCAATGTGTCTTTTCAAAAGAATTAGCCATTAATAAGTAAATATATATTTATTTTTCTCACAATATTATTACAAAAATAAAATTTACAGTTTAAAATATCTATAAAAAGGTCCAGCCAGGAGTGGTGGCGCAGGCTTGTAATCCCAGCCTTCGGGAGGCTGAGACTGGAGGATCACAGTTCGCCAACAATCTCAGGTACTTAGTGAGGCCCTCTGCAACTCAGTGAGACCCGGTTTCAAAATAAAGAATAAAATAATAGGGCAGGGACTGTAGCTCAGAAGTTGAATGCCCCTGGGTTCCATTCCAGATCCTCAAAAAAAAAAAAAAGGTCCTTAAAATGATGCAATTACTAATATATTTAAAGACTTTACATATTTGATAAAAGGAAGGATCTTTGGTAAATGTATTCATAAACTGTAAAAAGGGTCACATTTTTGGAATTAGATCAACAACATGTTTTATTTTATTTTATTATTTTTTTAAATTGCTATTGGTGCATTGTAGTCATACATCTTAGTGGGATAAGAGGTGGTGGAGACATACATGCACACATCACCCAATTAGCTCTTACCCAGTCCCCACCTCATTCTCTCCCCACCCTTCCTTCCCATGACTGGCCTAGTCATCTTTTACAATGCTCATTTAATTTGAGATTATTAATGTTTTATTGTTTTTTCCAGTAACTGTAGACATTTAACAAAGTTTATTTTCAATTTTCTATAGCAAACACATGGTCTCCTGCTATCACAAAGGGGAATCAACACATAGTGGTATAGCACTAATATCTGTAGATAACTAATGTAATTAAAGTTGATGAGAACTCAACTTTAAGAAAAATTTTGGCATATTTTACAACTATCAATGAAAATTGCTTATAATGTCATTAAAACAATTTAATCAATAAAAGTTCACAAATTTTTAGCATGCTTTTATTTTTGGAAAATCTTTTTTGTCCTGAACTTTAATATAATGTAATTTAACATAATATAATGTCCTGAACTTTAATATAAAATAAATGAATTTAATTTTACAAAAGTGAGTTACTAAAATAATAGATAATATCAATGTATTCTAAAAATATTTACATAATTAAAAAAAAACTTTGGTGGTTACTTAATTGGTTCATACCTTCAAAGATATAATGCTGGAATGCACTGCACTTTTTTATACCAATTCCCTTCACTTTGGAAAAATCTCAAAGCAAGTTCAAATATATATGAATAAAGTTTTATCATATATCTTTATTTGAAAATATTTTTCATTGGATACTGGTACTACTATTGGTGCATCTATTTTTCACTATAGTCTTTTAACAATTTATTTTATTTATTACAGTTTCTATACTTAATGTTTCTAATATGATGTGCTTTTGAATTTCTTTCTCTCTCCTTTTTGTTTCTTTTCTTTTTTCTTTGCTCCACTGTTTTGCTCCTTTTGCTTTGCAGTTCTTCTTTCCCTCCTTTCTCCACCTTTCATTCTCTCTTCCTCTCCTTTTCTCTTCTGCATATTGTGAACAAAATAACATATTGAAGTTTATATATGAAATAACATGAAGTTTAATTTTAAAAATCCTTCATTTGGGATTACATCAGATTTATCATGGTTTTAACAATGTAGCTAAGACTAAAAACATTGATTTTGCTATGAATGTTTTTGATTCCATGTAGAATGAATAACAGTAGCATCATATTTCTTTTCTGTAATTTCCCCTTTTATATTACATTTCAGATTAACCTTTGTTCCCAAATGGTTTCTGGAAGATATTTTACTGATATTAAGGCTACTATTACTCAAAGTATGTTAGGAAAGAAAAGCAACCATAAGATTGTCCTGATACCTTAAGATTCTGGAGGGAAATTAAATTTCTCTCTGATATTCTTTGCTACTGCTTGCTAACAATGCTTGCTGTGGTTCTCTGTAAAGTCCTGTGTTTCACAGTTATGCTTTCAATAGAAATCTTTGTTCTTGTAAAATCACACTTTTATTTCCCTAGATTTTTAGTATTTTAAAGCTTCAGCTGCCTACTACAAAAAAGTTTATGAACTGAAAAAGGACCAAGTTTTAATTAGTTTTTAAAAATTCTAAATGGTGCGTTATAATTATATAGAATAGTGGGAATCACTGAGATATAGTTGTGAAATACATAACATAATTTGGTGAATTTAATTGAAGAATTAAATTGATTAGTGAGTTTTAAACATAGGTTGCTCAGCTCCATAGTGTACAAGAATGTTTCTTGATCATTTTTTAAATGGAAAGATGTCTATGTGTATACCTGTAGCTATTTCACATGTAGATTACCTCTTCCTCTAAATTTTTTTTATGGTTCTCATTGCCCATTTTTATTTAGCTGGTTTTCTGGGCACTATGCCCAGCTTGGATTAATGTTTGTTTATTATAATTTATTTTATCCAGGATAGTGTTTTAGCTGGGCATCTTAAAATGATTATAATTAAATAATAAGGTATACACTTAATAAGCCTATAAATGCAGTAGGTCAACAAAAATATTTTTTACCCAAGAGTTCACACAATAATAGGTGTATATGTGAAGTATTTTCTGGTTCTGTAACCTGCTCACCATTTATCTTTAGGCCAGTTTAGATTGATTCATATCTAAATTGATTAACTCTTTTTTCCTTTTATTTTAAGAGTAACCATGTCCCTTGCTATTTTATACCTTAAAAAGACAAGGGAGAATATGAGTTTTAAGTGACATACTTTGGGTAGAAGAAAATTATTAGAAGGGTATTCTCTAAAATTATATCACTTAAATACTTATGAGAAAAGATTTGTTCAGGAAATTGTCTAATGCATATAATGTACTTTAACAAATATATCAATGTCAATCACTAAGCCTAACATGAGAAGAAGGCGGGAGGGAGAGGGAATGGGGTGGGAACTGGGTAAGAGCTAATTGGGTAATGTGTACATGTATTTCTCCACCATCTTACATCCCATTAAAATGTATGAATACAATACACCAATAAAAATATTAAAAAATAAGACAAAATAAAATGTTTTAGATATTTTTGATAGAATATTGTACATGAAATTCAAAGCTTAAACATTACTTACTGAGTAGAAAGGTAAAAGATCAGAAATAACTATTAATATTTGAAAACCTGGAAGAAATGGAAAAGAACATACACAAACTACTATATATGCTATATAAGAAAATTATATTTTAACTATATTTTAATATCAATTATATGTTTTTTTCCTAGAAATGGCTGCTTAATAATTGAAGCAACAGTATTTGCCATCTGATGGGGACTTTAGTCTACAGTTAAAGTGCTATTTACTTCAAGAAAGCACTGTGAGCTAGTCATGGCGGCGCACATCTCTAGCTTCAGGTACTCAGGAGGCTGAGGCAGGTGGATCTCAAGCACAAGCCAGCCTTGAAAATTTATCAAGACTTTGATAATAAAATGAAATGATCAGAGGACCTATATTAGCAGTAGGGCACTTGCATAGATGGTGCTGGTTTCAATTGCCAGCATTGAAAAAATAAAGAACAAAAATGAAGATTTACAGATGGATTTATTTTCTTTCTCTTTTTTTAACGTTTATATTGGTGCATTGTAGTCACACATCTTATTTGGATAAAAGACTTGTGTATACATACATACACATATCACCCAATTAGCCCTTACCCAGTCCCCACCCCATTTCCTCCCTATCCCTCCTTCCCATACTTGGCTTAGTGATTGACCTTGATATGTTTAAGTACATCATGTGTTTTAGAGATTTTCCCTCTTCCCTCCTCCCATCCCCTCAGTTGGGTTGCCTTATTTGCTTCTCTTTAGCATCTCCTTTTTCATCTGGACTTCCTCATGTTTCTCATTTCTCCTTAGCTTTGGCATATTAGGGAAAACATCTGATTTCTTCTTTCCTGTGACCGATTAATCTCACTTAGCATACTGTCCTCCAGTTCCATCCATTTCATGTAAATAATGTAACTGTGTTTTTCTTTATGGCTGAGTAAAATGCATTGTGTACATATCCCACAATTTTGTAATCCATTCATCTGTTGATGGACATCTTGGCTGGTTCCATAGTTGGCAGTGTTGAATTGTGCAGCTATGAACATAGATACGCATGCATTACTTCGGTAGTTTGGTTTGCTTTCTTTTGGGTAGATACCCAGAAGTAGTATTGCTGGATCAAATGGTAAGTTCATTCCCATTTTTCTGTGGATCCTCCATACTGTTTTCCAATCCTACCAACAATGTTTTAGAGTTCTCACTTCTCCACATCCTCATCAGCATTTGTTGTTGTTTGTGTTTTGAATGATTGCCATTCTAGTTGAAGTTAGTTGAAATCTCAGGGTAGTTTTGATTTGCATCTCTCTGACTGCTAATGATGCTGAGCATTTTTTCATGCAATTATTGGCCATTTGAATTTCTTCTTTTGTGAAGTGTCTAATTTACTTGCACATTTTTTGATTGGGTTATTTACTACTGCTGAGTTCTAGATAATAATACTCTATTGAAGGAATAGTTGGTAAAAACTTTTCCCATTATGTTGGCTCTTGGTTGAGGTTCTTGACAGTTTTCTTTGCTGTACAGAAGCTCTTCAATTTCATGCAATCCCATGTATTGATTCATCTTTTAGATTTTTGTGCCTTTGGGGTCTTAATGAGAAAGTTTTTAATCTGTGCCTATGTGTTACAGTGTTAGACCTATGCCCTCTTCAAGGAACCTCAAGGTCTCTGGTCTAATTTCCAAGTCTTTCATATTTTCTATATTTAACTAATTTAATATTCTACCATATTTTATATTCATTTATGTGTATAACTATATTGAAGCTATTGAGATAGAAATATTAACATACATGTATACCAATATTAATTTACCAACAAACTTTATTTTTATTTTTATCTTATTCATCTTTGAAGTCCTCTTTGTAGATAATTTGTTGATTTATACTTCATTTCACAGATACTTGTCTCAGATCTTTCACTTGTGGCATAGATCTAAAATTTTATATATCAAAGAATATCTGCATTTCTTTCTGTCAGTCTAGTTTTATCATTGTTAATCATATGTGTTCTAGAATCTTAAGATTATCTCAGGATGATCATTCTGCATTCATTCTAACTTAATATTTCAGATTACACTGTCATGACATCAGAACTTTTCTTTGTTGGTAATCTCTATGTTCTATTTCAAAGTTTATATGATTAACCCTTTATATACAGGTTTCACACAATTTTAATATAAATGTGTATCTATTTTTATTGACATAGCTGGAAACGTAGTGTCCCA
>NC_137790.1:39422574-39692660 GCF_963383645.1 Muscardinus avellanarius
TAATATATGTTTAATACTTTTTACAGCATTATATTACATGCATATGTAAATGTATGCCTTACACTAATAGTGTACTTTTTAATTCTTTTTAATTGCCGTTTTAGCCAGTTACATTTTTTAAGAGTGAGATGCTTGATTAAAAAAAAATCTTATAACAAAGAAAATAGTACATTTACCTTGAAGATGTGTAAAATTATGCATTTCATTTGGGAAATTTAGCAAATTTAATGTTAGAAGAAGGAATAGTGAGGGATTCAAGGAAACCAAATATAACTTGAAATCAAATTAACAGACTTGTAACTATAGCATAGTTTTTGGAGAAGATTATATGGAAGCCTCTGACAAAGTCCAAAAATGTCAGTAAAATCTGACAAAGTAAACTTCTGAGTCTGAGACAATAATTTAGTATGGTTTTGAGAGTAAAAGATGGCCAAAGCAGACTAAGAAACATGACACTCAAATGAGTATTTTTAAAGACTAAAATATGAGCCCAATGTGGTGATACTTGTCTCTTTTCCCAGTACTTGGGAGTCTGAGACAGGAAGATTGCAGGCTTGAGGCTAGACTCAGCAATGTAGTGAAGCCCTGTTTTCAAAATTATACAATAAAATACTCCTGGCGGTGTTTATTGGAGGTAGAATGCCACTGGGTTCAATCCCCAATAACACACAAACACAGACACAGATACATATACACACATACATACACACACACACACACACAAACAAACACACACTAAAAGCTAAAGATTAAGCTTTATAGAATGGAATGTATAGATAAAAACTTTAAAAAATTTCAAATTTTCTTTCTTGACAACGTTGTTGGATTGAGTTCTTTGAAATTGTAGCTCTAAAAGTCTGAGGACTTTGTTGGTTATTGGTATTCATTCATCTATGTTCACAATTATATAGTTGCTTCTTTGACACCAAAGATTGCTGTTATTTAATATCTTTTAAAGCTAGAAAGAACCTTAGAATCATTTCTATTGTATTTGTTCCAGGAACAATGGAACTGTGAACAATGGAATTATGTTAGGAACTATGTCCCTAACTTTTTTATGAAAAAATAAGGTTGTTCAGTTGGCTAATGTTAGTAATAAAAATTGAAATCCCATGTTATTTCTTCCCATTCTCTGCTTAGGACAATATTATTTTTAAATTTTTTATTTGTGCATGTAATCATACATCTTAATTGGGTAAAAGATGGTAGAGGCATATATATATGCACACATCACTCACTTAGCCCTTCCCCGATGGATTATTTATTCTTATTCATACATTCTATGGGATTAAACAATAACATCATAATTTGAATTGTTTATTATACATATGCATATATTTCATTATTTTAGATAATTGTCATTATTATTAGAAAATTGAGAGCTATATATTTAACCTTTAACACTTTTATAATATGACTACACAAAGTATTAAAATTTTCTTTTAAATTTCTTTAAAAAATCAGATCCATAAACATAAGAGAAATAAAAAACTACCAATGGGATAGAAGTCAATTCTTCTGTCCTAACTTTTAAACTTAGACAGGACACTTACAAGTTATAGGACCTAAAACAGAGTACATAAACCTTCTATACTTCTGTTTGGATTTTATTTTGTATTATTATATTTTATTGGGATATTAAAGTCTCACAACATAATGTGGATCATGTTCACAATGGCATATATTCACACAGTACTTGGTGCCCCTCCCCACCTACTTACCATTTTCCTTCAGTCCCAATACTGAATGTCCAAGTTTTATTCACATGTATATAAATATTCAATGTAGCTTTTTCATTAATTAACCTCAGCCTTTTTCCTCCCCTACCCATTTTTTCAGGCTTTGCTGAGGTTTCCCCTCCATCATCTGGAGTCCCTCTGATATCCAAAATACTCCCCAGCTTGAGCATATTAGTGAAAACATATGTCCCTTCTCTTTCTGTGCTTGGATCTCACTTAATGTAATGTTCTCCAGGTCTCTCCATCTTCTTGATAATGACATGATTTTGTTCTTGTTTATTGAGGAATAGAATTCCATTTCCCATAATTTTGCAATCCATTTATCTGTTTATGGAGACCAAGGTTGGATCCATATTTTGGCAATTGAGAATTGTGCTGCTATAGACATGAGTATGCATATATTACTGTTAGTTCTCTGATTTCAACCCCTTTGGAAAAATACTCAGGAGTGGTATAGCTGAACCATATGGTTGATCCATTCCTAGTTTTCTAAGGAATCTCCACACTGATCTCCATAGTGTCTGAACTAGTTTTCACTCCCACTAATAGTGTAAAAGAGGAATTCTTTCCCCACATCCTCACCAGCATTTGTTGTTATTTAACTTCTTTATGCAAATCAAAGGTACACTGAGATTACACTTATGTTTTTTATCATCTAAAATGGGCTTAATTTTTTACCCTACAAAATCACTGTGAAAATTAAAAATTGTACAAAGGCATATACTTTAATGATAAGCACATTCTGAATTATATCAAGTAGATGTATAAATGCCCTCTATGTAACAATCTACTACTTTTTAGCTTTTAAAATATAATTTTTCTTTATATTATCATGTGTTATTTTCATTAGTTTCTTTGACTGTTGCTTTTAATAAACATATTTTACAAAGAAAATATGTAAAAAGAATGGGAGTACTTATACATTTCCTAAAATATACAAATAATATCAGTAAACTAATTAATATTTTAAAATCAATGAAAATGCAATTTTGATGCTGATGTATGAGTTGCATCTGCAGATTTGTAATATATTCAGTTCCATGTATATATCAAGTAATTGTATGATGAGAAATGAAAGCTAATGTTCAGCTAAGGTTTACCTGATCTATATGCATACATGCAAAATTCAAAGATAAGATTCAGATGCAAATGTGACTGTTGCAGTTAAAGTGAGTTTCTCTTTGAAGGTAACTCTATTAGAGTCCGTTTTATTTCCTTGAGTATTCTGCTTTGCCATTTTGTTCTTTTTCTTTCATGGCTAATTTACCAGAGATAGATTAAATTGACAACCTTGACCATTATTGTTTTCTTCATTATTTCTTGGTTTCTTCTCAAAAGTGCATCCACTGTTTTAAAAGCTTTTTTAATATAATAGTGCTTCAGGAGGGGGATATAGACCATATATTTTTACCAAAGGAATCATTTGGTTTGGTGAATAACAACCACTTGCTACTATCTGTTAACTATTTTGCTAAACACCAAGTTTACTAAAACCATGTGCTTGTCCATCAGTTTTTTTCTTGCTCATTGCCTTTATTTTCACAGCACTACCTTTCTCTATTGCTAATGAAATAAGATAAACTAAAGTGATATGTGTAATTTTCACATTTAGTTAACAGAACTAAGGAGACATTGAGTGTATCCTGATTTCCATTCAAATTGTAGCATGCTGTCTCCATGTTACTAATTATGGAGGGGAAAAGTACATAGACTGCATTTTCTTTTAATTCTACCAAATCTCTATGGAATTTCTTTTTTAAATGAGGTTAGTGACAGGAATGTCAATGGGTTAATGAAAGGGAAAACTACTTCACATATTGTTTCAAATTCACTTTAAACTTTAAATACTGCATGACATTTGAATTTAGAACTTGACTCTATGCTTACAACATACTGGTAAGATAAGAAATGTCAATTATCTGGTTAATTTGTTAATGCAGACAGCCAGTCAAGCCCCAACATGAACCTTCTTTAGTGTGTATCATCTAAGTTAACTGGGTACATAGTCTAAATTGATTTGTTAATTGCCAACTTTTTCTTCTGTTTGGTTCCTGCAGACTTCAGTTAGAAACACACACACACACACACACACACACACACACACACACACCACATATACACAACAAGCAATTATTCTACAGTATACAGATTTTTCCTTCCTTCACAAACTGATGTCTAAAATTTTAAGACTTATTTACAAAGTATAATTGATCTTTGAGAATAAAAAATGCATAGTGTTTAAACATAAACTCTTTAAAATTTTTTTTTGTTGGTGCATTGTAGTAATATATCTTAATGGGTACAGGATGGTGGAGGCACACATGCACACATCACCCAGTTAGCCCTGACCCAGTTCCCGCTCCATTCCCTCCCCCTTTCCTCCTTATCATGTTTGGCTTAGAGACTGACTTTGATATGTTTGTTAATGTACATCATGTACATTAGAGAATTTCCTTCTTCCCCTCTCTCATCCCCTCAGGTCACCTTGTTTGCTCATCTATAGTATCCCCCTCTTCATCTAGAGCTCCTCCTATGACCCATTTTCTCCCTAGCTTGTGCATATTAGGGAGAGCATCCGATTTCTTATTTTGTGTGACTGACTAATCTCACTTAGCATACTGTTCTCCAGTTCTGTCCATTTCCCAGTAAATGACATAATTGCATTTTTCTTTATGGCTAAGTAGAATTCCATTGCATAAACGCTTTTTAAAACATCTACTTCTATGACTATTAAAGATTTTTATTGTTGACTCATTTAGTCCTGTATTCTGTTTTATAGATGAAATTAGAAAAGTTAAATAAATTAATTAAGAGCCTGAGGTGGTGGCTCATGCTTGTTACCCCAGCATTCAGGAGGCTGAGACAGGAGGATCACGATACACGGACAGCTATAGCTACTTAGTGAGGTCCCCCACAACTTAGTGAGACCCTGTTTCAAAACAAAGAAGATAAAATAAGGCATGGGGTGTAGCTCAGAGGTAGAATGCCACTGGGTTCCAAAAACAGACCCGCAAAAAATAATTAATTGACTAATTAATTAATTAACTGAGGTTATATCCTAGGAAATCTAGGATATAAAGCTCTTTACAAAATGTCACATATCTCTATTTAAGGTGGATGACTAAGCCAGGCGTGATGGCGCACGCTTGTAATCCCCACGCTTGGGAGGCAGAGACAGGAGGATCACACAGGTTGGAAGCCAGCTTTGCTGGCTTAAGATTCCCTGTTTCCAAATAAAATATGCAATAGGTTTGGGAGTGTAGCCTGGAGGTAAAATGGTTCCATCCCCAGTACCACCAATAAATAAATAAAAATAAATAAATAAATAAATAAAGTGGATGACTAAAGCTCTGTATGAAATTTTATATAATTAATAAATACCAGTATCTACAATTTCTATTTACTATAATGTTCACGACAGATAAAAGCTACTAAATATTTTTACAAATCATGAAATGTATGGAATATGGTGTCAAATTAGACAATCCCTATACACAATAGTAAATACATAGAACACTGGTTCAGAAATATAAATGATAACTTTAAAAAAGTAAATCTGTAATTACAGTTTATATGGTATAACACATAGATAATAACTCAGTCATAAAATTAGGAATATTAGTAGTACTTGAGTTAATAGGTATCATAGATTGTTTATAGACAATAATGCATATCTCAAATTTAATTTTTAGCCAGGCGGGGTGACACATGACAATAATTCAGTACTTGGGAGTCTGAGACAGAATTGCAGGTTCAAAGTCAGCTTCCGCTACTGTTACCAAATTAAGAAAAAAAAAAAAAAAACAAGAGTAGGGGTGTAGCTTAGAAGTAGAATGCCCCTAGGTTTAATTCTTAGCATCACAAAAAATTAAGAATTCTAAAGTACTTATGTAGTTCTTTCCTAGTAATTATGTATATTATCATACTATAATAATGGTTGTTTGCTTATCCATTTTAAGGAATGATACTCTTGATATCCATATATAAGTTTCCAGTACTTGAACATTAACATGGTTTATAATCAGCTGTTTAGGTCAGATCTCAAAGCTTTCAGTGATTCCCACAACATATTCTTCTACAAACAGAAACATGAATGTGTTCTTCTTAAAAGATACTTTAATGTGTCACCTCTTAAAAGTTTGAGTGGGTTTTCATTCCCACAAAATAATAGTCTCCCAAACTACATTTCCATTTTCTCTTTCATTATTCCCTTTCTTTTTCAGATCTGACTAAATTGGAGGATATATTGTATAATTAAGTATATGCAGAGAAATACATATTTAAGAAAATCTCATGACTTTACATTTCTTTGCATTTCAATTCCAACCTTGTCTTTTAAAACTGAAATTTCAAATAACCTATTCTTCAAGGTCCACATAGGTAGACAATGCCCCCATTTTTATTCTTCAGCTAAAAATATATCTTTACTCTGATTCTAATTCTGTGCTACTGATGCCCTTTCTATGGTACTGTGACATTCTTGGGGAGCTGTTGTCCTTTATATTTGTGCTTTCTTATGGCAGAGACACTAGTTTTCAGATCTTTGTGTATCCATACTGTCTTGTTCATCATCTTTCTGAGAGTTTAAAAATAAACTAATATAACCTAATATAGATTAGGATGTACTCTTCTTCTTCTTCTTCTTTTTTTTTTTTTTTTTTTTTTTGTACTGGGGATGGAACCCAGGATCCTTCTACTTCCAGGTTACAACTCCAGATCTATTTTATAATTTTTTTGTACAAGTTATCACTAAGTTGCTGAGAGCCTCACTAAGTAGCTGAGGCTGGCTTTGAACTGGTGCAATTCTCCTGTCTCAGCCTCTCAAGTACTGGGATTACAAGTGTGTGCCACCACGCCCGGCTAGCATGTACTCTTCTATTGATATGGCTAGCACCATGAAAGGTTGAGTGATTTACCTAAGATTGTGTGAACAAGTATATATATGCTCACATGTCTAGATATAGCTACTCAATTCAGAAGTTTTTGAAGTATGACTCTGGGGAGGGAGTTGATCTCTGGTTTCATCTGAACTGATGGTTATCTCCAAAAGATAAATGTCTAATGTTAGGCAAAGAAATAGTATGACAGAAATTTCCAGGGTAGTGGTTATGCTCAGACTCCTATGAGTAACTTTCTGGTTATAGAAAACCATCTAATTTTGAGCTTGAGCAAGATGTCTGAAATAAAATAAGAAGCAGTTGGTAAGAACTATACAGTGCACTGACCCATTCAGGTAGTTGAGCTTTAGGAACTTTTTTTTTTTTCTGGTGGTACTGGGGTTCATGGAAACCCTTCTACCTCCAGGCTACACTCCCAGACCTATGTTTTATATTTTTATTTGGAAACAGGGTCTCTTAAACCAACAGGGCTGGCTTCAAACCTGTGTGATCCTCCTGTCTTCACCTCCCAAGCACAGGGATTACAAACGTGAGCCACCATGCCCGGATTTAGGAACAATTCTTAAAACCATATTGGAATCTTTTTCTTCTTGGACCTTGACTATTTAATTTTTCTGTGCCCCTTCACACCTTCCCTTGTAGCTCTCTGCCCTCAGAGCCTTGCTGGGTTGCCCTTTTCCTCACCACTCAGTTTTAAACTCCCCAAAGAAACCAAAGTAATTACCTGTGACATTTTTTATAACACCCAGCTTCTAGTGAAATAATTCATTATTTGCATAATCATGAACTGCTTATCCCAAAAGGAATATACACCTGTCAAGGACAGGAGCTCTGTCTGGAATACTCTTGTATACCCGAGAGCTTCCAACAAACTACTTGAGCATAAGAATCCTGAATAAATATTGGTTGGTTGACTTAAATGGTAGAGATTCAAAACTGAAGGCATCAACTGAAGTTTACAAGATGAAAGTGGACTTTTTCCTGCTGGGGAATTATTACTCAAATTGGTGCTCTTTTATATTACCAGATTATTTGGTTTTATGTTAGGGTAATAAAAGGAGTTCCATAGTCTCCCTTCCCTGGTCACATGTTCTTACCTGTTAAAGTTTAGGTCAAATGAGCTAATTTACTGGAGAGGCTACAGCTTCAGGTGGATGATGCCGAGTGTCTCCAGTTATGTGATTCTTCTGGTAACTATAAGTCAAGGAGATGAGCAGGTATTGCCTTAAACACAGATAAATCTCTCAGTTCTTGCCACAGTAAAAAAGTAGAGACACAGAAATGCCTTTTGTGGTAAAGTGAAACTTCACTTGAGATTCCAGCCCATAGGTCACCTTCTTCCTCTGAGATCAAGGATGCTTTACTGTTTGCAGCCACACTTAAGCAGTTATCAATATTTTCCTAGAAATATTTCTTATGTCTTTATTTAAAATGGGTATACACTTACTAAATGAAGACTGACTGACCTTTTTGGCACTTGAGGTGAAAGTGGTTTCTGAATAGACTAAGGAATATAAACAGAATGGAGTGAAGGAGAATTTGAAAAGGAATTTAAGAAAATGCTCCTGAAAAACAGGGAGCCGTTTTCATTGACTATCCATAATACTTAACCATATGTGAAACAAACAATGTTTGTTCAATAAACTGCCTTCATAGTCCTGATTTACAGAACCAAGGTGTAAATACATGCCGAATTAATGTTAAAACTTTACTAAGTGAGGACATATTCAATGTGAAATTAATTCATTGAGCAGCTCACTTTGAAATGAAAATTTAGAAGGACAATATGTAGTCATTGACTAAATATATCAGCAAAAAAGATATACTTAAGGCAAACTATTTTAAATCTCAAATCAGAATTTTGTGTATAATGGGAACCCATCAAGAATTATTTTATTTAAATTTCTGATAACACAGTAAAATCTCTATCCCCAGAACAGAGTAATATTATTGCAATATTTCTGTAGCACTATTAAACTATTCAAGCATCAGTTACTCATTTTAAGTCAACACACTTCTCTTGTTTCATCTAAAGTAACAAGAAAATTTTTTTTTAAATCTAGAGAAAAAACCACGTGAAGAACTTTTCTTAGTGTAATATAAATTTAGTGTGACACTCCATTCCAGTGATGCCCAAATAACAGCCCCTAGACCAGAGCATGTTTCTAAAGAAGGCGCCATAGATATATAGGGAAACGAGAACAAAGTTTATTTGTGAGTTTTCAAAAAATGTATTCATAAGAGTTATGTACTTTACTCTGAAATTGTTGTTTTTAACTTTTTTCACTCTTAAAACACTTTCTTGGGAGGGAGGGGTGAGGGGAAGTGGGAGGGGGCACCAAAAACTGTGTGAATGTATGCCATTTTCAATAAGATCCACATAAAAATAAAAAATAACACTGTATGAGAAAACTGCATTAGTAGATAGCAGTAAAACAGTCATCTTGTGCACTTCTCAGACCTCTTTTGAACACCAGGTTTATTGTTAAGGGAAAATTCTGTTTCTCTTTCTGAGCAGCTGTAATCTAATTAGAGTCTGGGAAAGATCCAGGATCAAGAAATCAGAGAGAGGTCAAAATCCCATGTGATAGGCAACAATCACGGAACTAGTAAATAAAAAAAAGAACACAGCAAAGAAGGGCTCATGTGGTATTTTTATTTCTGTGCAATAAAAGTACTGTATGTGCACAAATGTGTTTAAATATGTGGAAAAAAATGGGTTCCTGCTGGTTAAGGGAGGGGAAGTGGAGGTCAACTAGGGAGTGTGAGATTTCTCTTCCTTTTTGAAATTATGTGCCAAGAACATCATGTAAAAAGCAAATACATATATTATACATATATACTTAATCATATGCACATATGATTAAAATAATTTTAAAAGACCCCTTTTATGGGAGAAAGCAGGAATGGCAATCACATTGCTGGGCTGCAGTGAGAAACAAAGAAAATAAGTTCCCATAAGAGGGTGGTGATTACCAAAGGAAGGCTCACAGGAAGAAACTATACCCTAAGCATTTGCAGTGAAAAGCATATTGTTGGCAAAGTGAATAGGGAAAACAAGACATCGTTCAGAATATACTGCAAAAGGCCTACATTTCACGAGCACTGCTTAACCTCTTCCTTAAAAGAGCCAGCTCTGCCACCCTCACCAAATGAAAGAGGCCCCTTGGTGTGGTTCTTACCTGTTCTGCTGGATTTATAATCACAAAGAATATATGCTGGATCAAGACGTGAAGCTGTTACAGTGGAATCTTCTTGATGTTTTTCCCAGTGTTTGGTGGTGTGGAAAAGGAAGGGGAGGGAAGGTAGAAGAGGGGAGATTATAAACAGAACTTTGTCAAGTTTCATGTCTTCTGTAAATTTTCCTTCAAATTTTTTAAGACTTGCTACAATTTGTCTTCTTGTATGTATGCTAGCAGCCATCACAAATGCTTAAGAAACAACTAACTCAAAAAAAAAAATAATAAATTATAGAAAGTGATTCCCAATTCGTCATCTTGCTTAGAGTAGGGTGGTACATTTACATCTGATTAAATGTTATTTATATACAGTCTGCTTTCACATTAAAATTGTACCATTACCTATGAGCTCAAGATGCTGTATATAATACACTATGCCTATAGAATACTGTAGAAAATTGCAAGTCGCAGGTGTCATGAAAATCAGTCCGTAGGGCTGGGGTGATTGTCCTATTCTGGTACATTTACAGTTCCCTGACACCTTTTTGAAAAGGACCACTCTAAATAGTGCAATTTGAATAGCCTTTCTTGTTAGACTTCAGAAGGAAAAAAGGCAGGTTGTATGTTATTCCTGAAATCATATGTGCATATCTTTCCTGAAATGAATATTTTTAAAAATCTTTCTTTCAATTTAAGTGGCTTTTTACAATATTTTGCTCTGAAATCGGGTGTGATAATACCAAATTGAACAGTGTAGTATAATATATGTCATTGTCATGCAAACAACAAAATTGCTTGGCATGAAAGAGTGTATCACAAAACGAAGGGAACCATTTACTTCTATGTTCAAATCAATGTATGTCTCTCGTCATTCAGATGTCATTGGCCAATGTTTTTGTATAAATAGAATATTTTATTTTTACAATTTGAGATACAATTATATCCAAAATTCCTTCACTAAATTTTAAAAAAGTATTTGATCCTATTTCCAAGATATTTCCCTGATTTCCAGATTAGTGCCCAAAACTCCAATGATTTTTTTATAGCTCTGAGACAATGTAGATATCCAAGGTATATTCACTGGAATATGAATTTACACAGCTATTGATTTTCATAAGTTTTCTAAGGAAATAGACTGTATAAACATTAAGGATTAAAATAAGCAATTGCTAATGTTTCATACATTTTCTCTCCATCTTGAATACTTTTAATTTTTTAAATGTTTATATATCTAAATTTTAATTTATATACTTTCTCATTGACCATGCATACTTTCTTTTAGATATTTACCCCAAAGTTTAGATTGATTACATGGGGCATTTTATGAAGTGAATTATAGTATATAATAAGTAAGTCAATGGGGAGATTGGTAAACATACTTGACAATGTTTCCTCAATAATATTGCAGTGTATTTGTTTTGAGTGAGTGTGACAAAGCATTTTAAAAATTGCTAAGGAAAACATGTGTATTTTCCTTTAGCCTCTATATGACAACTATATATGTGCTTAATTTTTGAATGTTGAAATTGAGAATCAAAGGATAGATGTAAGCCAGACATGGCAGCTCATAACTAGAATCCCAGTATTTAGGAAGCTGAGACAGGATCACAGATTCAAGGGCATCCTTGGCAATTTAGGAAGACTCTGTTTCAGGAGAAAAAATACAAAGTTCTGGTGATATAGGTCAGGAGTAGAATGCCCCTGAGTCCAATCCTCAGTACCAATAAATAATAAATAAAGAAATAAATAAATAGCAATTTCAATAAACTGAATAGCAATTTGGTAGTATTAGTCACTGAAGACTGAGAAATTGATATTAATATTAGCAGTGGCTACTATGGCACTTAGACTTGTAAAGTGCAGTAAAATATGGTCATATGCCTCTTTTATAGCCATATACAACTCTTACAATAAATTCAGGCAGTCTTAATTGATTTTTGAATTAATTTTTGTGTTTCTGCGTATGTCTAAAATTGCTTTTCTTGTAGTATCAATTGTGTGTTACTGACAGGCTTCCATAGCCTGACATCATTGGAATTCAAATTTGGTTATGCATAAAAGAGCTGTATTTGTTGCCAATCAGAGAAGTGTGTTTTCAAAACAAGGATAACATTTTATTTTTCCTTCTCCCCAGTTCTGCAGTAGTGTAAGTGTTAAAGCCTGAGAGGTTTAGAAAGCTGCAGTGAATGTGTTAAGACTGTTAATGAAGCTTCTGAATCTAAGGACAAAATTAGCTCTCACACCCACACTGCGCAAAGTACAGCAACTGTCTGATAGAATTGCATCATGACTTTTACCTGGGGACACGGGTATTATATTCAGCAGAATTGATGAAATTGGGAAGACAGATGTGCCCAAAGGACATTTTAAGAAGCTTGTACCTACATAAATTGCTTGTGAAAAATCTCTAAAATTTGAATAAGAAACCAATGTAAAATGCTTTCTGCCTGTAAACTTCAGGTCATATGATATATATTATCTAGCATTTCCTTTAAGAAGTGAGAGCATTTGGCTTACTCTTGGTATCAAAAGTCTATATTTTGTCAGCCCAATGAATGTCCATTTTTTAAGGTAAATATTTTAAGATAATTATTTAGGACTAGACAGTTTAATGAGTTGTGCTAATTCTTTTATGTTGTTTGCTTAAATGCATTAAATTTAGGCTTCCATTGCAATGTGACTGGTATGTAAAATGATACATAGAATTGAATAATTTGGATATTGTAGCCACGTAGCAAAGAATCACAAAGTAAAAAACAGGTTAATCAGTACCCCCCACATATACAAATCCAACAAATTACAGTATCTTTAGCTCATTGATTATGGAGACATGCAAAATCAGTCCTAATAATCTCTACATATAAGTCTTAGACATGAAGACTTTTAAAAGTATAAAATAGGTCTGGGAGAATAGTCCAGAGGTAGAAAAGCCCCTGGGTTCCATCCCCAGTACCACAAATATAATAGCCATATATATATGGCTACAGAATTTCGTTTGTAAAAACATAAATATCAGGAAATATTCTTACTTTTAACTTCATACGAGTAATAGATAAGTAATAGATGATTGTCATTTTAGGAAGGTGGTAGATATAGTTTTATGTTTGCTGTTTTAATAAATGTGAAGAAAAGCAACATACAAAGTCCAGAGATTTTTAATTTTGCAAGAAATACTTTTTCTATTTTGGTTTTTTTTCTGCATATAACCATGAACTATTACATTTTCTTTTTATTATTCAGAGAAATTTTAACTAGTAAATTTTATTTATAAACCAATCTTTTAGAGACCAGGTGTGGTGTCTCATGCTTGTAATTCCAGCACTTGGGAGGCTGAGACAGGAGGATCACTCAGGTTTGAAGCCAACCTCAGCTACTGAGTGAGGCTCTCAGCAACTTAGTGAGACCCTATTTCCAAATAAAGTATAAAATAGGTCAGGGTGTATAGCCCAGAGGTAGAAAAGCCCCTGGGTGACACTCCTAGTACCACAAAATAAAATAAAATAAAATATTCTTTAGTATCTAAGAAAATTCTAGAAAGTTGCATTATATCTACTTGTGTGTTTATAAAATATTTTAAAATGTTAATTCAATGGCCTTCAAAGCACTAAAATTCATCTGATACTGACAACATGACTATACTGCTAATATGGTTATTGACATTATCAAGAAATATGGGGTCACCTTCAAAATTCGTAAAATGAATAGTTCTGTCCACCAGAGGGCATGGATTTTCCATAGGAAAAAATAGAATATTAAGGTGGAAAAACTAATGGTCAGAAAAAGTGACCTTTATTTTGACTGACCATACTCTTTGTTTCTTGAGATATAATAATTCAGAATTGATTTACATAGACACCCATAACTTAATTTCATCATGACCCCAGTTCAGATTTTCTGTGCAATTTATTGCCTCTTCCCTCCTTTGGCAGTTTATATATATGACTCTTTACTATCATTCATCTGCTTTTTATGTCTTCTTTCTTTCTAATTATACTTTAAGTCCTTGAATGACATATAGCCTTATTTTTAGGATTCTCCATTTCCATAGTAAAATACAGTAACTTGTCTGAGGCAAATGATAAGTAATTATTTGTTAGTGAAAGTAATAATGGTTTTGAAGAAATAAAACTTATTATTAGTATTAAAATAATGTTACCATAGCAACTGATAGTTTATAAAGCATTCTTAAATCTGTCATTTACTGAAGTCTCCAAATAAACATGTTTTTAAATTTTGTTTTAGGTTTTAAACAATGTTTCCAGGTTTATGATAGTAAATAATTTACTAAGAAAAATGAAGCTTTAAAGTGACTTTTGTTTTAGGGAATAGTTTTCTTTTAGTCCTGAGAGCAAGACATTTTATGAAATTCTTTCTTGAGTAAGCTATCTCCTGATTATTTTGTTTCTTTCTTAACTTCTTAAGCTCTGTAGATCAGCCAAGTTTTAGATTCCAAATTTAAAATATATTTTTAGCAGAGAATGGCAAAATTCACATTATCGTTATCTTTCTATTTATACAAGAAAATAATAACCTTGATTTATGTGAATTATCTAACTAGAGATGCTATAATGGATTTTTATGTATGCAGACAGCCATTAATAGAAAAGTAGTAGCAGCAATTTTTTTGTGTGTGTGTGGTGGTGGTATGGGGGTTCCTGAAAACCCTTGTACCTCCGGGCTACACACCCAGTCCTATTTTTTATATTTTTATTTGGAAACAGGGTCTCTTAAGCCAGCGTGGCTGGCTTCGAACCTGCGCAATCCTCCTGTGTCTGCCTCCTAAGCACGGGGATTACAGGCTTGCTCCACCATGCCTGGCTTAAAAGCAACTTCTTGCCAAATTTTAGAGTTAGTAAATTGAGCTTGAGAAAGTAACTAATCTTGAAGGGTTATATAACTAAATTGTAATAGAAATAGCAGATTTGTAGTCAATTCAATAATTAAAACCATCATCTTCCAACAGTTATTTTATTAAATCTGTGCTTTCAGATGGGCTTATCACCATCATGCAAAATAAAAATGTTAATTTCTATTTTCTTAATTTTTTTGTCTAAATGTCATTTTCAGGGAATTCACAATTCACCCTTTGAATTATTAATTTATTCTAGTTAATACCATTCAAATACTTAAATCAATACTTAAAATATATTTCCTTTTAAAGTTTTATTTTTACTTGACAATAATAATTACACATAATCATGGGATATAATGTGCCAGATTGGATACATGTATACATTGTACAATGGTCAACTTCAGGTAATCAACATACATATCACCTCAAATATTTATCATTTTTGTGATGAGAACACTTAAAATTTTCTTACTTATTTTGAAATACACCAACTATTAATAATGTAACTTTGCTGTACAATAGAACACCAGAACTTATTTCTTCTGTGACTTTGCACCCAGTGACCAATATCTCCCTTTACACTCCTTGTTGCCTTTGGTCTACTCTCCAATGCAACTTTTTTATCTCTGACATATAAATGACATCATGCCTTGTTTCTCTTATTTCACTAAGTATAATGTCCTCTAGATCCATCTGTATTATTTTAAATGACAGAATTCCCAGCAAATAACAGAAGTTCCTCCTTTTAGTTATTTTTTTCTTTAGTTATATAGAATCCAGGGGCATTCTACCTCCAAGCTATACCCCAGCCCTATTTTTTATTCTTCATTTTGAAACAGGGTCTCACTAAGTAGCTAAGGCTGGTAGTCAATCTGCTATCCTCTTATCTCAGACTCTCAAGTACTGGGATTGCAAGGACATGCCACCACACCCAGCTTCCTCTTTTTTTTTTTTTTTAAGTTTAGTACATAGATAGTTCGGGTAATACAGATATTTTAACTATATTTATTCTTTTATTAATGTTTTATAGTTGTCACCATATAGATATTGTAGAAGAAAGAGACTGGTTAAATGTACTCCCAGGTATTCTATTTTTATGATATTTAAAGTGGGATTAATTTTTAGAATACATTTCAATTATTTTTTAACTTTTATTGATGCATTGTAGTCATACATTGTAATGGGATAAAAATGGTGGAGCCATACATGCACACATCACTCAATTAGCCCTTACCCAATTCCTACCTCATTCCCTCCGCCTTCTTATTTCTCATGTTTGCTTAGTGATTGACTTTGATATGTTTGTTAATATACATCATGTACATTAGAGAATTTTCCTCTTCCCCCCTCCAATCCCCTCAGGTCACCTTTTTGCTCATCTCTAGTATCTCCATCTTTTTCTAGCGCTTGTAGTATGATCCATTTTATTCCTAGCTTGCGCATTTTAGGGAGAGTATCCAATTTCTTATTTTTTTGTGACTGACTAAACTCACTTAGCATAATGTCCTCCAGTTCCCTCCACTTCTCTGTAAATGCCAAAATTTTGTTTTTCTTTATGGCTGAGTAAAATTTCATTCTGTTCATATGACATAGTTTTGTAATTCATTAATCTGTTGATGGATATCTTGGCTGGTTCCATAGTTTGGCTATGGTGAATTGTGCAGCTATGAGCATAGATATATGCATGCAATAGTTTCAGAGTTTGGTTTCCTTTCTTTTGGGTAGATACCCAGAAGTGGTATTGCTGAATCACATGGTAAGTTCATTCCCATTCTTCTGAGGATCCTCCATACTGTTTTCCAAAACAGTTGCACTAATTTGTCTTCCCACCAACAGTGTATTAGAGTTTTTACTTCTCCACATCCTTGCCAGAATTTGTAGTTGTTTGTGTTTTCAATGATTGCCATTCTAGTTGGAGATAGGTGAAATCTCAGGGTAGTTTTGATTTGCATCTCTCTGATTGCTAATGATGTTGAACATTTTTTATGCATTTATTGGTCATTTGAATTTCTTTCTTTGTGAAGTGACTAGTTCACTTGGCCATTTTGAAGGGTTATTTGTTTTCTTAGTGCTGAGTTTCTTGAGCACTTCAATTATTTTCTAACAAAAATAAATACACACATAACTTGCCTCTATTTATTTATTTATTTATTTATTTATTTATTTATTCATTTTGAAATGGAAATGCTAAAGTTAGAAAATAAACCTAACAAGATCCAGCAATAAATGCCACTCAGCACTACAGAATCCTCTTGCCTATCATGACAAACACATTGTATAGAGTCTTATCCCCAACATCTCAAGAAATATAAGCCACATAGCATACATTTTTGCTGTAATGGAAATCCTATATTTTCTCCTATCACAATATCTGAGGTAAATGTATTCTTTGATGAATTATGCCCAGGTTATTCAAGATGTTTTCGTTGTATCCCAGGGTGTATCTCAGATGTTCAAATCACAGATTTCCATAGCAATGCGCCAAATAAATAACCCAAACTCTTCAATAAAAAAATCAATGTAGTTAATCTTTGGCTGTGCTCAATTGGGTCTTGCTTTAAATATACATGTTTTACTACAAGCCTACTGTTAAAAATCAGTTGGTGAGTAGTATACATGAAGATAATTTATCTATGGTTATCAATTAAAATCCGATTATTAATCACGTTTTACATAAGGGAAATTTTACCTAATATAAGCCTCTTTTTAAAAACAAATATTGAATCATTGACTAATTGTTCAATTATGAAATTTTGCTTAAGTCATTAATTTTTTTGGTGGTACTGGGGTTCCTGGAAACCCTTCTACCTCCGGGCTATACTCCAAGACCTATTTTATATTTTTATTTGGAAACAAGGTCTCTTAAGCCAGTGAGGCTGGCTTCAAACCTGTGCAATCCTCCTGTTTCAGCCTCCCACGCATGGGGATTACAAGCATGCGCCACCACACCCAGCTAACTTATTAATTTTTAATAACAATAAATTACATAGCAAAATTTGTATATTAAGTTGTATTATAATAGAAAACAAAAACTGTTTTCCCTTAACTAATTATAAATATTTTGACATAGAATAGTATTTTTCCTCAACAATATTATTTTTATTTAGAAATGTGAACAACCTTTTTTAAGCTCTTCCATGTGAATGGGACTATATCTTTTCCTTCTCTATTGCTCAGATTTTGTGACCCAGAGGCTGAATCTGTTCAGAAGAAGCACTTCTGTCTAATCCCACAAAGATACCTTATGTACTAAAAGAAATACTGCCTTTATCCCTGTATTTTACACACACAATGCTTATCTTTCTTCATTGTAATTACAACATAATTGCATAAGTGTTAAATATGCAGCTTAATTCCTTTTACAAGTGAATATACTTACATATATGCACAGTCAATATATAGTGCTCCACCACCCTGATACTCTTTCTCGGTCAGTATCCTTTTTCCCTTGTATAACTAATAATAGTTATATACACTCTTTTTTCCACAGAAACATTGTCCTGTTCTTGAGCTTTAGATAAAGATATCTATGCTAACTTTTTTTTCTGATACTAGGGATTGAATTCAAGAGCATTGTATGTCTGAGCTATATTCTCAGCCCTTTTTATTTTTTTTAAATTGTAAAACAGAATCTAGCTAAATTAAGGGTCTTATTAAGCAGGTGGCCTCAAACCTGTGATCCTCCTGTCTCAACATCTCATGTACTAAAATTATAGGCATGTACCACCAAATGCAATTATGATTTTTTAATTTTTACAAATGTTATGGGAGATATCAATTTGATTTATAATTATATGACCAAAGATATAAAATATATTTTAAGCCAGTATCATTTCCCTTATGATCTAAAATTTTCAGGATTTTGTGTTTTCTTGGTTGACTTGCTTTTTAAATTAACACAGAAATCTAGACGTTTTTATGAATTTAGCCAATGTGAAAAGATAAACTACTCATACAATCACCACTCAAATGTTTGTTCTTTTACTTTTAGACTAGTGGCTTACAGACTGGAATATACTTTTTTCCTAAAGATCATGTTTTAAATAGTCTATCCTAATCTATAGAACATTATTATTTAATTAATGTAATTAAGTTTTAAGTGCTCTAGTTTTATTATCAGAAGACTAAAATATGTTTCTTTGTTCATTAAGATAGTGTTTTTTGGTTTTTTTTGGTTTTTTTTTTTTTTTTTTTTGGTGTTACTGGGGTTCCTGGAAACCCCTCCCCGGGCTACACTCCCAGACCTATTTTTCTATTTTTTTTCTATGTTTTTATTTGGAAACAGGGTCTCTTAAGCCAGCGCAGCTGGCTTCGAACCTGTGTGATCCTCCTGTCTCCGCCTCCCAAGTGTGGGGATTACAAGCGTGTGCCACCATGCCCAGCAAAATAGTGTTTTGTGATGGAGAGAAACAATAATCAGTTTACAATGTTACTGATTTTCTTACTCTTCTGTTATCTTATAAAAATAGATAAATTTTAATTTTATTAATATATTTAATCTCAAGAATATTAAATAAAGAATAACCTAATTTAGAATTCTTTAGCTAAAAAGAATTAGTTTTTAATCTTAAGATACAAATAAGGTAATTATTTCTTTTAGCATTAGAACTGAATTTGATTAATTTAGAGCTTGAAAAGGAAAAGATTAAGAATTATACATTTTCCCAAAAGTGTTCTTCTAGAAAAGTGAGCAAAATAATTTTTATAATTGCAAATATATTTCAAATATAGAATATCCACAAATCTCACACTGTACAAATATGTAAAATTGATATCTTACTATCATTTACCTTCAATATTCTAGGTAGTATATAGTCACCACTCCGTAATCATTTTTTCCCACTGTGTGTTGTTTTTAATTGCATAAAAATTGGGGCAAGGCCTTCTTGTATCAGACAATACATATTATATTTCTTGTTTGTTTCATTTTTTTGACTATGGGTAGGAACCCTTCATAATTTTCTAAGTATATGTTCACATATTCAAAACTTTATTCATTTAAATCAATCTCTTCACTTTAATGAAGTACACAATGACTAGTGTCAATTTAAAAATTTGAAGAACCTCAGAAATGTCTAAGGGACAGTATGCTACCACTGACCTTAGCTAGGGAATGCATTCTCCCAGCAAGAAAATTTGCCTTTTTTAGGATCTATTAAGCAGCTGTTAAATTCTTTAAGGTCAAGAACTCAAAGATAGATAGCAGAATTTAATTTGCCTTTCAGAGACCTTATTCTAACATCACTTATAGAGATAATATAGGCAGAACAGGCATTCAAATGATTGAAACAGCCATGTCCTAACCTCCCGTGTTTGAAACAGCCATTTCCTATTTATATGCATACATTTTATAAAATATTGACTCAGTAATTTGACTAGATTCGTAGCTTACTTGACTATATACCTATATATCATACCTGGTAAAACAAGAAACTATGTCTGAGGTTTTCTTACTGCATCATTATGCAGGTATTTAAAGTAACCACAAGAAGATAGAAAAGTTATTTTGGGGGTGGGGCATTCATTTGAACCACCTCCCCCATGCCATTCTGGCAAGGGGCTGTAACTATCTTCTGTATTTCTATCTTTTTAATAAACTTATTTAAATCTTCAAAAAAGGAAAGGTTATTTTTGTAGTTATTCAATAATGTTATTGATAAAGTATATCAGACACTGATCAAATTCTTGTCCTCAAAGACTTCACTCCAGTTCTCAAAATGAGCTGGTCCTTAGAGCAAAAATTAGGATCACTTATAGTCTAAAAAGTGATTTTAATCTCCTCATCAAAATCTTTAGGCCCAAGTCTTACTTTTCACATTTTATGACAAAGGGCTCTATGTGTTCATTTATCTATTTGATAAATTAGAGTAGATCAAAGCTCAATTTTGAAAACTATAACTTTCTAAATGTACTTCTTCAGTAAAGTTAAAGATGAATGGCAGGTAAATTATCTTATTTAGAAACAGAAGCAACCTTCGGACCTATAATTGAACTAGTGTAGAATAGTGTCACTGGGGACTCAAAGCAGGTTGTGTGGATTCAGATTCCCAATCTGCTTGGATATCTATTTGAGCTTAAATTCTGTTAGCATCAGTTTCTTCTTTTGCAAATAAACATGGTGTGAAAAAGACTTAAGATGGTTGTTAAGAGCCATCAATAAATCATGTAAGTTAATTGCACAAGCCTGGAACATAACAAGCACTCATTAATGTCAGCGATTATCATTCTGTTGTTGTTATACATATGTGTCTTTCTAACAATGGCCAACACAGAAAAAAAAACATTTTAATACCCACTAGAAATCGGAATTTTCATATTTCTGATAACTATGTCAGTTGAATTTCTAAAGGAATTGCCAAATCCTGAACGTAGTACCCATTTATCTCTCTAGGTTCTCTAGGATTTATTCTTGTATAAAGTTGGATCATCAGGATGGTACATTCCAGAACTGTTTACTTTAGCTTCTTTATGAGATGTCTTTACAGAACTACAATTTGGAATCATGCCATTGGCTTCTTATCAAAGGTCATTGTTAGAAAAACTATGTGGAGGAGACCTCTGCTCTGTTTGTGAACTTATTATTGAAGACAGTGTCCATTCTCATTTTTAATGTCTCTTGGACAAAGATTCTTTGTATAAATTGGTCCTAGAGCTAAACTTAGTGATTTTAGTGTATATCAATTATTTTGTTTTAGAGTACCATACACTTTTCGAAAGGAAGAAGGACTTTAATAATACATAGAAGATTCTTTTCAATGTATACAGTTCTGGAAAATGTTAACTATTTCTCTACTTCTTCCATTAGGAAAGAACAAAACCTAATATATTTATTTTCCTTTACAAGCTTAACATGTTACCTTAGTAGAGAAGATTTGCATGTAAAAAGATCGACCAGAGAAGCAAGAGATTTGTAATATTGAAGATAAAATTTTCAGGAACAGACTCTTTGGAGTTTCTATCAGCTCACATCACGTAAATCTGAGGTTGGGAAGCAGCAGACCTCTGACTGTTGGTTGCTCTGCATGGTGTTTTAGAAGACACTGCAGGGGCCAGGTGTTATACTTAGCTAGATACAAGCATTCAGGCATCTATTGTCATTCTCAAAATCTTTCCTGTTAAATTCATCTCTATAATCAAGGTCATGTTCGTAAATGGTAGAATCTGACATTAATAGTCCCCACTGCATTACTTAGTCATAAGAGTTCCTTGCGCATTTGCTTAAAAGCTTGCAAAACTTGGAGCAAATATGTTCTGCAGAGCTCAAGGGATCATAGGAAAACAGGGTTATGCAATCATCCCTCTGTACTTTCTGCTCAGTTTCTAAAATATATTGCCTGATTCTCTTCCACCGTGAGGCATGATGATCACCCTTTCAAAGCACGAAGGGATGCTTAGGAGTATTAATATTGCCACTTCTTTCTCACAGCCTGTTTTCTCCACTGTGGAACTGGGAGAGCGGGAGAACTGAGCTTTCTTCATTAGTTTATAAAAAATATGTGTTCTGTATCATAGATCTTGAAATAGTATTCTCACGATGAAGGGAGTATAGTCAAGTCTCTAGGAAAAGTGAATACTTCTAAACTATGCTGGAGGCCAATAACATGAGAAAATGATTATTCTGCAGATAGGAAAACACTACCAGGCACCAGTCAGAGCTGTCCGCAGGCGGGAACATCCTAAAGAAAATAACTTTTTCAGTTAGCCATGCCCTTATCTCCCCCCCTTCCCAAGAATATACAAGAATTGCCTGCTGTAAATATCTACTAAAATCAGGTATATCACTAGATTACCAAAATTAAATCCCATTAATAATATAATACTTAGCCATAAGTAAATCTGAAAGTCTAATATTTAGCTAGATCTTAATTTGAAGACTTCCAGTCTACTTTGTAGCACTTCACTTAACAGAAATAACAGCAGGTATTTTTTGTTTAACATTTGCTTTATAATAATTTTTCCAATGTTAAGACTTTTATAATTAAACTTGGGTCTCTATACTTTAAAACAAAAACTGTCTAAATTCTAGCTCATCAGAGTTCTCAAAAGATTAGAATGTACACAATATTCTATGAATTTGTGAATTTGTTTCTTAGGCAAAAGTCAAAGTTTGAGAGGTCTTAACCTATGGGACATCACAATAAATCTCCGAGTGAACAATTATGGACTAAAAAGCAATAAAAATTTCCCATACATGGCTGTGCACTTGTGACTTGGCATTTTCGGCAAGTCTGTACTCCACGTAGGTGGGAACCATGAAAGTTTTGTTCACCAGAGGGCAATAAAATTTCTTGTATTTTAGCCTGTGAATTCTTATTTCAATTAAGTTTCCATTTTACTCATCTATTCACACTTTCTTTTATTCACTCATAGATTCATTCGAAAAAAACATTCCCCCTGACCTTTAGATTTCAAAATTGACAATCCCATCTAGTGCCTATGAATCTTCTCTTTATTGGTAAAATACCAATAACTTATTGAAGTAGCTTATAAAAGGATAATTTTTTCATTCAAAATCTTAAGGCTTATGACTTAATTATAATGATGGTTTAAAAGATTAATGAAGTAATATAAATTAATTAAATAGAATGTCATCTTATATGAAAGTTTAGCCAATAAATATTTGTTGTCCTATGTGGCAGAGATAGGTTGACAATGTTGTGAAAATGTTTAGTCCTCCCCACAGTACAGATATAAATAAGTTGAACACTGAAGAAATCTAATCTTTCTAATTCTAAATTTTTAATTCTTTCTGTAAAATGGGTATATGAGAAAACAATTAGGAATGACTTGTATTCACTATCCTACTTGTTATCCACAAGAATGCTTTTCTGAGAGATGGGTCTCTACTTAGGAGGTTCACATTGATTACCAGGTAAACAAAAGTAGCAAAAGAGACATGACTATTTTTGTAGGTTTACATTATCAATGCTATAAAAATCTAATAGGATAAATGAATTAATGTAATTACCAAAAATTGAAATAAAAACAGCTTCCTTAAAGTAACTTTGAACATCCTGGGGAATAAATCAATTTATAACAACTACTATTTTTGGAGAGATAAAATGAATTATAATAGTGCATACTGGCTCCAAAACCTCAGGACATTATTAATAAATATTGCCTCTGTCCTAAGGTTTAGAAAGCTACGGAGCTAGAACTAAATAGTATGTATTAAGAATTAATTTAGTTTTCAAGCAGGATTCCTACAGGAGGAAGACATGAAAATTCTCCGACTGTGCATTCTTCCAACTGCGCATTTCCCCTTATGACATTTGATCCCAGAGGCATATTTTAACTAAATTTGACAGCAGGAAAGAAAGTCCAAAGCTAAACAGCATCACACAAGTTTTTGAAACAGGTGACAGCTAATGGCCTAAACAGTTCATAGCAATAATCAAATACTGGCTACCCCGTGGATCGCTCCCATGTGCTAATGAAGAGAGTCTTGCTTTCTCTCTAGGCAAGCAGCTCTCCATGAAGCTTCTAATAGCTCTGAAAATGGTGGGTACACACAGGTACAATGCAATGTCTACCACCTGCCACTAGCAGATGATGCACATATGACTCATAGGAAATATGATTGCCTGGGTCGAGAATTGCACTTTATCCCTCTGAAATATTTTACTAGGCTTTTAAAAGTCAAATTTAAAAATACTTAAAATGTTGGGATACTTCTCCTCTTCATCATAATAAATATTCCCTGGGTTATGGATTTTATTTTCCCAGTATTATTTTGTTTTGTTGCCACTTTCTCCTCCTAAAGGGGGAAAGTTATGCATTATCTGTGTATACTAAATCTTCAGTTCAGTTCTTTTGGTCAAATATGCTTCTTTTTTAATAGAAATGACTATCAGTCTCCTGCTATCTTGTGTAAAAGAGATGCAGTATTAGTCAAGAACCAGGGTAGCAAGCTATTGAACAACTCTAGTCAGAGACTGAATCGAACAAAACCTGCCTTCATATCTCCATGGCTGAATTCATATATGTGCACCTATGTTATGTGCTTAAAAAACATCAAAACTGATGGGAGCTGGGCTTGGTTATACAGTCGTATAATCCCAGTATTTGGAAGGGTGAAACAGGATAATCACAAGTTTGAGGCCTAGCTTCAGCAACTTAGCAAGACCCTTTATTTATTTATATTTTTATTTTTGGTGGTACGGGGGTTCCTGGAAACCCTTCTACCTCCAGGCTATACTCCCAGACCTATTTTATATTTTATTTGGAAACAGGGTTTCTTAAGCCAGCGCGGCTGGCTTCAAACCTGCGCGATCTTCCTGTCTCTGCCTCCCAAGCGCGGGGATTACAAGCATGTGCCACCATTCCCGGGTTAGCAAGACCCTTTAAAAAGAAGTAAAAAAAAAAAAAAGTTTTGGGGGCTCAGTGGTAGAATGTCCTTGGGTTCAATAACCAGTACCACAAAAAAAAAATCAAACAAAAAAATTGATGGAAATGAATTCTTCATGAGTCACACAGTGAAATACCGTTCTCCTATTCTCTTTCTCACTCTCTTCTAAGATAATTGATTATAAAATTCAATGTGTAAAGGAAACAGATCAGCTATAATTTGTGGTTAAATTCATGTCTCTCTCCTCCATTCACGACTTATCTCGTCTCCTTTTCTTCCTCTCCCACTACCTTATTTTTAATAAACAACAAAAATGGCACTTAAAAGCTGGGCATTGTGGCTCATGCTTGTAATACCAGCATTTGGGAGGCTGAGACAGGAGGATCTGGGTTCAAGATCAATCTCTGCTACTTAGGGAAGTCCTCCACAACTTAGTGAGACTCTGTTTCCAAATAAAGAATAAAAAATAGGGCTGGGAGTATAGCTTCTTAAAGGTAGAATGCCCGTGGGTTCCATCCCCAATATCGCAAAAAAAAAAAAAAAAGGCACTTAAACATTGTTAGTTGTTTTATTTGTACTTTTATTAATTTATTAGACCAACAAACAGGTTTTAATTGTCTAGACCAATGTTGTTTTATGTAAGGTTTTTACTACAGAAGAGCTGTACTACTGCAATGTTATATTAATTTTAACAAGTTTGAAAGGAAGTATCTATTCATATCAAACTTCAATTTTTGAACTGTAATGACTTATTTCTATTTGTCTAAATTTTGCCATGTACTAGATAAAACAAAACTAAGCAACAATAATCAGTTTACTATTCTTAAAGATAACATAAGAGCCAGGTGTGGTGGCGCATGCTTGTAATCCCCATGCTTGGGAGGCAGAGACAGGAGGATCGCTTAGGTTCGAAGCCTGAGCGATCTCTGTTTTATTTGGAAAAAGAGAGACCCTGTTTCCAAATAAAAATATATAAAAAAAATAGAGGACTGGGAGTGTAGCCCGGAGGTAGAAGGGTTTCCAGGAACCCTAGCACTACAAAAAAAAAAAAAAGACACTAGTCATATTAATTTAAGGGTTCCCTGAGATCTAGCACAATCTCACATTAACTAATTAGATCTGCCATGACCATCTTTGCAAATAAGATTATATTCTGAGGTATTGGGGGCTAAAATCTTAACAGGTCAATTTAGGGACATAATTGAAAACACTCATTATAAGACAAATTTAAAATAAAATTTAAAAAGCAATTTTGAAAAAGAAAAATAAATGGTAAAAGCCCATGTCTAAATTCTAAGACTAAGAGAAAGTAATGAGGATATAGTATATATATCTAAAGAAAAATACATTTATATGTTTATATGTATTTTTTCTTTGCAGTACTGGGGATTGAAACCAGGGGCATTCTACCTCTGAGCTACATCCCCAGTCCTATTTTTTATTCTTTATGTGATATAGGGAGAGTATTATTAAGCTGTGGAGGGCCTCACTAAGTAGCTAAGGCTAGCTGCAAACCTAGATCCTTCTGTCTCAGCCTCCCAAGTATTAGGATTACAGCATGCATCACCATGTCTGGCTTGTAGTAGATAGTTGAGGTTATGCATGTTTCTTTAGGATAATTGTCAAGACAGTTGCTTCTTGGGCATAAACACTAAATAAAAACCTAAGTTTTATGCATAAACTTAGTAACCATGATATAGTATTTATTTTATTTTAGATCACTTTATTTAAAAAGGTATATTTTTAAAAATTATTAATGAAATATATTTTCTTCTTAGATTAATAAATGCTAAGACAATATATAAATTATTAATAAAAAGAATGTGCATGTGTGTTAATAGGACATATTGGGAAGATATTTAAAACAGAAATACTCATATCTTGTTTTCTAATTCATAATCAGAAATAAACAACAAGCTATATTAACAACAGTGTGTCAACAGTAAAACAGTAATATTTATGTTTTTGTTAAAATCCAAGTTAAATTAACTGGTTTCAAATAAATAATATGAATCCTCTCTCTCTCTCTCTCTCTCTCTCTCATTAATCTCTCTGAATATCAATTCAAATATTCCATATATATACTATAAAATATATTATCAAATTATATCACTCATCTAAGTATATAATATTTTTTAAAATATATATTTACGTCACAGTATCTTTCGTTGCAATGTGTCATTCCAGGAATACACATGTTGAGCTGTGATTAAATTGTGAAGTGTAATCATAGGTTAGCTGTAGAAGTATTCTAATCCTCTGTTTAGTATGCAACTGAAATGAGGGACTGGCTGAGCATTGTCTGTTGGTTACAAAGATTTCATTGTTTTATTTTCACTGTGGTTTCCTCCAGCTTTGGTAAACACATTGAAATAAAAATTTTGAGTATTTTTGTGAAACATTTATTAACTAGGTTTTGCCTTCTGTGGGGAAATAGATGTATATAATACACTGATGATCTGTAAAGCCCCTCAGCCCCTATTTATAACAAAGTTAATTTTATTGCTATTTAATTCTTTAATTTTAAATATATATTGAAATTTTAAGTTTAAGACTCATGTGTCTAAAATATAGAAAGAAAAAATAGTTAAATTATGAAGCAGCTGTATAGAGAAATACAACCACTATAAAAAAGCAAGTTTTTTAATTGACTAATTAAAATATGTGATAGAAATCTCCACATGGTGAAACAGAACGAGAACTCAAGCCAGTGTATCAAGGGCACATTCTACTCTTGCAAATATATAGATGTGTATTTCACTTAAATACAATGGCTAGCAAGTAGAGGTAAGGGTTCTAATGCAAACATATACATATGTATATGTGTGTATATATATATATATGTTATCAAATTAGATAATTTACCTCTCTATGTATATAATATTTTTAAATATTTATGTCACAGTATCTTTTATTGTAATATGTATATATACATATATACATTTGTATTATACATATATAATTTATAAGAATATAATAAGGTTTTTGAACGGTTAAATGGGTTATTGAAATTGAGATTTTTTGAGTAAAGCAGATATGTTATGGAAATCCTGATATTGATATCCATAAAGATCTGATAAATATACTGTAGCTATGAAAAAGCTTGTCTGTTTTCTTTATTTTTGCAATATTTTTTTAAAAAGCATTCTCTTTGATAAGTAATAAACAAAACTATAACCAGATATAAATGTTGATAAGTAATAAAACTACACCAGATATAAATTTTGTTTTCTAACCATAAACAATGTGCTAGATGTCAGAATTATAAACAAAAATAATCAACAAAACACCTTTCCTGATACAGGTAACTCCCTGGCAGACATATTTATAAAAAGTGACATCACCTATATTTAAATACACTCCTCCAAAGGAAAAACTGTTAAACATTCTTACAATAAAAGTATGTAAATCAGCTGAATTTGAAGTTCAGTAGTAGAGCAATTGGCTCTGATGCCTGAGGCCCTGGGTTTAATCCCTAGCACCAAAAACTAAATTAAAAAATTACAAACTCTGTGAAGGAAAGTAGCTAACTCACATCAAGCTGTGCTCCTATAGCAAAATACCATAGATCAGGAAATTTATAAAGAACAGGCATTTATTTTCTCATAGTTTTGGAGGCTGAGAATTTTAAGGTCAAGGCAGTGGTGTCTGGATTTTGTTAAGGAACAATCTCTGATTACAAATATCACCTTGACTGCTGCACCCCCTAGAGGCTAAGGACACTGTACCTCAATGACAGAAGGACAGAATAGAGGGATACCCCCCAAAGACTATTTATTTATTTATTTATTTATTCATTTATTGCGGTACTGGGGATGGAACTAAGGGACATTCTACCTCAGCTCTACATCCCCATCCCTATTTTTTATTTTTTATTTTTGAAACAGAGTCTCACTGAGTTGGAAAGGGCCTCACTGTGTACTTGAGACTGTCCATGAACTGTGTGTGTGTGATCCTCCCGTCTGAGCCCCCCAAATGCTATGATTATAAGCGTGCATCCAGACCATTTTTAATAGCATCAACTCATTCATGAAGGCAGAGCCCTTATAATCAATGTCTCCTTTTAGGCCCCTTCTCCCAACACTGTTTCATTGGGAGATCCAATGTTTCATAAGTTCCCATCATGTGATTACTGGGGGACACATTCAGACCATAGCAGTAGCCCCAAAAGACATAGGGAATAATTATGGCATACGCATTTTGAAATAGAACAATATGAAAACAATAGAATAGCAATTCATATTATTAAAAAAAGATTTTTGTAAGGCCGGGCATGGTGAAGCCTTGTATTCCCAGCATTCTGGAAGCTGAAACTGGAGGATGCGGTGTTTGGACAGCCTCAGATACTTAGCGAAGCCCTTTGCAATTCAGTGAGACCCTGTTTCAAAATTTTAAAAAAGAGCCGGGCATGGTGGCGAACACTTGTAATCCCTGCACTTGGGAGGCAGAGACAGGAGGATCGTGCAGGTTAGAAGCCAGCCGTGCTTGCTTAAAAGACCCTGTTTCCAAATAAAATAGTATAAAATAGGTCTGGGAGTGTAGCCTGGAGGTAGAAGGGTTTCCAGGAACCCCAGTACCACCATATATATATATATATATATATATATATATATATATATATATATATATATATATATATATATAGTGTTGGGGCTTTAGCTCACAGTACAATGTCCCTGGGTTCCATCTTTAGTACTAAAAAATAAATAAATAAAAATGAATAAACCAGACAGATTTGAAAGGACATTGTCAAGACTTTAAAATTTATATATTGATGTTAATTCTAAACTACAAGTTAAACAGTAGTGTGTGGAACAAGAAGATATTAGTAAACTGAATGATAGTGAAAATTAGATAAGGTGCAGTACTGAAAACTCGAGATGGAAAAGTATAACAGGAAGGCAATGCCTCACAAGTGATAGACTCTAGTAGATCCAGAAAAAAGAGGTAATATATGAAAGAAAGGCAGAATTTCAAGATAATGGCAAATGTATTTACAGAATTACAAAAGAAAAGAGAAAAGATATGAGCTCTAACTATAAAGGGGCACATGTATTTCCAACAGGGGAAGTTAAAAGCAAGTCAAATCTAAAGTCATCATAGCAAGATTGAGGGAACAAATTAAAAAAAAGATAATTAAGCAAAGCAACAAAATATTACCTATGAAGATAAAATCTCTAAACCAATAGATTTCTATTTTTTAATTTGGCACATTATAATTTTACATCTTATGGGTACAGAATGTCAGAAAAATACATGTACACAACTCTTGCTGCGCTTTCCACCAAGTCCTCTCCTTCCCTCAACCTAACCCTGCATGACTTTGAGTTTAGAATTGGTAGCCGGGCGTGGTGGCGCACGCTTGTAATCCCAGCATATAGGAGGCTGAGACCAGAGGATCACGGTTTGTGGTCGACCTCAGCTACTTAGTGAGGCCCTCTGCAACTCAGTGAGACCTGGTTTCAAAATAAAGAATAAAGAGTAGAGCAGGAAGTGTAGCTCGGTGGTCAAATGCCCCTGGGTTCCAGACTCGAAAAAAAAAAAAAGAATTTGTAATTTTGTAGTAATTTTGTATATATTCATAGCATTAAACATGAAAAATCATAAAAAAGAATATTTTATATAGTTTTATGTAGGATAAAATATAGTTTCTGAATCATCAAGGATTGATTTCATCTCTTAATATTTTTAAAAAGTTAAAATAGAAATGAGTCTGAACATACAGAAAATGCTCTGAATAAGGAAATTGTATGAAGTCTGGCAGACTATTGTGGAATCATTCAAATTGCAAACTTAACAAAGTGGGCATCATCTATAAGTTTCTATCAAAACATCCAGCATTAGTTTTTTTACTCATAATTCAATTTAGTGTTACATTTCATTCAACAAAATGAATAATAGACTTATTAATGTGACCATTTTAGGGTTTTTAACTTTAGATTACATGATTAAAGTCTGACTTCTCAAATAGTGTTTTATAAGAAAAAGCACTTTAAAGAAGCAAATTAATACACTTTGTTTTGCCAATTTTAAGTTTAAAGGCAAATAAAAATATAAAGAGAAAAATGTACAAGGACATGATATGATGCACATTTTGTTTTAGAACCAAAGTTCTGTCAATGAATAAATAATATCTATCATTTACTGAGCACATAGATTCTAACCACCTTCATTTTTTTGTCATTTATTCTTCACCGATTCCCTAAATTGGGTTTTGTTTAATTTTTCTTTTATAGATATGAGCCAGAAGTGAAAATTAATCAATATTATTATGTAATAAATATATATGAGTAAAATAATTGTTCTAGACCAAGGATTCTCACTTAGGTTTCACCTGAGAGTACACTTGACAATGTCCTCTGGAATCATTTCTTGTTTTTACAACTGGAGAGCAGGGAGTCTTTCTGATATCTTGTGGACAGGGTTCAGAGATGGTGCCAAACACTCAACAGTGAGTAAAAGGCTCCCTGTAGCAACCAATCACCTGGTCTCTCTTGTCAATAGTGCCAGAGTTGAGAAACCCAGTCCCAGAACACTTCCATGAAATATTGCTCAGAGCTGGGATATAGCTCAGTGGTAGAGCACTTGCCTGGGATGTAAGAGGCCCTCAGTGAAAGTATTTCATTTTTACCAATACTGAAAAAGAAAAATATGTTCAAGTTGAGTAATAAATACTTTATTGTCTCTGTTTGGTGTGTGAGAAAACCTTAGCTGCAAACTTCCTTTGTCTGCGGTATTCTCTGTGGCTTGAAACTGACTGACATCTCATAGACACTGGGTAGTTCTCATACTGCACAGCTCCAGTCTGAAGTTTTCTCTGCAGGCAGCCTCTTTACTCTGATGTCTGTAGCTGCCAGCAGTTGTCCCGTGACATCAGTTTGGTTCAAGGAGACGGTCTTGACAAGGTAGCAGATGCACAACAGGCCAACAGACTTTCACTTTGCTCACTCCAGTTTCAGGATTCCACATGTGTTTATATTGGGATGAAAATAATAAAATATATCGACACACTTCCCTTTAAGTATTAATGCCTAATCTTTTCCAGTGTCAGCAATCCCTCAGTAATGTAGCTTGCTCTAGTGCTGAAAAAGCATTCATAGTGTTTAGTGTAACTTCCTTTTGGTTTCTAACTCATTTATTTTTAATTCATAATACTTTCCAGGGTTTTATCACATCGATTACTGTATTTCAGATACTAGTTATCATGATCTGTATCTCTGAAAGGAAGTATACTGAAAATAATACTTCCTACAATGATGATTTTATCCCGTTTGATTATCTTGTGATTCTACCTATACCTGTAATAACATTAGAATTCAGGGATGTCTTATATAAGTTGCAAGATGATCAATCATTTCTTTTAAGTGAAAGATATTTAAATAGTCCAAAAGAGATAAAAACATTGTTCTAAAAGCATTCAAAATGGAACTTCATTTTAAAAAGTGTCATAGAGAGGTTAACATTTTGATAACTTTTTAAAAGAATTATATGAACTAATATCTAGCCTTAATTTTATTTTGATATTTTATTAAAAAACATTGAAAACAATTTGACTTGACCCTATTAATTTTTCATGAATTGAGCTTATAAATCTCTAGCTCTGTTTTTCTAATCTTAACTGTGCTACATATGAGGCTTTGATCAGCCAGTCCATGAATAAGGAATGTTGTTTTTAGAATTAAGAGGAAATGAAGCCTAAGGAGGTACATTATAGAATAATAAGTACTAACTAAAATATTAAAATTTTAAATTTTTATTTCATGTAAATATTACATATTTTAGGGCAAATAATGTGTATTCCTGTTATAGTTTTTTACACTTAAGCATAGATTTGTGTTCTATGTATTATGCTTCTCCTAAATCGTATTAACTGTATGAAAACTAAAATCAGAGGTCACTTTTTGACTTTCAGAATAATGGCACGTTCAGTGGACAGACACATCAGGGATTTTGTAATAGCTTATCTCTACAGTGTCAGGTGTAATGGCCTATGCAAGTAATCTCAAAACCTGTGAGGTTGAGACAGGAGGATCAGAGGCTCGAAAACAGCATCAGTAATTTGTCAAGACACTCAGCAATTTAGTGAAACCTTGTTTTAAAATAAAAAAAATAAATCTGGAGGTGCAGCTAGGAGATAGAATGCTCTTGAGTTCAATCCCTAATACCAAAACAAAACACAAGAAATATTAATATGTGGAAGCAAAGTATTGTCTAAGGCTCAAAGCACATTACACAATGCCTAACAATCCCAAATAATGTGAACGTGTCCCAGTGAGTTTATGTAATTTTAAAAGTATTACAAAAATATATTCCACCTCATATAAAATATATCACTTTTTAGGATAATTAACTTAGCCTACCTTTCATAGTTTTCTGTTTAAGATAGCATTTCTTGTTCATTTTCTGTCAAGATGTCATTTAGTTGTTGTCATCTTTTAATAATATCTTTTTATTTCCATGAAAAACCCAAGGCATGGGTTTCAGGTTCTGCACTTGAACACATGTCTCATGCAGAGGAATGCTATTTAATTCACAGGCTCTAATGCTCCTCACAAGGAGTCTACACCTTTGGTGAAAAGTGTTTCATTTTTACCTGTTGGCAGCCTGATGACACAAAGTATTTGCTCATAATGCCACAATTCCTTGTCTGCAAATTGTCACCAGGCTCAGAAAATTGTTAGTAGAAGTCTCCATTCTTAAAGTGTAAATAGATAAGTATGCAAAACCAATAGAAAAGATAACATATTGGTTTCCATCCTGCATATGATATCTTTAAAAGAGTTTCGTTTTTTAACTCATTTCCTTCACAAAGAAATCTCTGTCGTGAGACAGAGCTCTTTAAAAAGGCTCTTTCCATGACTAATTACTTAAGTTCATTCTTATGACATAAAGATCCAGTTCAGCCTAAATGTGGACAAATATGCAAAACATGAAGGTGTTGAAAGGAAAAGGAAATTCCAACATGTTCTATAAAGACTAATCCTAGTGAAAAAGAGAAAGAAAGAAATAAAGAAAGAGGGAGGGAGGGAGGAAAAGAGACAAGGCCACTTACATGTCCAGATACATTGGTCCTAGAACAGCTGTGTTCTTTATTCTTTCACTGGGATGCTTTGCCTCTACCTGGCTTTTCCAAGTCCATACATAAGCCCTACTCATGTTAACACTTTGAACAATTAGGACAAATAATTTTTTCCTACAGTTTTTTTTCTTTCTTCTAATTATAACTTCCCAAAGCTCTTATTGGAAAACTGTTTATTCACTCTATTAATTTCCTCACTTGTCAGTCACTTAAAAACCTGATGCAATCCTTATCCTAACCATCTTGTTGAAAATAGCTCACCAAATTCATAGACATTTTTTTTTTTCAGTACTGGGGATGGAACTCAGGAGCATTTTACCTCAGAGCTACACCTGTCACCCTACTTTTTTTTAAAACGGTCTCATTGAGTTGCAAAGGACCTTACTAAGTAGCTGAGGCTGGCCAAAGCAACAATCCTCCTGTCTCAGCCTACCAAATGCTGGGATTACAAGCATGTGGCACCAAGCCCAGTATCACACTTCATATGTTATATTCAAAGGAAATATCTATGACCTCACTTAATCTAGGGTAGCATTTGCTTCTATAATACGTACATACATTTTTTTTTCCCAATCAGCTTTTTTCTTAATTTTTCTTGTATTTTTTGAACACTTCTCTTTAGTCTCCTGTGTGGGCTTTTCTTTCCTTTGCTCTGTTATAAGGCTCTTCCTCCAGATTGCATCATAGTTATCTCCTATCACTCAACATTTCAGGTCACTCATGACTCATGTTTCACACTTCCCACCTGACAATTCTACCCTGGGACTTGACAGACATGCTCCAAACAAGAGCCTCCCTTTTTCCACCCCCTTGCTATATTGCCAAGCTGGCCTTGAGCCTGTAATCATTTGGCCTCAGTCCCCCAAGTACTGGGATAACAGGTGTGAAACATAGTTTTAATTTCTGTATAGTTTTAGAAACATGATTCTACAACAACATCAAAGCTTTCTTCCTTGCTCTACTATTCTCATACCACTTTGTTATCTCTAGAACAATCACAGTGATTTTTCTGAAGTCTATCAGATTAAGACATTTTTCAATTCTTTCCAGAGCAGCCTATGTATGGCAAAAGGAGGATAACAGTAGTTAAGAGAATAGGTTGTTGAGAGCATCATATGAATTAATTAAGCAAAATCCCTAACCTGGTGACAGTGTGCAGAAGATGATTAATAATAATGGTTGTGTTTTTGCTAATGAAGACAATATGTCTGTATTTCCATCTCTCACTACATTTTAGTTAAGAGACAGACAGGGCCATAATCTCTTGTGTATCTTCTGCATCCAGTTTGGTACTGTCATAGAAATTAGCATTCAAGAAGTGTTTGATTAAAAAATGGATAACAAGAACAATCGATATTTGCATAAGACCTTCTTCTTGTTTGCAAAATGTTCTTTATTCTTGTTTCCTCTATGGGACATACAACAATTAGACTAAAAATGTTTAAATCACCTTTGAAAATTCACACAGCTCTTAAGTAACAGAATAGATTATCAAAATCAAATCTGTTGGCCTCTGAAACTAAAGCTTTTACCTTTCTTTCACATACAATCTCAGGGGGTGTAACAATAACATACATTTACATTGATTTTTTTAAGTGTGTGTTTGTGTTTGGTGCTAGGCACTGATCCCAGGGACCTTCTTCCTCCAAGCTGTACTTCCTGGCATTTTTTTTATTTTTGAAATAGGTTCACTTAGGTTGCCAAGAGTCTTGCTAAGTTGCTGGGGCATGTCTGGAACCTGCAATCATCCTTTGTCTACCTCCCAAGTACTGGGACTACAGGAGTGTGCCACATGCCTGTGATGAATCTTAACTAGGACTCTGTACATTCTGAAAAAAAGTAGCCAGAATATCACATCCTTTTAATTTGTACCTCATCAGACATAATAGTGAATTATAAAAGAGCTAAACTGTACTTTCTTTAAAAATATACTGAAGCAGTTTATATCTAAAACATAACAAGTTATTTGCATACTTTTTTCCTAGGTTATTTTAAACATAAACTGAACATAGTTTAAATGAGCCTTGTTCTATGTTCAGAGACAAATTGTTTTCTATTCCTCATGGTTGCTTTCCAATTTACACTTGCAGATCTCTTCACTACACTATATTCCGTGGACATCTTCTCCCTATTGTAACTGTCCCAGCTTCCACAGAAATTGGAAATATCAAGTCTCGCTTTTGAAGTCAGCCACGGTGTCACAGTCTTATTTCCCATTAATTAACTGTGCGCTCAGTTGATCTTAATGTGCTCTCTCCCGCCAGTGCTGCAAGGCCTTGCCCTCTGCTGCTGATTCTGCAAAGAGCCAGAGTCTATATAAAATTAAAAATCAAACCCAAGGAGGTCTGAACTTCCCTTGATTATTTTCTTATCTGGAAATGAAGCTGGCCACACAGGTGCCAGTACGTTCAGTAAGAGAGGTGGGAAGGGCATGGGATGAGAAGCTACCAAATGTCTTTTTGCGGGTCTGTGGATGGAACCCAGGGGCATTCGACCTCTGAGCTACACCCCCTGACTATTTTTTATTCTTTATTTTGAAACAGGGTCTCACTAAATTGCAGAGGGCCTAAGTAGCTGAGGCTGTATGTGAACCATGTCCTCCGGTCTCAGCCTCCCAAATGCTGGGATTACAAGCTTGAGCCCCCACGCCAGGCCAAATGTGTTGTGTTCTTAAAGTATGGTCACCTCCTAGCTCTCATGCTGGGGAAGTCTTATGACCTTGAAGGTCTTCGGGGTCATCTTCTGAAAATGAACATAATGCTCCAACCACAGAATTTTATTTAGAATGCAATCAGTAAATGAGATTGATAGTCTGAAACATAACTGCTGACATATGATACACAGTGTATAGGAATATGTTTCTTTTTTCTTTTCTGTAACATCTCAGAGTAAAATTTTTACCTTCTTCCCACCCTCGCATTTGTAGCTTTTACTTTTTTTCATTTTAAGGCTACATTGTAGTTGTAATTCTACATCATGAAGAGGTTTGGAGTGATAGAACAAGGCACAGAGCATTTAGTGTGCCTCCCTCCACGTCTTACCTCACTTCATCCCGTTCCCCATACATAATATTAAAATTTGTATTGATTACTTTATATGAGAGCATCATTTGAGCTCTTTTCTTCTTTAAGATTTCCCTTTTACCTCCCCACCTTCCTCCTGAAGCCTCCTCCCACTGTTCTATTAGTATCTCCCCTCCTTTATCTAAAGTCTCTTTGTTTCTCAACTTCTCTCTAGCTTCCATGTCTAAGAGAAAACTCAGCCCTTCATTTTCTGAAACTAGCTAATCTACCTTAACATAATATTCTCAAATTCTATCCATGTTCCTGAAAATTACATAATTGTAACTTTTTTTAGGGCAAGTGAAATTCCACTATAGGAATATATCAAGAGTTTTTTAATCTATTCATTGGTTGTTGGACACCTAAACTTGTTCCATAGTTTGGACATTGTAAATTATGCTGCTGTAAACATAGATACACATGTATCACTGTAAAATTCTGACCTCAGTTTCTCTGAAAAGCTCCCCAACAGTGGTAGAGTTGTGTTATCTGGTGGTTCCATTCCCAGCCTTGGAGGAATCTCCACAGTGATATCCAGAGTGGCTGCACTACTTTGATCCCAACAACAGCGTACAAGGGTTCATACTGTCCCACATCCTCCTCAGGATTTATTGTTCCTTGTATTCTTCATGATTGTCATTCTAATTGGAGTTAGAAGGTATCTCAGTGTAAATTTGATTTTCATCTCCTTGAATGCTAAAGACATCGAAGATATTTTGTGTACTTATTAATTATTTGTATTTATTTGAGAAATATCTACTCTGTTCAATTGCCCATTTTGTATTGGAGATTTCTTAGTATTAAGCTTTTAAAATTCTTTATATAACTTGATATTAGTCTTCTATCAGAGGAGTAGCTGGAAAAGATTGTCTCTGATTATGCAGACTCTTAATGATTTTATTTACTGCATGTATGCTTTATTAATTTAATGCTATCTCATTTACTGATGTTTTTAAATTTTCTGAGCTTTGAGTGTCTTATTGCAGAAGTCTATACAAGTGATTATATGTCAGAGAGTTGATTCTATGCTCGATTCTAGTAATTGTAAAGTCTCTGTTCTAATTTCTAGATCATTTATCCATCTCAAGTTGGCCCATGCAAGATGAGAATTTGGAGTTGAATTTTATTCTTCTACTTAGGGACAATAGACAATAATTTGTGGCCTTTAATTCACAATAGATTTTCTGAACCATGATGTTAATGGACAGTAACTACTGAGAGTAGTTTACCACTTAATTTTGTATCATTACCTCAAATTTTTAATTTCTTTTTTATTGGTGCATTATAGCTATACATCTTTTTTTTTTTTTAAGGTACTGGGAATGACCCAGGGGCATTGTACCTCTGAGCTACAACCCCTCCAGCCCTATTTTTTATTTTTTTGAAAGAGGGTCTTACTGAGTTGCAAAGAGCCTGGCTAAGTAACTGAGGCTGTCTGCAAACCACGATGCTTCAGTCTCCAAGAATGCTGGGATTACAAGCGTGTGCCATCATACCTGGGCTTTAGTCATACATCTTAATGGGGCACAAAATGGTAGAGGCATACATGCACACATAACTCATTTACCCCTTCCCCAATTCCCACCCCATTCCCTCCCCCTCCCTCCTCATGCTTGGCTTAGTGATTGACTTCAAAGTGTTTGTGAATGTGCATCATGTACATTAGAGAATATCCCTCTTTCTCTTTCCCATCCTCCTCAGTCAGGTAGCCTTATTTGCTCATCTATGGTTTTTCCTTCAGATTTCTCTATCTATGTTCTATGAATTGTGTCAGGCACAGAGATTCAATTAAAAGAGAAAGAGCTTTTTCTTAAGAGACTTAAGTTTTTCCATATGAAACATAACCATATTTAAATCTATAAACTGATAAGAAAGTGATTTGAAAACCTAAACCTCATGTTTGAAATTATGTGTATTACGGAATCAACTTATGTATAAATGAAAATAAGAGTTTTTCTCTCTTAATCTATTTTGATCTACTTTGCCTCTATTGAGCCTCTTCCTTCTCTTTAAATAACCTATATCTTTAAGGCTAAAAGAACATAACAGACCAGGTGTCTATTATCCCAGTACTTTAGAGGCTGAGACAGGAGAATTGCAGATTCAAGGCCAGCTTTAGCAAATTAGCAAGGCTCTTAATAATGTAGTGAATAGGAAATAAAATATGGCGGGGTGTATTTCAGAGGTAGAGTCCTCTGGCTTTCTTCCGTATAACACACACACACACACACACACACACACACACACACACACACACAGAGAGAGAGAGAGAGAGAGAGAGAGAGAGAGAGAGAGAGAGAGAGAGGTTTTTTGTTAAAACTTAGAATTCTGTAGTTCTACAATTCTAAAATCTAATGCTTTTTAAAATATAAAGCAAATACTTCTATACCTAGATATATAATATATAAATAGATATACAGGTGTGTATGTGTATCTGTCAGTGTCCTACAGGATTACATACTTATATATAAAAGTCATACTGTAAGCTAAAAGCAGTACTGATAGCTAGATATTATATATTGTACATTTATATCTTATAACTGTTCTTCTGATAATATATTTCAAATTTTATAAATTTTTTCAGCTTGTTCTATAATTGATAGAGATTCTTATCATTGTGATTTAAAGTTTTGTCCTGAAGAACAGAATCCTCTTGTGAATAGGTGAAATCTGCTCCAGAGTGGGGCCTCTGGAAGGTGGAATCCTGGCTGCTGACTTAGCTCTTCACTCAGGCCATCTTCATTGTCTCACTCTGCAGGTAAATTTTGGACATAATACCAAGTTACATAGAAATGTCATTTAAGCCTACTAGGTGACGCTCTGTGATTATTGTTTTCGGTAAGGAGACGTTTTTCCACATATTTTAAGAGAAAAATCTGCCTGCTAGTTGTCACTTTAGCCAATTATTACGTGAAGGAAATGACTGTGTGCCATTCTGAGGCTCTTTAGTCACAAGTGACTTGTTCTCTCTCTGAAGCCTTAGTGTTTAACATAGACACATTTCTAAAAGGCTCAGCCTATCTTGTAAGTCACAACTATTGTGACTGTGTAAAATACAAACAACTCTAAGGACTTTTAAACAATAAAAGAGGTCTCTGTCTCTCTCTCTCTCTCACTCTCTCGCGCTCTCTCTCTCTCTCTCACACACACACACAAACATATGGTTTTGACATGTATTTTTTTTTTACAGAAAATAGATTAGAAAAATGCCGCCTCAAATTTTTAATTTAATTTAAAAATGTTTAATTACATGTGGAAATGAAAGTTTTTAGTTTGATCTCCCAACTTGTCTCATCTATGCTGGGATTTTCTGATCCTAAGCAGAATGCTCTGAAGCCCACAGCTCAGCCAGTGAGGAGCTCTGGGCTATTTCCACCTTTGAGTGGAAAAAGCCTGTTTTATACTAGATAAAACAGGATGACCAAATTAGGAATAAACTTTCTCTTCCAAATCAGTCAAATTTTAACACAAAGATTTCCTCAAGTGTCACAAATTCTGAAATCAAAAGTACTAAATTTTAGGTGTTGCAAGCTCAAATCAGCAAATGAAATTTGATTTCTGAATATCTGAGTCAAATTTGTAATATATTAGCTGAAAATATTAAGTGCATAGGAAGGCTATATAGAAAAATTTTATAGATAGATTAATATATATTTCCATATTGTAATTTTATGGAAACATAACAAAATATTATAGGTTAAATTGTGGCCCTCTTCAAAAACAAACAAACAAAAAACTGGTTTGTCTGAGATCTAAACTCCATTACTTAAGAATGTGACCTTTATTGGAGTTTAGATCTTTAAAGAACAAATAAAATCAAGTTAACAGGGTGGGACTTTATTCAGTAAAAGAAAAAGAAAAATTTGCCTGACGTGATGGGGCACGCATGTAATCCCCACACTTGGGAGGCAGAGACAGGAGGATCATGCAGGTTAAAAGCCAGCCTCGCTGGCTTAAGAGACCCTGTTTCCAAATTTAAAAAGTATAAAAAAAATAGGTCTGGGAGTGTGGCCCGGAAGTAGAAGGGCTTCCAGGAAACACCCCCCCCCAAAAAAAATGAAATCACTCAAAACCAATCTTAATTTCAAGTTTCAAGCCTCTGAAACTCTCTAGAACTGCAACTGTGTGACAACACACTTCTTTTTCTCAAGTCACCATTTTTTATTCTTTCTGTAGTAGTCCTAAGAAACCAAATAGACCCCATATTTATTGTTAAAAATTATAAGGTGTATATTATATAAATGACATATATTTATGTGTTTTCATATGTTAAATATATGTAGATATAATATGATCCACATTAAAATAAAAATGAAATAATACATATATAGCAGCTGATAGTAACTCTTTTTGTTTTGATTTGTTTTCCAGTACAGGGAGTTGAACTCAAGATCACACACATGCTAGGCATGTATTTTACCAGTAAGATACATTCCCAGCCACTTCTGTTTTTACTTTGAGATATGCAAGACCTATTTACCCAGGTTAGGCTCTAAAATGCTATCCTCCTACTTAACTCCAGAGTAGCTGGAATTAGTGAGAAGCACCACTGTGCTTGGTATAACTAGCAATTCTTAAATGAAAACATTGAGGCTATCATATTTTCCTCAAGAATTTTTTTGTAACAACACATGAAAATATTCAATTTCAGATTATCCTTTTTGAAGAAAATATGATAAGAAGCATTTGAGAATAAGAGTTTAAGTTTTTCTGATTAGCAACATTTGCCAGGTCTCCTAAAACTTCAGAAATATGAATATCAATTTTGATGGCTGTTATTTAGAAGATAACCCTCTTCTCATAGCTTGTCTGATTAAATTCATCTCGACAAAAATACAGATATTTTAATATACTGTAGAAATAAAGCCATTCTTAGTACAGTTCTATTTCAGGCTTACATAAGAGAAATCTAAATTTTCAAAGAAGCACTGAAATTTATTGTGTGTCTGCCTAGAATTACAAGAATATCCTCATCACCTAGAAATACTCCAGCCATTAACCAGGAGTGTGAACTGGTTGACATCATTGCTTCACCTCTCTGAGTCTTTTATTTTTCAATTATACAATAGAAATGTTGAAAAGCATAAATTACTTTTTCTTCTTTATATACTGATACCTTATCTCTACAAATAATATATTTTTCGTTTATATGAATATTTAAAGGAGTTTATTAAAACGATAGAAATACAGAAGACAGTCATAGCCCCATGCCATTCAGGAGTGGCATGGGGGGGTTCAAACAAATTCACCCTTTTTTATATATTTTTTTCTTAGATTGCTATTATTTCTCTTTTTTCTTTTTGAAATCTTGCTTAAATTTTATATACATTAAATTTTAAAATGTTATAAAAGTATTTTAAGCAATTGTTGTTGTTTGATTTCTTTATGCTTGCCACTGATTGGGGTTAGATGGAATCTCAACATAGTTTTGATTTGCATTTTCCTGATGGCTAGGGATGTTAAACATCTTTTCATGTATCTATTGGCCATTTGTATCTCTTCTTTTGTGAAGTGTCTATTCAATTCAGTTGCCCATTTCTTGTTTGGGTTGTTTGTTTTGCTAGTGTAGAGTCTTTTGAGCTCTTTGTATATTCTGGATATTAGTCCCCTATCAAGGTGGTGGCTGGTAAAGATCTTCTCCCATTCTGTAGGCTTCCTCTTTAGGTTCTTGATGGTTTCCTTTGATGAGAAGAAACTTTTTAGTTTGATGAGATCCCACTTATTAATTCTTGCTTTAATTTCCTGCGCTTGGAAGTCTTATTGAGAAAGTTACTGCCTGTGTCTATATGTTGGAGTGTTGATCCTATGCCTTTCTCTAGTAACATCACAGTCTCTGGTGTAATTTCTAAGTCTTTGATCCATCTCGAGTAATATGCCCAAGCTAGGGAGTAGTGGTAATACCAGAGGGACTCCAGATGATGAAAGGGAAATCTCAGCAAAGCTAGAATGGAAGGATAGGAGAGGAAGAAAGCTGAGGTTGTTCAATGGAGGAGCTACATACGAATATGTGTAATAGTATAAATATAACATGGTTAACCTGGACATTCTTTATTGGGAGGGAGGAAGGGAAATGGGGGGAGGGGACACGAAGCACAATCTAAATGGACACCATTTTCAATATGTTCCATTTATAAATATAATATAATATAAATATAAAACCAAAGAAATAAAATAGGGCTGGGGTGTAGTTCAGAGGAAGGATATTTCTGTGTTAAATATCTAGTACAAAAATAAATAAGGCTTTTTCAATTTATATAGTTTAATGTGTCTCAAAAATATAATTGTCATGTCATACAAATCAACTTTTGCTCAGATTATATTTCTTTAATCCATTCTTCTTTAGAGTTTAACATTAATGTTTAAAATATTTAATTTGTAATAAAATTTATGATAAAGAAAAAAGTATTTTAAGAAGGCAAATATATCTTAAATTTTTATTGTAATGCTCTAGCAACACTGGCACTTCAGTTATGTACACATTTTACATTCTCTTTATTCAGTGCACAATTTCTACAGTACCAAATACATTTTTCTAATAAAAATACAATGAATTAATGGGGGCAGAAAATATAAAAATATGTTTGAATTTTTTCTAGAGAGATGAGGTATTTAAAAATCCATTCCAACTTATTAACTATTAAAAATGCTTCAGAAACTTTACTCCATAAATTATAGATGATGTTTATATGAAATTATGTTATATAATAGGAATAGTTTTTCCTTACACAAATACTGTCAAATTAATAGCATATTTTTTTTTTACCAAAAAGGTTTGAGATAAAGCCGAGCGTGGTGGTGCACGCTTGTAATCCCAGTGCTTTGGAGGCTGAGACAGGAGGATCGTGTAGGTTCGAACCCAGCCTCAGCTACTTAGTGAGGCTCTAGGCAACTTAGTGAGACCCTGTTTCCAAATAAAATATAAAATAGGTCTGGGAGTATAGCCTGGAAGTAGAGAAGCCCCTGGGTTCCACCCCATTACCACACAGAAAAGGTAGAGATACATATGTACATACACATGTATATGTTTCAGATACAAAGTGATTAAATAAAAATTTGAGTTGATATATTAAAATTAAAGATAATATCAGATATGTAACAAGCATTTATTTTTATAATGATAAACTAGCTTTAATGAGTTGTAAGGAAAGATTTTAAAGACAAGTGAATATAGAATATATATATATATATATATATATATATATATATATATATATATTTTTTTTTTTTTTTTTGGTGGTACTGGGGTGGAACCCAGAGGCTTTCTGCCTCCAGGCTATCCTCCCAGACCTATTTTATATTTCATTTGGAAACAGGGTCTCACTAAGTTGTTGAGAGCCTCACTGAGTACCTGAAGCTGGCTTCAAACCTGTGTGATCCTCCTGTCTCAGCCTCCAAAGCGCGAGGATTACAAGCATGCACTACCAAGCCCCACAGAATATATCTTTCTTTAGATACAAAATTTTGGTAGCAGTAACTTGATTTTTTTTTGTTGTTGTTGTTATTTTTTCTGTACTAGGCACGCTACCCAGGGGCATTCTACCTCCAAGCTACAACCCTAGCCCTGTTTTTTATTCTTTATTCTGAAATGGTCTCACTGAGCTCACTGAGTTGCAAAGGGCTTCACTAAGTAGCTGAGGCTGTCTGAGAACTGTGATCCTCCAGTCTCAGCTTTCCAAATGCTGGGATTACAAGCACGCACCACCACGCCCGGCTAGTAACTAGGTTTTAATTTTTTTTTAGCTTTTCTAGCATTTTCATGTAATATTATTTGACCTAGGACTGTTTTTTATTTAAAAATATAGCTCCCGAAGAACTTTCTTAAAAAAAAAAAAAAAAAAAAAAAAAAAGTTAACGCCGGGCGTGGTGGCACAGGCTTGTAATCCCCGCGTTTGGGAGGCAGAGACAGGAGGATCATGCAGGTTTGAAGCCAGGCGCATGCGCTCGTTTAGGAGACCCTGTTTCCAAATAGAAAAATGTAAAAATAGGTCTGGGAGTATAGCCAGGAGGTAGAAGGGCTTCCAGAAACCCCAGTACTAGGAAAAAAAAAAAAAAAGTTGAAACTTTTGGATTAAAAAAAAACTTTTACAGACAAGCGTGGTGGAGCACAGTTGTAATCCCAGTATTTGGGAGGCAGAGACCAGAGGACTGCGGTTCATGGGCAGCCTCAACTATTTAGCAAGGCTCTTTGCAACTCAAGGAGACCCTGTTTCAAAAATAAAAAGACTAAAACCTAGGGCTGGGGGAGTTGCTCAGAGGTACAAAGCTGCTGGGTTCCACCCTCTGTACCGCAAAAACAAACAAACAAACAAACAAACAAACACTTCTTACAGCATGTTTAAGACATTTGAAAATATATTGCGTTTCTATCTGGCCACAGCAGAACAAATATTATACTTTGTGAATCAAGGCCATTTTAAACAAGAAATTGTTTTAAAAATTTAATAACTTAACACATTACTTATGTAGCTAGTTAACAATAAATATATCATCAGGAAACATGATACTTAAAAAAACCCTACATTTATACTTGCTGACTAGCAATATAATTATAAAAATGAATAGTAAAGTACTTTACTAGTAAGTATATTGAAGTTTAGAAATGAATTTTTAAATGCACTTTAAAGAAATAATTGAGTAGTGAGATGGGAAACAATTACTCTGATGAAACAAAGCAAAAGAAATCTTGGAAAGCTCTATAAAAGTAAGACACTAGATTTAGGTACAAAGAATCTACCATGATTAGTGAATATCACTTTTTTGTAATAAAGGAGAAAATTCTTCAAGAAAATCTCCAAATACTAAATTTTATACACGTTTAACAGAGCTTCAAAATAAATTAATTAAAATATGAAAATGAATCTGTTAGAACTACAAGAGAAATACAAAAACCTTCAATGATGGAGATTTCAAAGTCTCTATACTTTCTAGAACAATTATACAAAAACTCAGTAAGAATCTACAAGAATTGAACAATATCATGCACAAATTTGACTTATCTGGCCCTCCAACAATAGAATAGTACTTATTTTTTTTAAGTGCATATGGAACATTTGGCAAGGTAAACAATATATGCCATAAAACAAGCATTAATAAATTTAGAATGATTCAATTTACTCATGTTAAAATAAAAGTAGAAATCAATGTGGAAAGATATCTGAAAAATATAATTTTATCAATAAGTACAGGAACACAGTTAATTTAACAATTGAAAGGCAATCAATAAAATGCATCATGTTAATAGGCTGAAAACAGAAATGATCATCACAATCCACAACTTGCAGCCAGGTGTGGTGACACACACTTGTAATCCTAGTACTTAAAAGGCTGAGTCAGGAGGATGGCAGGTTTGACGCTAGCCTCAGCGACTTAATGAGGCTCTCATCAACTTAGCAAGACTCTGTTTCAAAATAAAAGGAAAAGAAAACCACCTTAAAAAAAAGGAAGGAAAGGAAAAAAACCACCTTACAGAATCCAACAAAAACTTAAATTTCAAATCACTAATCTTTCTTTCTGGCAATACTATCATCAAAAAACAGCTTTAGTCTGTGAAGTCCAGTTATTATTATTTTATTTTCAAGAAAGTACTGCAGTATCATTTGCACATAAATAGATTATTTAACTGTGGAGAAGAGCTGTGGGAAAGATAAGCATCTTTAGCAATTTCTTGAACAGTTATGAATACACCTACCATATAACCCAGTCATAGAAACAAATATTAATGTATCAATTGAAATTAAAGTGTTCTAACATTTGTCAGAAGATCTCTATTTTGGGCTTTTTTTAGTAATATTTTAATGCAGATATAAGTTTAAACTGCCAGAATTTTGCTTCTCTTTCGTATGTGTAATCTAAAGAGATAGAAATAAGGTCAACATTGGATAGAAGTGCAGAGACTCCAGGGCAGTGACTGAGAGTAATCAGGGAAGGGAGGAAGGAGGACAAACTCGTAATGAATGAGATAGTCGAAATAATGTCATGAACATATACAAAATTGCCTATTTCAGTCTCAAAGACTTGCAGGGTGAGGGTGAGGGTGAGGGGAGCTGGTGGGAAGGATAACAAGAGATGAGTGCATGCATTTTTCTAACACTCTATATCCCAATATTATGTAAAATTGCAATGCACCCACTAAACATAAAAATAAATACATGTATTATATTTAGCACAGAAAAAAACCCAAAAACCCAATAAGGTGATTCCCATCTGTCAAGACAAAGTCCAAGAAAGGGTCACCCATAGTCTCAGAAGATCCTGACATGATTGCCCAAGAAGTTAAAATAGATTAAAAAAAATGGCCAGCTGTGAAAAAGTGAATGCAAAATTACTTCTTAATTCTGGATCCTATAAAACACAGGCTTTCAAATTTCTGGATGGAAAAGTTACAAATATTTGAATTGCTTAATCATCTTAAGTCTATAATTCAGTGGGAATTAAATATTCCCGTTTAAGAATGTGACACATTAGAAAATATACTTGAAGGGATTTGAGCTGATTAAGTGAACACCTATGGAAAGTCCTGGGGCAGTTGGAACCTTAGAAAATTATGAGAGCAGAGACTCTCCCCTGTGGTCTTTGTAATCTTGACTTTTTCAAGAGATCATATGGGGGGATTACTGAAGTTCACTTAGGATGCAACCAAGAGTTTAAGGATTCAAGTCAATTTTACTTAGCTATATGGTTTTCATGTCTTATTATATAAAAAATTAAGTGAAACATAACTATGACAATAAAGTAAATCCCTATTTCTAAGTAAATTTTAATGTAAAATGTGGGTCCTGAAATCCTTTGAATATGAATTTCATAATTTTGAGAATTTTTTGAAGCAATTTTTATAAGAAATTGCAAAAGTTGATCTTTCATAACTTTTTAGAAAATGTAGGTAAACTATTCTTTAGAATTGAGGACTTGACTCAATATTAGTGATCATGGCATTATAAATTTCCATTGTTTAACAAAATGCTTCTATAGAGTAATTTGTTGATGAATATGTATGAGTTATGGAAGAGTTAATGAATTATACCCACACTCCCAACAAAGACCTTCAATATTTTCACTACTTTTGAACATAAATATTGTTTCATGTATAATAGGCTACTTACATACTTTTAATTTTGCTATTATATTCTTAGGGCTTTCTATAAATACATATCCATAAATGATAAATATGTACTTTATATTCCACTTTTGGTACTTAACATAATGACCGTGTGAAACTTAAATGCTTAATCTTAGCATTATAAACAGAGTGTAGTCTTATAGTAATAAACTCAATGCTTAATGTATTATAAAAAGGATAAATGGATGATTTGTGTATGAACTGATTATGATATACTACAATGGTGAGACACATACCAATAATAATCTTAATATTTCAGAATACATATATAATTATTTCTAATATGTACACAACTATTTAAATAGTAAGTATAGCTGGGCTTGGTGGCACACTCTTGTAATCCCAGTACTTGGGAGGCTAAGACAGGAAGATTGTAAATTTGCTGTCAGCCTCAGCTACTTAGTAAGGCCTTCTGCAATTTAGTGAGACCAAAACAAATAATTTAAAAAAATGGTCTCAGGTGTAGCTCAGAGGTAGAATGCCCCTGGGTTCAATCTCCAGTACTGCAAAATAAATAAATAAATGAATAAATAAATAAATCAATAAATAAGGTAAGTATGAGACAATGTTTCCAGGCATTTTGGAAAAAAGATAAGTAGATATTACACAGTTTGATTACATGCTGGATTTCATTTTTTTTTATATATATAAGAGGCTTAGGAACAACTTTTTAGTGATAAAATTCACTTCTGTGCATGAAAATTGGGTAATTGTGTATCTAATTGACCACTTAGTTTGTACTTGAATAATTATTGTCATCAACTGCCTGTTTGAGCATTAAATGAAGACCAGGTGAAAATGTTAATTAGGTTAATGATTTTAAATAATTTTTGTTATTGAAGAAACATGTTTTTTCTGCTCTTGCTGCAGTTTTGTAATTGCTACTAAAATGTTTTTTTACATGACTTTACAACATTGAGGACCTAGATTATGAGCTAAAATTCCAGCAATTGATTGGGTCAGCACATCTCATTAAGGAAATCATTTTTAAAAGGCCTATTATTAATATATAAAAGGCTACTATGTCTCAAGGTAAGTCAGGCACAGCTAATAATGGAGATGAACACTGTTGTCCCATTGGTATTTGTGGCACTCTCTTTACTTCTACCCAAGTTTTATTCACTTTTTAAGTCAGAGAATATTAAAAACTATAATTCATTTTTTATGTTTGCATACCAATAAGAGTACATTAAAACTGAAATAATACCAAATATCATATTAAAGTAAATGAAATAATTTCAATTCTTAGGTTTTTTATCATTTTTTCCTAGGGTGGCCAAAAAAATTTTATATAAATTTTTTTAGTTCACAAGTGGAAATGAAGGATCTCCTGTAGCAAATGTTACACTATTTTTTATCTTTTATTTTTAAAGTTGTCAAACTATCAAAGGTAGTCTGGTCATTAAGTAGCAATAGTTATTTACAAAAATCAGCCTCACATCATTAGTTTTAAACTTACATCTAAAATGAGACAGAAGGACTTCAGGATAATTTAGGTTGACTTCAATGGGAAATATTTACTGTAGTTTACTGTAAAACCTAGCAGTTGCCAACTCACAAGAAATCACACTAGGCATGGTTTCAGGAAATTTGGGGTCATGTGTATGCATTTTCACTGCTCAGATGAATGATCAGAGTTGAGCTGCTACTCATTAATCGCATACATGTGCTTTTTGAGTCACAAACTGGATTTAAAGCAATTTCTGTCATCAACTGTTTCTTTAAACATGAAAGGAGGACCAGATGAAATGTTAACCTGGGTATTCAATTTAAATAGTTTTGGTATTGAAGAAACATATACAACAACATAATGAGACCCCTCAGTAAGACAACTCTAAACTATATTTTGTGATTTCTTTAAAAAGAAACAGTTCTTCAAATACTAACATAATGACTTTTTAAAAAAAGTCTTCCTTTCCTTAATTTGACTAAAGCATGCAGTGTTTCTTGAGGATACTAACACCATCTTTATTACTAGGTTATAATAATTTTATGTTTTTGCCAGGTTAATTATAATTAGTAATTTTAAAATTAGTAGAAAAGAAGTGATACTTATGCAATTTATTTTTAAATCATCAAAATCAAATTATTTTTATAAAGCTTAGTGGTAAATTTATAGCTCTTTTTTTCTTTTTCTTTTATAAAATGATATTTAATATTATTTATTTACAAGAGAGCTGACCATCACTCTCTAATTTTCTTGGTAAGTATGAGATTTATGTTGTCACCCATAAACCTGGAAGAATCAACTGGACATTGTTATATTAAGCAACTAATATCAGTGATTATTTTTATTATTCATAAAGTAAATATTAAGAAGAGCAGAATCTTATGCTAGTGACAGGTAAATAAGGAAATGTTAATAATTTTCCTCCTGAAAATCAAAAATAAAAAGATGTGTATGAGATTTTGAGTTCTTAATAATTCCCATTTTAAAGATATAATTTTCTCAAAGTTGATTAAAATATAAAAAAAACCCCTAAGAACTGAAGGGTATGATCTAGTTACCTTCTCTGACTTTCAAATAACTATTTATCATAAAATTTCTGCCTGTAGGTGAATCTGCTATATTCTTGAAAAGGACTTTATTAAATTAATTAAATCCAGCTTTTTCTTGCTCTTTTTAAGAACTATTTGCCATCCAGACAGTCCAGCCTCAGTGTAAATAGAGTAAATCAGTCAAGATCTAAGTGAGCCAGGCGTGGCGGCACACACTTATAATCCCAGCACTTGTGAGGCTGAGACTGGAGGATCTCTGTTCAAGGACAGCCTCAGCTACTTAGTGAGGCCCTCTGCAACTCAGTGAGACCCTGTTTCAAAATAAAGAATAAAAAATAGGGCAGGGGGTGTAGCTCAGAAGTTAAATGCCACTGGGTTCCATCCCCCTAGCCCGCAAAAAAAAAAAAAAAAACTGTTTTTGTCTATCCATCTATAAAATATATAACCCCCCAAAGTGTAGAGTATGTAGGTTGGCATGCTGAATGGGCATTTGTTTAAAATATATTTTTATTTTCTCTATCTTCCCTATTTTTCTTCTCTTATGACTATGTAATATGACATTATGACATACATCATATAGCCTTTCTTATTTTTAATCTACAGAAACCATTTTATATTAATATCTAGGAATTATCCTGTAGGGAGAGATTTACCATGTTTAAAATACATTGCATTTTGTTACAGTCATTCAGGATACTGCTGCAAGCATCACAGCCTCTGCATCAGTGTCTCTGCATACGCCAAATATCTGGAAAGATCTGTTAACAGATGCCTGCTTACTCCAAAGTGATATTAACATTCCTTATCACACTGAATTAATTGATTGAGTATAGGAGAAGAGTGACTTGCATAGACAATGTATGTGCCTTCAGAACAGCAAATCTTATCAGCTTATTCACACAGAACTTGTGCATCTCATGTCACAGGGAAAGCCTAGTGATTTTTACACACTAAAGATTATTGGATACATGTTGACTTTCATCTGTTTAATGGAAACTCTTTTAGTAACTACATAATACAACCCACTCATATCTAGATTGATTTTTAAAAGTACACAGTGCAATTTTGTTTTGTTTAACAATTATACGAATCAGGAATAGTCTTCATATGAAGAGATCTGTTCAGTAGCTCAGGCCAGCAACAAAATAGTAAGATTCATCATCATTAAATCAACTTACAGTTTTGCAATAACTTTTTAATATATAAAATATTTAAGTTAATTAAGTAAGAACCCTGTAGGTAGGTAATATTTTCATTTACACAGCAAATACTTAATAAATGTTTCCATGATGATGAGCTAAAAACTGACCAAATTTAATTACCCAGGTTTGTATTCTTTCTCCCGAACACCATTTGATTTCAAATACAATGATGTTACAGTAAAGTGCAAATATTAGTAAAGTCCTAATACAGTTTGTTACTTGAGTAGATTAAGGAGGTTTCCCTGAACGTAGATCACTTGTGTTGCTTTCATACTTGGGTTTCCTGAACCAGGAGAGTTGGCGATAGTGAGTAGATAGGTTCGAAGTATTTTCTTTAGTCTTGTTTCCATTTAAGGAAGTTAGATGAGACCAAGCTCATTTTGTATATCTGAGATAATTTAAAATTTCTTTGTACGACTCTGGAAAGTTTAAGTGAAAAGGCTCTGCACAGTATTCCAGTCTATTTCTGTGAATGTTAGTTCCTGGACTTGTAAAATAGAGATAATATCAATTTTGGAATATGTGCAAATTGCATTATTTCTGGCATATAGTAAATGTGCACCAACTGTTAGATATTACTATTTGAATAAAAAAATACTGCAGATAAAATATTCCAATGCATTTAAATAATAAACACATCCCCCAATCCTAGCAAAAGACAAAGGATATTTCACATATAGATTTAAAATGTTGAAAGGAAAAAACACACACACACCTTTAGCAGATCAAGAATAATTATATATAAAATACATACTAAATAAAAAGAACAGTCTACTTCCATTCCTGATCCTTTGTATATTTTTATTTATTTTTAAACAGGGTCTTGGTAGATTGCTAAGAGTTGGTTCTTGTTATTTTTATGTTTTGAGAGTCTCCCTAGGTTGCCAAGGCTGTCCTCAATCCTGCAATCCTCTTGTCTCAGCCTTCAGAGTACTGTGTTACAGGGATTACTGACAGGTGTTACCATGTATGACTTTTATTTCATTTTCTTGGTTAGGGTTTATCTTGTTTCTCTGAAGAATAGAAATGTATGCCATGTTTCTGTGCATTTTGCTTCCTCCCCCCTTCCTCATCCTTTCCTTAGGTAGCATAGGCATTCATTTGTAGCTATTACCCAAAGTTACTAGATACATTTTGGAGGACTGAGTTTTCCAAGTACATACAGTGGCTTGCTGTCATTACAATGTGTTAATAGCTACTATAGAATTGACTACCCAGTTGATAGAATATCTTTGCCAGGTTTTGTATTTTAAAAATCTCTCTTGATATTTTTAAACATTCTCCTACATTTAAATCTCTAATATCAATCATGCTATTATTAGGGAAAATACCTGATATTTCGTACTTACCAGTAGAGAACTCTTTTCTAATATTTCTATGGAGAAATGAAGTTAACTGAATATGAGAAAAACACATGAAGTTTTTGTTTTCTACCAAATTAGAGGGAATATTAATTTTAAATAATGGGTTAAAATTATCATTTAGCTACAACTTAATGTTGCATATTAAAAGTTTGATACAATTCTATGAATGTGGTTTAGGAAATATTGGATTTCTAATAGTAGAATCTATTTTAGTGCAACTTATTATAAAGAAATAAAACCACTAAAAATTAAAGCCTTTGCTACGTGATGTATAGCAGGAAATTTTATAACCACATAATGTTTTCTCCAATTTCCTCAGGAAGAAATTATAGAGATTTTAAAGGGCATATTTTTCTTGTGGTTGCTTCTATATTAAATGTAAATTCAATAAAGTTTTAGCATTTTTCTGTGCATGTATGTGCACACACACAAGCTCATGTGTACAAATATATATATATATATATAATAAAAACATGTTTTAATTAGTGTATGTGTCTTGATGTATGGTTCATAATTCATGTTCTATTTTTGATGAAATTAATTTGTGATAAATAATACAATTTTGCAGATTATCTTCAGTACTAACAGGAACGAATAGAAACTATTTTGTTTTTACTTTTATAAAAGTAACTCTGGTTCCTTTGGGAGATGTCAATTTACATGGTTATTCTTAGGTGAAAGCCCATTCATAAAATTTAATGATCTTCTGAGATGAACTTATGAAATCTCTGAAGAATAATCATTGCTGTCTTTGGAGATTAATTATTGTGCTATTTACTGTCATTGATGAAACTTTAAAACTCATCCTCTATATTGTTTCAAACACTCTTCCTACCCTCACATTGTTTTTAGTTAAAAGCTCAGAGGATTGGGAAATGTATGAGTAGAAGGCTAGCATTTACATGGCAGTGATACTGAAGTTTCAGTCATTATCTAGCCCCAGTTCAACTATGATATTGACATTTTTTGTTCAAGCTCCTTTTTCTATCAGCCTCTGCATGTTGTTTTGCTTTTGTTCTTGAGATACTGCGATTGAACCCGGGCCTTTTGTATACTAGGCAAGTATTCTACCACTGAGCTACACACCCAACTCAAATTACAATAAGCCTCACTGGTCCAAAATGAAGCATAATTTGAATATCAAAATAAATGATAGATGTGATGGATTAAAACCTTGAATAAAATAAGAATTTCTGAATCTACAGGGATATAAGTAAACAAAGAAAGTACTCCATTGTGAGAAAAAAAGTTTTGTTACAGATAGATGCCAGTTAATAAATTTAGATGGAATAAGAAAAATACCATTTGTTAACCATAATACCAATAATTTATTCAGTCAGAGCTTGTGAGAGATTGCAACAATTAGTGGATAAAACTTTGAGGAATACAAGAATAAAATAAATTGGCTGGTCGGGCCTTGTGGCACACGCTTGTAATCCCTGCGCTTGGGAGGTGGAGACAGGAGGATCGCGCAGGTTTGAAGCCAGCCACACTGGCTTAAGAGACCCTGTTTCCAAATAAAAGATATATAATAGGTCTGGGAGTGTAGCCCGGAGGGAGAATGGCTTCCAGGAACCCTAGCACCACCAAAAATAAATAAATAAATAAATTGGCCGGACTTTATTCTAAAAATTTATTAACTTCAAGGGATGTCCTAAAATATACTATATTGCCTCTAAAAGTAATTAAATATCTCATCTTCAGTAGGAAAAATTAAAAGCTCATACCCTCTGATAGGATGCAATGAGAATATAGAATGACTTCTGATGTATATTTGCCCCAATTCCTTCCCCTGGTTACATTTATACAGGAATATCCAACAAACCCAAATTGAGAAAATTTCTATCAAATCACTTGCCTCTAAAGAAAGAAATTAAAAGACATAAAACTCAAGGAATGAACTATTAAACTGCTAGGGTTTCAAGGAAGTTTAGGAGAGATTGGTAACTAAATATAAAGTGTCACTTTAAAGCTAGGAGTGGTGTCTCACATTTGTAATGTCAATACCTGGGAGGCTAAGACAGGAGGATCACAGGTTCAGAATCAGCCTCAGCTACTTAGTGAGGTCCTCTGCAACTTAGGGAGGAAGCCCTGTTTCAAAATAAAGAATAACAAATAGGGCATGGGGTATAGCTCAGAGGTAGAATGCCCCTGGGTGGTTCAATCCCCAGTACAGCAGGAAACACACACACACACACACACACACACACACACACACACACACATATAAAACATGTATATATATACAGAGGGGGGGGAGGAGAGAGAAGGGGGAGACCATTACTTTATTAATAATTTGAGATTATTTTATAATAAAAGGGGTTAGAAAAATAAGTATTCATAGTATCAATTCACAGAGAAAGTATTTCAACTAGCTTTGGTAAAATCAAATTGTATTTAAAGGAAATGTGGTATAATTTAAATCTACCATTAAATTAAAATATTGAACTCTTTATTTTATCTGTCTCAGTATCCCTTAACTTTTTATTATAACTATCTTAGTTATGAAAAATTTATACTACCATTTACATTTTCTTGAGATAACTTCATATAGAAAATAAAGTTAGGACATAGATCTTTTACTATGTTCCTCTGAAATTTTTAACAGGACAAAGGGGCTGTACTTTTAGAATGAGACATTTTTTAAAAAAATTTTGCCTATATTCACTTTATGCAAACACATACATATTAAAGCCTGAGTAATCCAGGTGGTTAGATGCAATATAATCATTCCCAGTCTCAAACTGTTTGTTATGATGTGTTCTGTAATCTATAACAGTTCCCACAGAGTATTGCCTATCAAAAAGCACAATAGTACTGAGGAAGTGTGATGTGTTCTAGTTACTCTTCTTTCATTTAATTTTGGGTAAATACACATATGTATTAGTGGTTGTAACCTAATATCAGGGGAAGATTAATATTAGGACATTTATAAAATGCTATATACAAGTTGTTTAAAAATTTTCAAAATCTTAAGATTACATTAAAAATTACACAGCATATTTGTGCAGTTTCTAGCGTCTGTCAATTTTAGACTGTGGGGTATTACAGTTTCTTCTCATGCAAACTAAATTTAATTTAGATAATGTCAACATTTTACCTTTTGGAGGAAAAATTCAATTAAAACAGGACGCACATTGTTTATAATGTGTATACCTTAAAACATAACATAAAAATAGAAAAGAAATTAAACTCTCTGTAAACTAAAGATAAATTTTACTCTTTTTTTTTTTACTTATAAAGAGACCAAAGTTATAATGCTTAATAGCATGGATCAAAAGTTTAGGGGAATAATCTTTTTGTGTGTGTGAGAGCCACTGAGTAATTAAGAGAAACAAATTATCTAAAAGAAGCAAAAAGATCAAGTAGTCATTTTACTTTAAGGGTAGCACTATAACTTTATTTTTAAATTATTTTATTGGTGCATTGTAGTCATACATCTCAATGGAGTACAAAATTACAGAGGCATACATGCACCCATCACTCATTTATCCCTTCCGCATTTCCCAGCTCATTCTCTCCCCCTCCCTCCTGCTCATGTTGACTTAGTTATTGCTTTGATATGTTTGTGATGTACATCATGTGCATTACAAAATTTCCCTCTACCCCTCCTATTCCCCTCAGGTCGCCTTATTTGCTCATCAATAGTTTCTCCTTTGTCTAGTGTTTATCCTATGACCCATTTTCTCCCTAGCTCCCACTTATTAGCGAGAGCATCCGATGTCTTACTTTTCGTGACTGACTAATCTCACTTAGCAAAATTTTCTCCAGTTTCATCCATTTCTCTGTAAATGATGTAATTTTGTTGTTCTTTATGGCTCAGCAAAATTCCATTGTGTACAAATCCCATGGTTTTGTAATCCATTCATCTTTTGATGGACATCTTGACTAGTTTCATAGTTTGGCAATTGTGACTTGTGTGGCTATGAACATAGATATGCAAGCATTAGTTTGGTAGTTTGGTTTCCATTCTTTGGGGGTAGATACCCTGAAGTGGTATTGTTGGATCATCATAGGGTAGGTTCGTTCCCATTCTTCTGAGGATCCTTCATACTGTTTTCCAAAGTGGTTGCACTAATTTACAGTCCCATTAACACTGTATTAGTTTTCACTTCTCCACATCCTTGCCAGCATTTGTTGCTGTTTGTGTTTTGAATGATTGCAATTCTAGTTGGAGTTAGGTGAAATCTCAGGGTAGTTTTGATTTGCATCTTTCTGATTGCTAATGCTATTGAGCATTTTTCATACACTTATTGGCCATTTGAATTTCTTCATTTGTGAAGTGTCTAGTTTGCTTACCCATTTTTTGATTGGGTTATTCATTTTCTTAGCACTAAGATTATTGAGTTCTCTGTATACTCTAAATACTAGTCCTCTATCAGAGAAATAGTTGGCAAAAAATTTCTCTCATTCTGTTGACTTTATTAAAGTTCTTGATAGTTTCCTTTGCTGTACAGAAGTTATAAAATTTACCCAAATTAACTCAGTAGTTATTACCATTTTTGCTAAGAAAGAATCAAAATTATTTGTTTCTCAAACTCAGATTTAGTTAAAATGTTTTAGTAGATTATGTTATAAAGTTCATTATATTACAAAATACAGAATATTACTCATATTTAGGCTTCTATAAAACAACATCCTAAAAGGAGCATTTAATAAAGTTTTCTTGGAGTAACTTCAGAGGAAAGAGTTAAAACATTTGAAGATTTTGCGAAAGAATAAATTTTCACATCAGATAAGCAAATTAACATGATTTAATTGTACTCATCAATACTTCAATCCTTCAGAAATATACTATACATTTCTGGTAACTTTCAAATGCCAGCAAAAATTGATTTTATGTCATAAGAATGTATGTATCTGATTTCAAAGGATGTGCTACCTTTCAAAAGTTTATGTTTTAATTTTAAAATTTTTTCATATTAAAAATGCCATATTCATTTTCATGAGTCAGAAAACCAAAGAAGAGATTCTTAACTTGGTTCTTTGGACCTTTTGTGCTTTGCTTAGTGACCAACTCAATGAATCAAAATTGAAAAGCAGGCTTAATTCTTCCTTTCTGTAACAAGGACCCTATACCCGCCCCTTGCTTCCTTCAGAATTTCTTTTAGTGACAATATGTCTAAAAACCCCATTGTACTCTTACAATGAGCGCTTTACACACACACACACACACACACACACACACACACACACTCACAATTTAATTGGTAGTAAAGAACTATTTTATGGATATGGTCAATGACTGTACATGGTTTAATTTACAGGTATATTCAGGCCTTTATCTGTCCTATTCTATTAGAAAGTCATGTTTTTACATTGCTTGAATCATTTTCGTTAAGCTATTTATTTACATGATTGAAATGATGTGCAAGCATAATGAGAAGACATAAATTCTAAGGCATTAAGGAATTTTAGAAATGATTACATCCTGACCAATCAATGAGCAAGGCTGTCATTACACAGGATAGAAAGCTTGGGGAAAAGATATTGAGGACTAGAGGTCAGGTAACTTGATAAATTGACAAAGAGACGTCCTTTGCAGCTTTTAGGCCAATCAGAGATCATAACCATGCATTGTTACTAAAATTTAAATGCTTCTAATTAGATTAAAAGCATTGTTCTTTACATTTTTAAAAAAGCAGAGATTGTAAAACAAGGTAACATAAGTAGCTGAATATGTGAAGAAAAAGTAGCCAAGGTAAGTTTCCAACTCAAAATGATTTGATTCTACAGTTCATGCTGTTTTGTATAAGCTGTGCTTCAACAAGCAGACATAGAACCCCCTGTGCATATGGAGAAAGCATTCTGTCAAAACTGAGAATAGATGTTGAATAAAGGGCAGTGGAGCATGGACAACACACTTCAAATTTGCACTCAGTTATATCTGGATTCAACTCTGGTATTTTTTATGTTTTAAAATTACAGAAAAGAAATCCCTACTACTATATTGCAGAAGCTATTGTAGTTTTGCATTATAAATGTCTTCCTAGACATGAGGATGCTGATGGCTTACATACAAGCATTATTCAAAAAAAAAAGGAATTAAAAAGTTACTAAACTCAGAGGAAGAAAAAGATCTTTGACCACAGAAATGCAAAAATACTCACCTATGCACCCTCAGAACTCTCTCTTTCCAGAGAGTTCCTCCTAGCTGTGGAATTGCCAAGCAAGTTTATCAACCAAAGAAAGTGTCGACCCAGTTATACTAGTTTCTGTCTTTAGAGAATTCTTGCCACTTCTCAGCATCTCCCAGCACCTTTTCTTCCTCCCATTTCTCTTGTCATCGCATTATCCCTCCTTATACCGTATCTTTTGTTGCAGTCTCCAACCAAGGGCAAAACTGCCCATTTTAACCCAAATTTCATAAGAAATTATCAGTTTGTCCACATTCTTCTTGAGATCTTTTTTCTGTTTTCACTTATGCTAGCTCAATTTCTAAGAACTAGTCTCTTTGTTACTAAACTTATTTGTTAGTTGGAATTCTCAAAAGAAACAGAACTAATTGTGTGTGTGTGTGTGTGTGTGTGTGTGTGTGTGTGTGTGTGTGAAAACTGTATATGGAATGCAGAAAGTACACCTGTTCCTTAGTATCTCAGCAAGAGAGGTTGAACATTTAGTAAATGTTTTTCTTGAGACTGTTGAATGAACCATATTATGGACACTATAATAGATAGATAGATGGATAGTTTAGTTAGATAGATAGATAGATAGATAGATAGATAGATAGATAATAGATAGACAGACAGATAGATGATAGAATTATACAGAGAAAAGAGAGAGACAGAGACACAGGGAAGATTGAGACTGATTGATCTAACATTTGGAAATGGGTCATATGATTAATGAGGCTAGTGAGTCCCAAGATCTGCAGTGAAGTCAATAAGCCAGATACCCAGAAAACGAATGGTGGAATTCTAATCTAAAAGCCAGCAGTCTTTAGATACAGAAGATCTGATGATTTAGTTCAAATTCAAAGGTAGGAATAGTTGATATTCTAGACCATGCAGGAAGAAATATATTTTCCGATAATGAAGGTCAGGCTTTTGATCTATTAAGGCTTTCGCATGGTTAGATGAGTCCCACATATACACATTATAAAGGGGAATATCCCTTACTCTGTTTACTGACTTAAATGTTAATTTCATTCCAAAACACCCTTACAGCAGCATCATGAATATTTGCCCAAACATCTGAACATCCCATGGTCCAGTTAAGTGACACATAAAATTAAGTATCATACCATATCACTAGTAAAATTTTATATAACTTCTGGGATATTTGATTTTAGTAAGTGAAGTTGCTTTCCAAAAAACACCTTTAAAAATTCTTCAATAATTATCTTTTAAAATAATGAAATAAGATTATGAGCAGATGAGCAAAAATGCTTAGATTCCATGTGGTTTAAATTCCTTTTAAAATATATGATCTCTATGAAAATGAAAGCCATGCAATATATATACATATATATATATACACATACACACTGTATTATTCAAAATTAGATAATCAGTTAAAGTCTGAGAGTTATTTATAAACTTGAAAAATGATAAAAGCATGTTACTATAAAAATCAATGAAAATAAAAGCTCTCATACTCAATGTATTTAAGATATTCTGTTTATTTATAAATATTATAATCTTAAACAAAAAAAACTTATTTTTTCAATTTGGTGCTGTAGTTCTTCAGATTAATTTATTCAAGTTCTTCAGATTAATTTATTCATACAAAAGATAAAAGAAAAAACTTATCCTACTATACATACACTGGTATTTGATATGATAATAAAAGTTACTCAATATTTTTCTCATAATCAAAATTTTCCATATATTTTTGTATTTTCAAGGTTATATAGTATTGAGTTAGTCTTGGAAATCTATATAAAAATATTCTTAATGCAATCACTACCTGCATTTTTCTAAATGACATATTTTATCTCTTGTTCAGAGATTGCAATTGCTTTAAGAATCCAGAGATTGTTTTCTCTTCACAGACTCTCAACATTTATTAAGGTTCAGTGTCCAATGTCTTAAACATAAATGAGTCAAATGAAATGAAGTTGTCTTTTTGCTCAAAGTGGCATTTCTTACCTACCCCAATCTCTTCTATTTCTTCATGTGTTTGTGTGTGAACCTGAGTAAAACTGTAACTAGGGCATTAACTATAGCTGCTTTAGTCTCTGAATATCATTGTTCAATGATGTGTATCATACATTTTTATCACTAAAGATAAAGACCTCCTACCTTTCATTCCCATTTCTCCCTCTTTCCATCTTCCCAACAATCTATATTAATATTTAACATTTGGTGATAGAAAGTTTTTCTTAGGTTGTGAAAATTACTGCCTTTAGTTTGTCTTTGCCGTGTGTGTGTGTGTGTGTGTGTGTCTGTGTGTGTGTGTGTGTGTGACTAGGGATTGACATATATTTTTCCAGGCAATAAGGTGTAACTTAAAATAAGAAGTATTAATCAAAGCATGGGTTAGTATGAAAAAATTATGTTGGCAATATTTTTTATACTGCTATGATCAAACAATATACTTTCAAAAAGCAAAAAAAAAAAAAATGCTAGCAAAAGTCATTTTAAAGAGAAGCCTCAGATACTCTGAACCAATACTTACTTTAATGGATTGATTCTACCTTTGCATGACTACCACATCTTCCTCCGGAAAGCATGTGAACATTTGATAAAAATGTGCCTTAAATCTGTTGATTATTGAACCAGGTGTGGTGGCTCATGCTTGTAATTCCAGCATTTGCAGGGCTGAGACTGGAGGATCGCGGTTCTTGGACAGCCTCAGCTACTTAGTAAGACCCTCTGCAACTTAGTGAGAACCTGTTTCAAAATAAAGAATAAAAAATAGGGCAGGAAGTGTAGTTTGGAGGTCGAATGCTCCTGGGTTCCATTCTCAGATGCATACACACACACACACACACACACACAAACACACACACACAAACACACACACACACAATCTGTTGATTATTGGATGAAACATATTTCAAATACTCAAATAAAATATTTCTAAATTTGGCATGAGTGAAATGGGGAACAAAACAGCATCATTGCTGAGTCAAAGTGTTTTTGTTTAAAATTACAAGGCTGTTTCCACTAGCTGGTAATATTTACACTGTATAAGAACTGTTTCATATTTTTAAAATTAAAATATACTTTGTCCAGTCAAACACAGACATAAAATATCACTTCAGACTTGGCAGTAATATACATTAATTTGAATATCTTGTGCTTTTTTCATTTGTTAAAAGTGAGTAAAGTAGGGTAAAGGAATAAAGTCCTTTTTTTTTTTTTTTTTTTTTTTTTTGCAGTACTCGGGATGGAACCCAGGGATATTCTACCTCTGAGCTGCACACCAGCCCTATTTTTTATTCTTTATTTTGAAACAGGGTCTCACTGAGTTGCAGAGGACCTCACTAAGTAGATGAGGCTGTCCACGAACCACGATCCTCCGGTCTCAGCCTCCTGAAATTCTGGGATTACAAGTGTGCGCCACCACGCCCGACCTATTCTTCTTGTATATTTTATATTCATTCTATTGTTCTACAAAATACATTTAACTTGGTCCCTGGAAGTAACCTTGGATATTTAATCACCTGCTCAGTTTGATCAGGCAACATGCAAACTCTGAAAAGCTGCCTGCTTAAGAACTGCAAAGAGTATGCTTTTAATATATGTGAAATTCACTACATAGACTGAAGGAATGCAGCATCACTTACATGTATGTTGAGGGATGAAAACTTCAAAAAGTACTTTTGACCTGGCTAAAGGTTTTCTTTTGTTTTTGTTGGTGTGAGTGTGGCTATATTTGAACCATGCCATTTAACATGAAACTTAGGATACTGTTCTCTCAGTGGAATTTTTTTCCCCAAAGGAGATAGTTTGGCACAGTTTGTGGATTATTGACTTCCTTCAATATCTATTCTCTGAATTACTAAACACAGTGTGGACTCCCTGATAGATGGTGGAATGAATGTGCACACACACACACACACACACACACACACATACACACACATACACGCGCCCTAAAATATATACAATATAAAATAGTTAATAGAAATACAACAGCTCATACTTTGGAGTTGTTTTTGAACATATCTTAAATACTTTTACATATGTAGATATAAAGTTATGGTATTTTACTTCTTGATATAAAAGCACACATATCCCACAATATTATGGTATTGTTTGAAGTTATCATATGTGGCTAATAATTAAAGTATACTATAATTCATGCTATAAATATATGTTATCATGATATATCTACAACAACTTTACAGAATCTATACACATGGATTAAACGTTGCTATTTTCCATACTGTTCAAGTACTACTAGAAGACAAATACTGAGAAAATAAGAGTTTACTCAAAGAAGTAAGTTGTGAGTGTGGTTTAGTAGGGGTATCTTGCTCAACTGAAAATATGAGAAAATAACTGCAGGATTATCTAAATTAATGAATTTATATTAATCTGGTTTTATACTTTTTTTTGCGGATCTAAGAATGGAGCCTAGGGGCATTGGACCTCTGAGCCACATCCGCTGCCCTATTTTATTCTTCATTTTGAAACAGAGTCTCACTAAGTTGCAGAGGGCCTCACTAAGTAGCTGAGGCTGTCCAAGAACCACTGTCCTCCGGTCTCAGCCTCCCCAATGCTGGGAGTACAAGCCTGTGCCACCATGCCTGGCTTGATTTTATACTTTTGTTGGTACCACTTCTGGGAATCATTTACAGGCCAATCTACAATGATTTTATTTTTTACATTATAGTATTACGTCATAATGTAAATCATAATGATCAGGACATACATTCAAAGAGCACCAGGTGGCTTTTCCCTGGCCTTTTCCTCAGTCCCTCACTTCCTCATACAAGATTTTGAAACTGGCATTGGTATTCTCACATATGTACATAATGTCTCTCTCCCTCTCCTCAAAAATACTCTTCTCTCTCCACTGGAGATCCTCTTCCATTATCTACAGTTCCCCAAGTATCTCCCAGTTACTCCCTAGCTGCCACACATGAGAGAAAATATGTGACGCTTCACTTTCTGTGACTGGCTAATCTCACTTATCATAATGTTCTCAAGATCCTTACATTTTGGCAATTGAACTAAATAGATTTGCACAAAAGAATAAATACAAATGGCCAATACATGCATGGAAAAATATTCAACACCATTAGCAATCAGGGAGAGGAAATCAAAACTACACTGAGAGTCCATTTAACCCTCATCAGAATGACAACAAGAAGTCAAAAAACAATAAATGCTGCCAAGGATGTGGGGAAAAGGGGACTCTTCTACATTTTTGGTAGGATCACAAATTAGTGCAGCCACAATGGAGATCAGTGTAGTGGTTCCTCAGAAAACTGAAAATGGCTCCATCATATGATTCAGTGATACCACTTCTGGGTATCTTTTTTTCAGGCCAGTCTACAAAGATTTTTTTTTTTTTTTTTTACATAAAACAGTTTCTGAAAGTTTATCTCTATATTCTATGTATATATTTACTTGGTCTTTGACGAACTCATAATATGGTCTTGAGGATCTTCTAATAAAATAATGTGATGCATCTGTCATTGTTTCTGGGTAATAGTATTGCAAAAAATTTCTTTATTTTTTTTTCTTTTTATGCCTTGAAGAATTGCAAAGAGGAGTATCTCATTGAATAAAATTCCAAAGCTCTAGCTTCCCTTAGGGAAGTTGAAGTCAGTGGCTTTTTTAATGGAAAAGAAGCACACAGCAGGATGCCATTCTATTAGAACACTTCACTAAAGAATCACAGTTAGGCAATTTTCCCCCTCTGAATTGCTGTATAGGATATTTTATAAAAATGACAATTGGTGCTATAATTTTCATGTTTATTTTCATCTTTGTTCTTTCCCCTTCAAATTTCTCTCTCACTCCTTTTATCCCGTATAAGCATGCATTACTTAGAGTATCAGGAAAATAATTTGGGGTTTTATTTTTAAATGTAATAAATTTCATATGGTTTTTTTGTACTAAAGGATACTTTTCCTATATGTTTGTTGTTTTTTAAAGAGAGGCTTTACTTTAAAGTCATCATTAATTATTTGTATTTTTACATTTTCTATTCCTAAGTGCCATTCACTTAAAATTCTTTATGGTTATATAATATTGCTACCTAAATTGATTTCTTACTTAATATAAAATTCTATTCATAAGCTATCTTGTTTTTCACTTCATACTTTAAGTTCTCCTTTCCAAAATTAATGTACTTGAAATTAGTAAAGATTACATAATTATTAGACTTTGCTTTGTAATTTAAATATGACCATTGAATTATACAATAGAAATATTAACTATTTCAAAGTGAGAGTCCTTATCTTTTAATTTCAATATATGTTAGACTACTATTGGCACTATTTTAAAAGTAAACATATATATATATTTCCTAATTTAAATCTAAGTTACTTATTTGTAAATATAATTTTAGGAAATTATGAATTAAGAACAAAACAAACTAATAGAGGATGGCATGCTGATTTTTTTATTTTTATTTTTTGTGTTTGTGGTACTGGGGATTGAACCCAGGAGCATTCTATATCTGAGCGCCACTCCCAACCCCATTTTTATTTTTTATTTTGGAACAGGGTCTCACTATGTTGCTAATGCCCTCACAATTTGCTAATACTGGCCTTGAACCTGAAATCCTCCTGTCTCAGCCTCCCAAGTATTGGAATTACAAGCATGTGCAACCACTCCCAGCCATGCTGACTTTTTAAATATGTCTTTATTTATATTTATATTCAGTTTCATAGCACAATGAAAAATAGTATTTATCTTTAGACAGAATGATACAATGGAATATTATATTTATTATAGTGTCTAAATAAGCCTACATTTGGAAAATTCTTAGTTTATAAGTAAAATTTAGGAATTTACTTTTCATATATCAAAATATGTTAATCACAAGGCAGCCTTGTACAAACACAAGGAGAGCAGTATCAGACGGCATGTTAATGAGCATGTAGGTGTTTTAAATAAATATTTTATAATTTAAATAATACATAGAGAGAAGGGGAGAGAGAGAGAGAGAGAGAGAGAGAGAGAGAGAGAGAGAGAGAGAGAGAGAGAGAAAGAGAGAGAGCAAGCGAGCAGCATGCACTTCTTTTTGTTAGGGTCACAATGGTATGACTAGAACTTTTGTTCATGCTTTTCCCCCTTTCACTTATTTAACAAGGGTACTTAGTGCCAAGCACTGTTCTACGTACAGAATATTGTAAAAGTGCAGCACAATATAAAAAGTTAACAATGCTAAGTGTTAGAAAGAAAACAAAGAGAAAATATGGAGCTGTGATGTTACATAGAATGGCTTCGGCTTATAGCCATATGTTGTGTCCAGGGAATGTATATTTTAACTTGTGTCAAGATCCAAATACATTGGTTTATGAGTGACAGTGAAGGATTGGTATAGGTAAAACAGAGGAAGAGAGTAAAAGAGGAGAGGGGTAGATTTTTATTTTCAATATGCCTGGAGAAATTGGCACAATGTATGCTCAAATACCATCATCTTTGTAAAATGGGCTGGAAATAAGAAATTCTGCTCTAAACAGTGAGGGCCAATCCTCGACCTAGGTGCAGGTTTGAATGCTGTGATTCAATAAATAAGCTTTTAAAAATGTTTTATGTTAAGTAGTTCATTCTAAGTAATACTTTTCATGTACACTCTAGAGATTAAATAGAATGTTTTCTCTGTCACAATTCTAATAGACACTATGCCCAGTCCAAACAGTTGCCAATCTACTGGGTGAGTCAGATATATTATCAGATAATTTCAAGAGATGGTACAGCCGAGTGCAAGGGCTAGCTAGATAAGAACATTTCAGTAACATGTTGTCCTGGAATTGATTTTTGTATGACTAGTGCAATCAATCTTGAAAAATGGTTGGGACGTTAGTACACAGAAAAACCATAAGGGAGAAAATACTAAGGAATCGCACAGTAGGAAGAGGCGTGAGGGAATAGATTGGCTTATCAATAAACAATTGAGAAAGCATCAGGGTGGCTGGTATGTAGAGGTTGAGTGGAAGAGGAGTGAAGAGGTTGGAGAACTGGTCCAGGGCCTGTTTATGCAGAATCTGCAGGTCTAGAAAGACAACCGGAAGGCAATAAAAGTGCCCCAACAGGAAAATAATATGATGAAAGCTGCATTTTGAAAAGATATATATGATGAAAATTCTTGACTTTCAATAGATTATATGGTATTGGAAAGATATTAACATATACAGTATTCCTTTGCAAGGCATAGTAACAAATTCTTGAGGACAGATAGAAACACAAAACATAGTGTGGGTAGGAATAGACAAGTTTTATACCTTCAATGTTGTGCTCAATTTTCCATTTTTGTTTGGTTTTATTGAATATCTATAATATTCAATCCTACAATTTTATGAAGATTGTGAAGAGAGCTTTCAACAGCAGCTGAAAGTGCTTACTTATAAAATTAAGCAAAAGAATAGGAAAAGATTCGAGGGCTTTTCTAAGATAATTTTTTTTTTACAAAGATCATTTAAAGGCAAATTAAATTAGAGAATTTACAATATCATAAACTGACATCACTTACTGATATTGAGGAGGTATAGGAGTTAAAGTGCACATGATGTTCAGTGAAATAAAACTAATAAAAATGCCTCTTTAAAAAATTTAATATTTTAACTAGGCATTGTGGTGCACACCTTAATCCCAGTATTTGGGAGGCTAACTCAGGATATCGGGTTTGAGACCAGCCTCAGAAATTTAGCAAATGCCTTAGCAAAATAGTGACACTGTTTCAAAATAAAAAGTAAATTAGGGCTGAGGCATAACTCAGTAATAGAATGCCCCTGGGTTCAATTTCCAGTATCACACACACAAAAGAAAATATATTAACAAACTCAAATTTTTAGTTTTTAAAACTTTTTTTTTTATTTTAAAGAAACTGCAATATAAGTGGGAAACCCTAAAATTAAGAGGGATCTAATTATTTCTGACTAAATTTGAAAATTATTTGTCAATATTTTCTGTCACCCTCAGTAACAAATTGCAGAAATTAAAGTCAACTCAGAATAAAATATGAGTTTCTGAAACTCTAAACATTGTCAGAGAAGAAAAATAATAGTATACAAGTCTTTATGAGTCATTTTTCAGTATGTTTCCTTTGCCTAGAATTTATGAAATTATTAATATTACTTCCACCTAACTTTCACCAAAATTCTTTTTTTTTTTTTTTTTTTTTTTTTTTTTTTTTTTTTTGGTGGTACTGGGGTTCCTGGAAGCCCTTCTACCTCCGGGCTACACTCCCAGACCTATTTTTGCATTTTTATTTGGAAACAGGGTCTCCTAAGCCAGCGCGCGGGGCTAGCTTCGAACCTGCGCGATCCTCCTGTCTCTGCCTCCCAAGCGCGGGGATTACAAGCGTGCGCCACCATGCCCGGCCATCACCAAAATTCTTAGCATTAGAATTATTTTCAGATTGCCGGGCGTGGTGGCGCACGCTTGTAATCCCCGCGCTTGGGAGGCAGAGACAGGAGGATCGTGCAGGTTCGAAGCCAACCGCGCTGGCCTAAGATACCGTGTTTCCAAATAAAAAAAGTATAAAAAGTAGGTCTGGGAGTGTAGCCCGGAGGTCGAAGGGTTTCCAGGAACCCCAGTACCACCAAAAAAAAAAAAAAAAAAAAAAAGAATTATTTTCAGATTTAGATAATCTCTCAAAGCTTTGTTAACTAATATTTATTGTCCAATACATAAAATAGGCTAGAACTATTTCATATAAATATTTTTAGTTATTGTATCCATAATGCTCGGGAGAAATCAAACCCAAGTTCTACAGTATCATATACCTGAAAAAATGGTAAAACTGGAACTATAGCACTGTTCATCTTTTTCCAAAATTTATTATGTATCTATATTATATATTGCTTTCCTTAGAATCACATTAAAATGCCCTTACATTTTGAAACCTGTAAGAAGATAGACAAGTATGGGAAACAGCCATTGCCTTTTACCACAAGGGTAGTAAGTAAACTGTCAATGGCAAAAAGTCTAGAGATTGCATTATTTAAAGTTATTAACTATGAAAAAATGAAAAGAAGTTCGAAGGGAAGGTGTCACAGAGATTCACAAGATAGTATGCTGACCATTAAAATGGCTACAGGGGCCCTGGAAAATGTTTAATTTTAGACAGAGTTTTCTGACTTTGCAGTAGATTATATGGCCTGCCTTCATGTCTTTCACATCTATTATTATTATTATTATTATTATTATTATTATTATTAATTTATTTATTTTTGGTGGTACTAGAGGTGGAACTCAGGGGTTTTCTACCTCTGGGCTATACTCCAGACCTATTTTATATTTTATTTGGAAAGAGGGTCTCACTACGTTGCTGAGAGCCTCACTAAGTAGCTTAGGCTGGCTTCGAACCTGTGCAATCCTCCTGTCTCAGCCTCCCAAGCATGGGAATTACAAGCATGCACCACCACGCCTGGCTCAAATCTATTTTTAAGTTGGGCTTGGTGGCACACATCTGTAATCTTAATACTTAGCTGAGAAAGAAGATGGCATGTTCAAAGCTAGCTTCAGAAAATTAGCAAGATTAACCATAGCAACTTAGTGTACCATACTTATAAATAAAAATTAAAAAAAAAGACTGGGGGTATACCCTAGAGGTAGAATGCCTCTAGGTTCAATCCTCAGTACAAAAAATATATACTCATTTATTTATATTTTAGGACACTCTAGACCAAGGTATCTCAACCTTAGTACTGTTGACATTTTAACAAATTTATTCTTTGTTGTGGGAAACTGGCCTTTTTATTATAAAATGTTGAGCACTATCTCTGGCTTCTATGCAACAGATACAAGTAACACCCCATCCACAAGTTTTAACAATCAAAAATGTCTGCTGACATGGTCAAATATTCTCTAGGCAACAAATGTCCCTAGACAGCTCTAGTTAAAAGCCACTGTGGGCACATTGTTCAGAAACTGCTTTCTAGAAGTACTTATCTAAAAATTTCTTGGATAAGCTAAGTCCAATTTTATTAACAGAAGAGTGCCATATCAATTTTTTCCAAAGAGATAATACAATTCAGAACCAGGGAAAAGATTTTTACAAGTAGCCTGTGTGTTCAGAATTTAGTGAAATGAAGAATAGCAAACTAGACAGATTGTCTGGGCGAGTCCTTGGTAGGTGTGATTGAGGTCAATTAAAACTGTGTGAGCTGAATATGCATTTTCTTGTGCCTAATGATTTCTGAAAATCATTTGCTATGATGCATTAGACTAGCCAATTTAAAGAATGATTGACCAAAGGAAAAAAAATTACGTAGCCAATAGAATTGATAACAAATTTGAGAGAAATCGAGCACCAATCTCAGAAAGCAGTTTATGTGTAACATCTGCAAGAAATGTTCATTATGAAGACATATTCACTGCATGCTGTTAAGTTAATTGTAAATTAGGACTATAATATGCGAGTGGTACAGAAATGGATAACTTAAGACTGAGAGGCTTTTTTAGTGCCTGGTTAACCAAACATTGATTTCAATGAGTAAAATAAAGCTGCAAATAAGAAAGAAACTTTGAGAGAGTGGGTTATACTTACTGTGAAATTCTGCAAAATCAACTGCAGGATAGCAGTTGGTCATTTCTGAAACATTTTACAATGCCACAACAGTTTTGTGTAAATGCAAACAAATATAAATCATTGTCTCTAGAGTCCTGAGAGACCTGGCACAATCTTTCCACTAGGATGTCTTCTTTTACAGCCTCATTACACTTGCCAGTGATTCATGGGTGTTAGGCTTGACTGAGAAGGGTGGAAGGGGCTAAGGAACTCAGTATGGTATATTTCAACCATGCAAATGAGCATATTTCTGAGACTAAAAGGCAGCAGTTCTGAAATAAATGGATTAATCTCTGTCTATTCTGATTATCCTTTTGTTGAAATCTTTAAAGTAAGTCAAGTCCATGAGAAAGCATTCTCAATACAGCATTGCACTGATCTTTAAAGCTGGAAAGAGCAATTTTACAGATTGTCAAGACGTACTCTGATGTGGGCCAGTGATGGGGATGCAAGGGATAGGGCAATGAGTAAATAGTGGAAATAAATTAAGGACAAAACCACTTTGGCATCAGATATGCCGAAACACTGGTCTAGAGCAGAGTATTGGACAAGTATGAGTCAGTGACATGAATTCATTTTATTGGGACAGAGCAGGGTTTAGGTAATCTCATAATATTGATAACAAATCCTTTTTACTTTAGATCCATAGAGAAAAATTCTCTCTGAATTTTTTATTCCAAGATAATAGAAATATGCTTTGAGGAAGAAGAGAAGAGAAACTAATATCCTCCCAACTCCACTAATAAACAATAAATTCATAAAACATAAAACAATATTTTATTTTACTTGACTGTGGGAGAGTTGTCCATCATGCCTGGCATATAGAAGTTGGTACAAAGGACATGACGTAGGATCCTTAAAAACAAAAGTTTTCTGATAAAATTAACCTAATTTGCTATATTTAAAAATAAATAGTAGTGTGTCAGACTATCAAAGCCTGTTCTTGAAATCATAACAACATTCTAGTAAAGCATTTCAATTCAGTTCTGCTATAATATCCTTGTTTCCAGGGCCTCCAATAATAAAAAGAATACAATATTGAATATATAAGTAAATAAAAGTAAATATATACACATAAAAGTTAAATACTAAGCTCGTTATTTAAAAATGTAAAATAGAATTTATTTGAGTTCCTAGAATATAAGTAACTTGAATAATTTTAGCAGATTAGGTATTATGAATAATTACTGAAGAGAGCCTTGGAAACCATTAATAAGAATAACATAGAAAGTTTATGTGTATTTCTGATAGAACTTAGGAATTGTAATACTAATGATGCAACTACTCTAATAAAACAGGAAATATGAAGTAAGTCTAAAACTAGGTGGGCATGGTGGTACACACCTGTAATCCCAGTACTTGGGAGGCTGAGACAAGATCACAGGTTCAAAGTCAGCCTCAGCAATTTAGCAAAATAAAAAATAGAGCTGGGGGTGTGGCTCAGAGGTGGAAGCACAATCTCAGTCATTCAAACCATAGCAGCATGTCATCGTATATATAAGCAAAACCACAAAAACTGACTTCCATAAATCAACTTTATTTTTTAGGCCAGACATTTATTTCTGATGTTTAATTTCGTGTGTCTAACAGCTGTTTGGCCGACACAACTTGTAAAGTATATGGACAGTTAGGATTTAATACAGAAAATATGTTGACCATTTGTTCTTCTAACTCAGCATCTCCTTGAATATTTAATTTTTGTTACAACCATTTACAGAAAGCTAAATTTGTCTCACACTTCACAATTTCATTAATAAAATTAATCAACAGGCCCTATTGATTTTTTTTGGTCCTATTGATTTTACTTCCTAATTTGTTACCATTTCATTTCCATTTATGATATCCTTATTATCTACCTGGTCCAGGTCCTCATGACATTTTATTAGTAATGTTATTAAGGCCTTGGACTTTTTTGTCTCAATACCACAGTATATCTGTGAAAAAACTCTCTGATCCTTTACAATGAGTTATCCTTAACATACCATTCCTTATTCTTTGCTTTTGCTCTTGCTAACACCTACAGGATTACTCTTCTCCACCCTCCAGTAAAACTATACTACTTGTAATTCTTCATTTATTCATGTTTATCTTGTATAGACTATGAGAAAAAAATTTTGTTGCAGCCATCTTTAATCTTAAGGGACTAACATAGAAACTGGTCTGTAGTAGGTCCTGTTAAAGGGTACATAAAAGGATATAAACATTTGAGATTTAAGTTATTTCTAGATTGGGAGGCACTGCAAGTACCTTGGTGCTTAACAGGAATAAGGTGAGGTGATTAGCAGGAATAAGGTGTGGTAAGAGAAACTTTCATAAGGTTTTCAAAGAAGCAAACCAAAGAAAACACTTGATTGATTAATGAAAATTTCCTAGTTAGAAATGAATTGCTGAAGTCTAGTTTCTTTTTACATTGAGATTGTGTGCTTGCTCACACAAGAACCTAAAGTTCAAGGGTTGATACAGCTAGCTGGCTTCTCCTTTAAAAAAAAATGACAGTACTGAAAAAGTACTGAACGAATTAACCAATTTGTAATTGACAAGTATATAGATGATCTTGAGACGCTTCTGAGATTTTGCACCTAAAGAAAAGGATACCTAATCTACAGTGGACAAACGGAACAGAAACCTTTTTCTCCTTCACCTAACCGTCCAATATGGGTGTTGCAGGTAGTGGTTTTAAGCCATTTAGGATTCAAGTTTTTTCTATATTCAGTGATATCATTGCACAGGGTCTTGGTATTTTCTGTTTCTGATAAGCAGAAGGAATTGGAGATAATGGAGAGTCTCAGTATACTTTAAAAACACATTAGTAAGAATGAATTACATAGATATATTTGGAGGTAAGTAAAGCTAGGTCATATAGTTATATTCTGGAAAGCTACTTCCACCAAAACTCTTTTCTGTGAATATTCTGTGGATAACTATACCTCTCTACTACATGTCTAAAGAAAGCAAGAAACTGTATGTTTTATATCAAAGGAAGTTAATGTATTTTGAAATTGAATCATCTAGAAAAGTCCTTAGGTTGAACACCCTATTGGCAACAACTTGTATATGATTTGGGGGTACCCTTGGGCTTGGGAAGGCTTTTCATAAACAATTCAGCCTATGCAACTTTTGTTTGGACTTTTGGCAAATTACAGGACCTGTCCAATAAAATAAGTCATATAGAAAAGCTCATATATCCCTATAGTAATTTTGTCTTACTGTCTTAAAATCAGATGTTCCCAGTGCAGGAAGGCATACTTGTTTGCTGAAGCAGGTGGAGGGCCTTCAGACAGATCTAATTTTCAGATATTTGAAATTAAAAAAAGATGTCTAGTGTCTACCTTTCAAGATAGTCCTCAATTTTTACTTATCAAAAATGTCCTTTTCAAGGAAATGGCTGAATTTCTTCATATGAATAATCAAATAATTGTATAAGCAATTGCCTACTCTCCCCCATTTTAAGTATTTGAAATTAAATGAAAAATTTACCCAATAGAGATAGGCAGGTGCTACATAAACACATCTGTAGGTCATTTAGAAATTACTATCATCACTCTTTTCATTAAACTGACATGAATATATTTAGAAACTACTTTTCAAAAACCTAATGAAAGACTGTCCTTGATAACTTCTCTATATGTTCACCTATAAATCAGCATTAAAGTCTTTTACATAATGAGTTGCAGATTGCTGGGAGGGCGAAAGGAAGTTTCAATTTGTACTCTCATTTTTTAATGAAAATATGTAGACTTTGTCCTGTTTGCTTATATCATTTATGCATTTGTTGTTATTGTATGGGCTTAAAGGAGTTTCCTTCACATTTTAAGGATTTCTAGACAGATAGGAATGTTCTGATATCATATTACTACTTACTGAGCTGATTATATTATAATACAAAAATAAATACATAAAGGTATGTCAAAATTCCTATATACATCTCCAAGTATAAGTTTTTCATGTGAAGAGTCTTGAAGCATTTCTGTTGAGTTTGCTGCATAACTTTAATAAATATTTATGCCGATGTGGTGCCATGGAAAAAGTGTAAATTTGTATATGAGAGGTACAACAGCTGTTTTCTGCCTGAGTACTCAAAGTCTTTCTAAGGCCTGTTTTTCAGTCTTGTGTTCATGAAATCCCGAGGCTATAGGACACTGCACAGGAGGTAGAGATATAAAGTTGTTAAGGAAATAATGGGTTTCTATGATCATCTCACACCCAATTTCCCAATTTGATCCTCCTTGTGTAGAATTTTATTTAAGGTCATTTCACAGTTTGCATATACTGAGAAAGAAAACTAAAATACATAAATTTCTGATAGTGATATCTGTCAGAGGTAAATCAGTGATGTTATTTTTATATTGAAATCTGCAAACAAATCCATGGAAGCCAAATATAATGCAAAGAGAATTATAACTTCTGATTAAAACACCTGTGGATTCAGTTAATAACCTTTGATGTTGAACTGCACTAGATTTAAAATCCCTAAATACTCAATAAATCCTTTGTGTGGCAATGGTAACAACTTTAAGATCTCATTTGAAAATCAAGGTTAATTTTTACACAAAGCATATACGTCTTAATAGAATGTTATTTCCCACAATTTATTAGGGAAAGGGCTATAGCACTTTGATTCCATATGTCTAGGAACAGCACACATGTTTGAAAGAGACTTTATATTTTATATCTTTGGTGGTGTACTTTCTATATCACCTTATGATTATGAAATGAAATAATAGATAACATCAGAAAATGCTGAAGGGATTCTTGGGACTAACTATAACTTCTCCAGTAAAATGTTTATCAAAACATAGAGCTTGTTTGTGCTAAAGCTTTATTTAAATAAATGGCTTTTTCAGAGAAAACATGTCCTGTATTTGTCTCATTAGAGTGGTATTGCTTTTTTATGGTTAAAAGATGAATTAAAAAATACTCCAAAGAAAGCACTCTATCAGGTTTTCTTTTTATAAGCATGTTTATTTTTGCCAATTAAACCTGGTGGTGCCATACAAATGATAACAGGACCATGACCAAGGTGTACATTAATTTCTCGCTTTTAGTTTATCTTTCTGTTAAAATTTTCTGCCGGTTATGTTTGAAGGTGAAGGTACAAGCTGAGTTTTCAAGATGTGTATTTTTTCTTAGTAGAATTATGTCATGGGAAAACACTACAGGTATCCATCAAAGCGAAACCTACAAGGACAGGAGCTCGTTATTAGCACACATTGTTTGTAACCTTCAGATGGCTTCAGCATTTCCGTCACAGAATGGCAAGCCGAACGAGAGATTAAAGCACATCATACCCTCAGAATTAACATCGCTACATAAATTATGGCTTTTATCTAATAGTTTATTTTTTTTCACTTTAAAACTGAGCTATTATGGCATCGAATCTTTGTAATAAAATGTTTCAGTGGGTTCAAGTTCAGTTAGGTCAATGCAGGCTTCAGGTTAACAATATTGATTGAAACTTTCTACAGCATCCTGACAGAGAGATGCAGTAACTTTGGTCAGTAATCTAAGCCCAGGAACATACCCTTGTGGTTCTAATGCATGCTATAGAACACGTGCTTATTCCTACAGCAGAAAACAAAAAGCAATGAATGAGAAATAAGCTTAGGATTCTATAGCACTAGTTATGACAGAATTTGTAATTTGCACCCAGGATATCCTATTATCATCCTAATAATAATAGCACATTTGCAGTTAGGTCTTTTATTTGTAGTTTTAAGAAATTATTTTGATAACTAAATATTTTAATATTGTTAATATTCTAAAAACCCATTAGAAATATATAACAATATGGCAGTTTTTAGGTAAAAAATAGTACTTAGGCATTCTTGGTGGGTCAAGAGTTTGAGGGCTTGTTTTTGCTTTTTTATCCTGTTTAATGATATCCCCTCCTCTAAACAGTGTTGATCAGATGCTGAACACTGTTGGAATGAGGGCCACAGTTTGTTGTAATGGAAGAGAGCTTTTCTCATTGCCACCCTGACTGATACAGTTAATGTGTGCATCTGTGACCTTGACAATTTTTGACAAATGCACTTGAAATAAAGAGAACTATACTTCAGGCAAAATATCATAGCAATCAAAACCTTTGGCAGATAAATTGGCTAAATATATTGGCCCATTATTCAATTTATTTCACTTCTGTTAGTAATAGCTTCAGTTGACAGAGAGATAACTGGATGCTTTCATTTAAAATTATGAACAGAATCAAAGTTTAAAGAAAGTATAATCTACCACTGATTTTTTTTTTTTTTTTTTGCAAAACATATCGTTTAAATGACGTCCCTTTGTGCTGCTATTTGTTTTCTCACTTGTGGAATGGCAAGCTAGAGAAATGATATTTGAAAACACATAAGTGGAAAATTCTGAAAGATTGGATAATTGGCATGCTATGTCAAGCACACACGTAGACCCGAGTATCTACAAAAATGGGCAACGTCTCACATTTAAAAATTGAAATAGCACTATTTGAACTTTCTCTGTGAGCAGCTCTCAGGAAGATGAACAGTCCTATAATTGAAATTATCATGCGCATTCTGACCCTAATTGGCTAAGTTTTATATTAGGTTCGCACCAAGCAATCATGGAAGCAATTATGGACACTTTTCCTGGGGCTGCCGTCGCCCAGGTGCTACTGCCTGATTGTCATTTGGTAATTACCTTGGTACTTCCCAACTACTCCTGCACATCAGTTAAGCAATGCAACATACTTCAAGAAAGTGAAGTCTCCTTGGAAGTACAAGTAAATACTTAATTATTTAGTTGGCTGCTTCCTATAGGTGCTGCCTGTTTACCTGGAATGTGCAGATGTTTTAATAAAATTCGTCTTCTGAAAGACCTGCATAGATGTAAAATTGGAGATGAAATCTTTGGGCTACACAGCTCCTTTAGAAATAGGAAAAATACCTTACATAGTAGCAATGATAGAGGCATTGCCAACTTTAGAGTTTTTTCGAGTCTTTGAAGTCTGACTTTGCTGAACAGATTGTAAATCTCTGGCCCATTACACACCTGCAGAGATTTTGGTGTTTTATTTCTCTTGGGTGAAACTGCAGAAGCCCAAACCATGTTAATCACTGTCAGAACCAGTTGTATAAAATGCCAAAATGCAGTGAACCAAGTGTTTTATAATAAATATGACAATGCAGTCAGAATGTTGTTTTGTTAGGCTTGTTATTTGTGGCAATTTTTCATTTATAATCTTCGAAAGGAAAGAACTCTAAGGTTTGTATCAGAAACATGTTAACCACAGGGGAGAAGTCACCATATTGTCTAAATAAAACTCCTAAGTTCTTGCATAATAATTAATTTAGACAAGATTAATCCACAATTTAATGTTAGAATTTGTTGTAAACAATTTTAAATTCCTGTGTTTAAAAATTATCAATATTAAAATTATATCTGTTACTATGAACAATATATATATTTTCAAAGAATTAACATACTATATATCAATATATCTTTTTACATTAATATTGTGCTTTATAGTTTTTTGTTTATAGTTGAATATAGACAAAGATCAGTAGAGCAGTGATGGGTATTGGGAGAGGGAGGAGGAGAGGGAAAGGGGAGGTATTGGGAAGAAAACAAACCAAATAATGGCATGTGCATATATAAGTTTGTCACTATGAATCTCACAATTATATACAATTATAAATGCACCAATACAACATTTAAAATACATTTATATTTGAATATTATATTTTGTCAAACAGCAGATGTGATATATCTGGGGTACAGAAAAGTAATTTTAGTTTTTTAGTAGTGCTTTCATTTGGAACAAAGGTTGAATCAGTGAGATCTAAAATGATTATAGATAATATGCATTGGCTTTTCCTTACATAGTATTCTATGTTGTCAGCTGATTTCTCAAAGGAAACATACTCTGTCAAAGACAAGAAATATGCCATAAACTGATGTGTAGCCTTAATGATGGCTGTTTTTGATCTATAATATCAGAATTAAGAAAATATTTGAATATTCATGTATCCTCTGATGGAATGTTTGGTAACATGTTATTTGGATAGCAACTTATATAAATGTAAAGTATTTAATTTTTAATTTTTATTGTATGATAATCATGCATCATAATGAAGATTAGAGCAATAAAGAAGAGAAGTTCATGCTCATAGCACGTGGTGAGCTTCCACCAGCCCACCGTCAGGCTCCCACCCCTCTCCCTTCCCTTCCCTGTACCCAGATTGGCCTTGATAACTTTACACATGTACGAGTTGTCAATTGGAGTGTCTCCTTCATGAAGCCTCCCTGCCTTCCCATCTGCCTCCCTCCCATAGACCTCCTACATCACTTCACAGAGGTTTATCTTCTTTTTTCCAGAGTCCCTTTTGTATCCAATTTCTCCCTATCTTCCCTATATGATGGAAAACATGATCCTTCATTTTCTTTTGACTGGTCGACTTCACTTAGTATAATATTTTCTATTTCCATCCATTTTCCTACAAATGATATAATTTTGTTCTTTATGTCTGCGTAAGAACTCCATTGTGAGTAAATTTACTTCAAGTCTACATCCGTTTTTGCTAACCAGTACATAAGCAAAAATTTTATTTTATTATTTCAGCTTGATAAATATTTGTTTTACATCTATGTTGCACTAAAATAATATATAGAAGAGATGTAAAAAATAGGATACATTCTTCTAGGTTATACAGTTTTACTTAAAAATATAATAATACTGGGTAAAACCACCCTTTCTATGTGTTTGCACAACTTTAAGATACTGTCTTGTAATTGCCTATTCACTGCTTGAAATCCGCAAGATTGTAATGATAATTAAGATTGTAATGCTAATTAAGATTGTAATGATCTCAGCAGTGACCATGTATATTCACAAATATATCATTTACTACCAGAAAAATGCCCATCACATTATAATGGATCAATAAATATTTATATTGAGTGGGTTAATTAAATGATGAATTGCTATAGAGATTAGAGAAAAGCAAATACTTAGAGTTTTCCATAAAATATTTTTATATATAACTTTGTTGGTGTATTATAATTATATATTGTATGGAGGTATAAGTGATAGGAATACACATGCATACAGCTCTTGGTGTATTTCACTTTGGGTCCCTTTTCTTCTCTTCCCTTCCCTGTACATGTCATTAAAATTGGCAATGATAATTTTATATATGAACCAGGCATTGTTCCTTCTCTTCCCACCCCTAAACCTTCTCTACTCCTCCACTGGAGTCTCTTCTTTTTTATCTGAGTTTTCTTTTTTCCCCCTAATTTTCATTTAACTTCTACACATGAGAGTAAACATAGAGCTATCCATTTTAAGGTCAGCATCATAAAAGTTATGCTAGGCGTCTACTGCCTATTTTCAAACCAGTGACTTGCATTAAAATGAAGTTAAGTCTAAAATAAATAGAGCAGTATACATGTCTTTGTTCACTATTAGCATGTTCCTACATTTTCTTAACACAAATATATGTACCACATAATTAGATACACAAATACATTTGAGAATCTGCAGTTAGAGACTGAAAAGTGATGTGAAAATTAGAATAGTTATGTTCTCATTTGTATTTTGGGAATATTTAGGCTACAGCACTGAAGAAATAATTGAACTCAAAAACACTAATGAATTGTCCACAAAAATTAATTTGGGTACATTTTTATAACTCCTTAGCAATGATGTCTTTTCAATAATTTTAGCAATTGCTAAATCTGTTATCAACTGAATTCTGTATGCGACTAGAGCTCTTGAATACTTGTAAATTTTCAGTTTTAAGACTTTGGGTTATACATCACTAACCATTGTTCAATGGTGAAAGAGAGGCATTGTGTCCTTCACAGACCACTAGCTTCTGATGATCTAATTTTATCTTCAACAATAGTTACAAGGGAGACAAAAAAATACAGTGCTGGAAACTGTTTTAGGTATTAAACACGTAAGTGATCAGAGGAAGAGGGCTAAACATTGTGTGGACCAATATTATTTCCAAGCATTTCACCACAGTCAATTCTTAAGGTTCTATGGCAATATCATAGGTAGTCAGCATCAAATACAGGAGATGATCGATAAATAAGATTTATGTACATACTTGAAAAATTTTAATCTAGCAATCCAAAACATACATTTATTTTGTCTTCTTCACACATATTTTAGAAATATAAAAGTTAAAAATAATTTCTACATATCTTCTTTCGATAGAAAATATTTCATACTGGCAGGAAAATAAGGCAAGACTTGACTGAGTTATATCTATATTCATATCTATATATAAAAAACCAATTGAATGAATGGCATCATTCATTATTTTCTATTTAAAATACTTTCACCCTGTTCTTGTTTTAGTTGCCTACCCTATCCACTGTTTGAGATTGTGATATGATTTTTTCTTCCAAACTCCATCCACATCAGAATAGACACTAGATCAAAATCAGTTGATCATTTTGCTTCATTTTGGATAAAATAAAATATAATATAATATAAAGAAATAATATCTCAAGCAATGGCAATTTATTTATCTTCATACTCCCTTTTTTTTCTCTAAGTGGTTTCCTGATGAGTTTTTTTTTAAGGGATTAAGATATTACTGAAGGAAGACAGAATTTTTAAAAGATCTTAATTATAATTAAATAGCAAATTATTGCAGTGAAAACTTGAATATAAATAAGAAAAAGACACTTGAAAATTAATGATAGAGAATTACAGAAAAGTTCACATGTAATCTTTTAAAAACTCTGTGGTGTGTGTGTGTGTGTGTGTGTGTGTGTGTGTGTGTGTGTGTGTGTGTTAGACACAGTAATTCTCTTGAGAAAGAGTAGCCATGTTTCTTAGACTTAATTTCCTGTACTTTTTCTGTAAACTGAGGAGCTGTAAAATAGCAGTATTTTAAAGAGGTGGGGGAAAGTGCCTGGGTTCTCTGGTGGCTACACACCATCAGTCTTTGACAAATCCCTCCATTATTACTGTGCTAAAAAAAATTAATCCCATGCAGTAGTCCTGAAGGAAATCACCACTGGAACTCTCCGAGATATAAGTGAAAAATTTGATTCTAAATGACCCAAAATATATTTTAGCAAAATAAACCTCATAGATTGAAAGAAATGATTAATTCTTGAAGCAATACAATAAAAAAGGAAGAAAAAGAAAGTTATTATCTTGACTAAAGAGAATGCTGAGAATCAAATATGGAAGAGAATAGAATGGTTAATATATATTGGTTAACATATACATATATTGATATATTAATTGATATATTTTATTATATTATATCAATATCCACATTTAAAAATGACCAATGTAGCCGGGTGTGGTGGCACACGCTTGTAATCCCCGCGCTTGGGAGGCGGAGACAGGAGGATAGTGCTGGTTCCGAGCCAGCCGCCCTGGCTTAAGAGACCGTTTTCAAATTTAAAAAAATATATAAAATAGGTCTGGGAGTGTAGCCCGGAGGTAGAAGGGCTTCCAGGAACCCCACTACCATAAATAAATAAATAAATAAATAAATAAATAAATAAATAAATATGACCAAAGTAAACCAAAACTGATCACTGTATACATATTTTGATCTGCTTTATGCTGATCACTTCATATATACTATGTAATTTAATCTTCACAACAACTCTATGAAATAGGTACTATTATCATCTACCTCTATAGGTAATAAAACTAATGATGAAGAATTTTCAAGCCTTTGGATCATGAATCCCCTCCCTTACATTGTCTGTGTGTTAGGTTTACTGATAAAAGGCAGAAACTGGTTAGCCATACATGTCTTCTAAATTATATGCATGTTATCTTCCTGCACTTGAGACTTAACATAACATCACTAACTATATTCTAGTGGGATCTAGTAACTAAAGTAATCGTGCAACACTTTTAATACAATCTCACAGCAGGGACCAAGAGACATGATTTTTGTATAATTAGCAGCAGAGTTAACTAATCGGTTGATTAATTTAAACTACTTGAACCATCATTTTATTAATCTCTTTGGAAATGTAGCAGAGGAGGAAAAATTAGAGTAAAACATGGTAAAAATGTAATATAAAAAGAAAAAACTTTTATAAGAAAATTAAGCCACTGCACATAATAGAAATTTAAAGGACTTGGAATGTATTATTAATGTTTAAAATAATAAGCAGTAACATAATTGTTACACAAAATTTATAAGCATGTATTTTATTAAAAAGGGATGCACATTATAATTTATTATTTATTCCAAACTTATTTGTGTTTTCTTAGTTCAAAGAAGATGTACTATTGTACAATGATTTTAAGGGAAATCATTATTTCTGCACATATTTAAACTTTGTAAGCAACATATTCAAAATTTACCGAAAAATGAATATTTTGCTTTCAAAAGTAAAAATTAAAATTCCATAGAATACTTGTTTAAGATACATTATCACAAAAATGTTTTCAATGAACTAGAAAAATATGCTTTTTAATATTAGTTTGAAATAATAATTTCTACTGTAAGTCTTTTAAGTATATGAATATTTCATGGCATTAAATCAGTTATTAAGTTTATCAGGTTTTTTCAATGAAAAATCCTCTCTGTAACAGAATCCACGTAGGTTTCAATTAATTTACTCTTCATTTCTCTGTTGTTATTGTTATTTTGTACTTGTAACAAGAGCTTATAATAATAAACATGATATTTGGTTAATGAAGAATGCATTGCATATTTAGAGATGTACATATTTATGTGACCTTTTTTGTTCATAAATGCTAATATTTATTGCTTCTTTGTTGAGATTTTATTTTGTGTTTTGTGACAACAGTCTGCATAGTGAAGCTGTAAAGTTCTCATGGTAGCTGCCTGTGCTCCCAAGATAGCAGCATTAGTGTCTACAAAAGCAGTTAATGCTGTTTATCATTAGTGACAGAGGCTGGGAAGGACCTTCTGTGGCTTTTATCTTTCACCTTGCCAAGAGAAGTTGATGAGCTTTCTGATTTAAATTCATAGGTGATGCTCCAGGATTTATATGCATTTCACATGGACAATCACACAGGTAAACCTATCCTGCTGATGGAGTCTAATTAAAATCATCCTAACATCCTAATACTGGTCATCCTTGGGAAAACCATTACTTTATCCATAATTAATGTCAAAGTTGCCCAATGGTAACATGAATTATAATATAGTTTATAAAGGAATTATCCCATTCCAGCCTCAGGAAACATTTATTGCATTATGATGTGACTTTTCATAAGGATAAACCAATTAATGAAGGTAGGGTACATTCCTGTGATGTATGCACATTTTCACATATTTAAATTTTAGTAGCTACAGGAAGTTTGCAACAAAGTAAGAGAATTATAATGATGCAGCGCAGTTGAATTATTTGATCGTTTTTTTCTAAATAAATATTTTCTAAAGTGTAATCCCAGGAAGTGATGTCAAATGTCTCTGAAGAACCAAAATTCAAGGTAAGATTTCTTTGAGTGAGTTTTCAAGCTACCTTTATCAGTATAGGATTGCTTTGTAATTTAAGAGGGTAAAACAATATCGTGACATCCAGTATTTCCTAAATTTTCAGAAATCATTTTGTGAAAATAGTTTTCCATGAAACTATCTCATAAATGTCTTTCTATCATTGTGTATGATACTATACAGCATTTTGAAAATTGGATAAATTCCCACTCTCATTGTCCCTCCTAAAACTTTTACTGGCTTTCTCTCACCTTCAGATAAAATTAAACTCTTTGCTGTAAACTTGACTCAGTTCTGTCTTTTATCTTTGACCTCATCATTCAGCCCTTTTTTTAAAGCCACTACCTTGTTGGTCTTCATCTAACCTGCAAATGGTCACCTTGACATATTTTGAAGTCTTTCTCTTCTGCAGGAGGCTTTTTCCATGTCATTCTTCATGGAGACTTTCCTCTCTTGCTCTTTCTAAAAAGAAAAAAAATACAACAAACAATGCTACTTCTCCTAACACATATCTTAGAATCCTGTGTAGTACTTTGCACTGTTTAAATCATGTCATTTATTTGCTGGGTGTTACACATGACATTGCATGAGACAAGCCAAATCTCTCATTCACCATTGAGTCTCTACCACCTAGAATGGTACCTGTCACAAACATCAGGGTAGTGATCCATTTTGTATATGTAAAACATTTTCTTTATCCATGCATTAGTTGATAGACTCTTAGGTTGTTTCCATTTTTTAACTATTGTGAATAGCGCTATGCCCTCAATGACCTAACCTCTTTCCACTGGGCATGGCCCCCTAATGCTTCCATCACTTCACAACAGCACCATCTGTTTCTGATCAACCCTTCAACACATGGCTTTAGAGGACATTCAAAGTCTCAAACTATAGCAATATCGTAGTTACTTTTAATTATTTGACAAGCCTCTGTACTGGTTTCCACTAATTAGCTATACTAATGTATATTTCTACCATACTTTATAAAAGCTCTATTTTCTCTTTGCCAGTATTTGGTATTTTTAATATTTTTTTTCCTTTTTTGTAACAGCATTCTTTCTGGGAAGAGGGGATACCTGTTTGTGTGGTGCTTGTTTTGTTTTGTTTTGTTTTGTGTTACTAGTGATTGAACCACCCCAAATTCTACCATTGAGCTACACCCCCATCCCTTTTTATTATTTTTTTAAATTAGTGGGGATGGAACCCAGGGCATTCTACCTCCAAGCTACACCCTCAGCCCTGATTTTTTAATCTTTATTTTGAAACGAGGTCTCACTAAATTGCAAAGGACCTCACTAAGTAACTGAGGCTGTCCATGAACAATGATCCTCCTGTCTCAGCCTCCCGAATGCTGGGATTACAAGCCTGTGCCACCATGCCCAAATTTTTATTTGTTTTTAATTTTGAAACTGGGTGTTACTAAGTTGCTGAGAGTCTAACTAAGTTGCTGAGGCTGACCTCATACCTGCAGTACTTTGGTCTCAGCCTACCAGGTACTGGGATTATAGGCATGTACCACAACACCCAGCTTCATCATGGTTTTGATCTGTATTTCCATTATTATTAGTGGTGTTGAACATTTTTCCCATAATTATTGTTCATTTTCATGTGTTCGAGAAATGTCTATTTATCTATTACTAATTTTTTTTTCAAATCAGGTTGTCTTTTGCTATTGAGTTATCAGAGTTCTTTATATAATCTAGTTATCAATTCCTTGTCAGAAGTAAAATTAGCAAATCTATTCGCTCATTCTCTATGTTGTTTCTTTATTACGTTCCCCATCACCACCACCTGCACAACATTTTGGTGTGCAGAAGAATTTTAGTTTGATGTAAATCTATTTGTCTATCTTTGTTTTTGTTTTCGGCACTTTTAGGGTTTTCTCCAAAAAAACAAATTCAGTACAATGTCCTAAACTTCGCTCCTTCGCTTCGCTCCTCTCTCCTCTCATCTTCTCTCCCCTCTTCTCTCCTCTCCCCTCCTCTCCTCTCCTCTCCTCTCCTCTCCTCTCCTCTCCTCTCCTCTCCTCCCTTTCCCTCCCCTACCCTTCCCTCCCCTCTCTTCCGCTTCCCTCTCCTCTCCTCTCCTTTCCTTTCCTTTTCCTTTTTCTTTTTCTTTGTCTTTTCCTGTTTCCTTTTCTTTTTCTTTTTCTTTCTCTTTTTCTTTTAATGGGGATTAAACCCAAGGGTATTCTACCTCTGAGCTACACCACCAATACTTTTATTTATTTTTTTTTTATTTTGAATCAGGATTTACCTAAGTTTCTCTGGTGGCCTTGAACCTGTGATTCTTCTGTCTTAACCTTCCAAGAATTGGGATGACAGGTGTGCAATACCACACTCAGCTCTGACATATTTTTTTTGTTTCTTCTAAGAGTGTAAGCTTCAGTCTTACATTGAGATCTTTAATCCATTGAGTTGATTTTCTTTCTTTTTTGTAACTGGTGAGAGATTGGGGTCTAGATTTATTTCTCTGTTTGATACCCAATTTTCCTAGTACTATTGATTCCAAAGACTATCCTTTCTCTAAGAAATATTCTTTGCAACTCTGTCAAAGATTAGTTGGCTATAGATACAAGGGTTTATCTAAGAACTCGAATCTATCCCATTGATATATATGAATTTATGCTAATACTATGATGCTTTGATTACTATATCTTTATAGTGGTGTTTTGAATTCAGGAATCATAATGCCTTTTGCTTTGTTCTTTTTTCTCAAGGTGTTCTTAGTTAGTTGAGATTCTCTGTGTGTCCATATAAGTTTTAAGTTTTTTTTAGTTTTATAAAGAATATCATTGACGCCGGGGGTGGTGACGCACGCTTGTAATCCCCGCGCTTGGGAAGGGGAGACAGGAGGATCGCGCAGGTTCAAAGAGAGCCGCTGGCTTAAGAGACCATGTTTCTAAAAATAAAATAGGTCTGGGAGTGTATCCTGGAGATAGAAGGGCTTCCAGGAACCCCAGTACCACCAAAAATTAAAAAATAAATAAAAAAATAAAGAATGTCATTATTATTTTAATAGGGAAGGCATTGAATCTATAGATTATTTTGGAATGTATGGACATGTAGACATTTTTAACAATATGGATTGTCCTTGTTCTTAAACATGTTTTGAGTCATCCTTAATAACTTTTAGCAATGTCTTATAGCTTTTATTATAGACACCATTCTGCTAAATTTATTATTAGCCATTTTATTTTATTTTTGTAGCTATTATAAATGGATTATTCTCTTGACTTTTATTCCAGTTAATTCATGTTATCTACAGTCTCAAAATTTAACTTTCTCTTTTCCAACTTTGTTGTTCTTAATTTTTTTCTTTTGCCTTCATTTTCAGTCTAGGACTTAGAACACACCACTGATTAAAAGAATAAAAGTGGGTATTCTTGTCTTCTTACAGATTTTAAGAAACTTTATATTAGGTTTTTGACCTTTTACATATGGCCCTTATTATGTAAGGTGTGCTTTTTATATACCTAATTTGTTCAGATTTTTTTTACCATAAGAAATTTAGTTTTATAAACTGTCTTATAAATTGTCTTTATATACATCTTTTTTCTTCTTTTTAATTTTTTTATTGGTGTATTGTAGTCATACTTATACATCTTAATGGGGTACAAGATAGTAGAGTCATACATGCACACATCACTCATTAAGCCCTTTTCCAATTCCCACCCATTCTCTTCCCCTGGCTCCTTCTCATGTTTGGCTTAGTGATTGAATTTGATATGTTTGTGAGTGTACATCATGTACATTAGGAAATTTCTTTCTTCCCCACTCCCATTCCCCTCAATTATGTCACCCTATTTCCTCCTCTATGGTTTCTACTTCTTTGTTTAGAGTTCCTCCTATGACCTTTTTTTTTTTTCTCACTAGCTTCCACATTTTAGGCAAAGCATTTAATTTTTGTTTTGTTTTGTTTTTTACTTTCTGTGACTGATTAATCTCACTTAGCATAATGTTTTCCAGTTCCATCCATTAGCCCACAATGAAGTAATTTTTTTCTTCTTATGGCTGAGTAAAATTCCATTGTGTACATATCTCAAAGTTTTGTAATCCATTTGTAAAATGTCTTTTCTGCATGTGTTGAAGGGATCATATGGTTTTATTGTTTAATTTGGTTGATGTGTTGCATCACATGTATTATACACACTTATTCCATGTGCTGAACCCACATGGTCATGACAAATAATATTTTTTATGATATTAGATTCAGTTTGCTTGTATTTTCTGATGATTTTGACATCTATGTTCATCAAATATTTTGGCCTATCATTTTGTTTTGGTGTGTGTGTGTGTGTGTGTGTGTGTGTGTGTGTGTGTTCATTCTATCAGGTTAAAGTTAGTCTCAGAGAATGAATTTTGAAGGATATTTTTCTTTTCAATATTTTGTAATAATTTAAGAACTGGCATGACTTATTTAAATGTTTGGTAGAAATTTAATAGTGAAGCCATCTTGTTCTGGGTTCTTATATGATCGAATACTGCTTATTACTGATTCAATGAGAAAATGGTTTAAAGCTATTGTTAATGAAAAAAGTAAGATGAAGTAAAATAAATGATTAAAAGAATAGACTTAAACAAGTAGTAGGCATTGGTTATATTTATGATAATGATAGTCTAAATGGGTGGTTTGAATATCCAAAAGCAACAAACATGTTGACATTGTAAATTTATTTATGTTTCCTACATTTTATAAACATTGTTAAAGTGTTACTGACCAGAAAACACTCTTAGCTAAAAATTATGGCAAAATATGTCATTCCAGGCAGCTTTATGTGTATGTAAATTAACTTTTAAAATAATGTAGTTCTTTAAATGTAGTGCTATTTCTCTTAATCTGTAAATTTTAAAGTAAAAATAAATATTTAATACTTTCCTAAATTACAAAAAAAAAGGACTTTGAAGGTAGAAGTCAGGTGTTAACATTTTCTCTTGGAAATTGATCTGTCTTCACTGGAACTGTTTTCTAGTCTTGCAAAATTTAGATGCAGGAGGCATACTCTTTGACTTTCATGTTCAACTCTCAAAACATTGCATTTTAATGCAATTTTGGTCTTACTTTAATGATATCAGCTATGTAATCTCATTTCTTTTTGCAAGAGAAAAGCATCAGAGTAGGGGAATAGCCTTTAGTAATAACAAGACACTCCACAAATCAATATTACATCCTTCAAAGGGATCTGAATTCAAGAGATCAAAAAATTGTGACCCACAAGATTGTTTTCTTTTTTTATCAAAAATATTTTATTCAACTTGTTATGTTTTTGATGCTCCATCAAATTCATTTTTGTATTACTGGCAACTGTTACACTATAAAGACTAAAACAGTGGCTTTTATTCTACAAGTGGAGTTGATGGCACACTGAACTTTCATTCTTTTTTGTGACTCATCCTGTTCTCTGACATCTTTTGAAAAATGCACATTCTATGCAAGAAAGCTTTTGCAAACATTTCTATTTTTCAGTTTGTTTGCAGAAATAAGCCACAGCTGAATGAATATTTCTAAAAAATAGGAAATCAATACAAAGACAGAAGTTCTTTCCCCTTTCAAAAAGTAGAGTTGAAAATTTCCCCTGTATTTTGTAAATCAATCTGGTTATTATATATATAAACATATGTATATTATTATATATTTATTACAACTATCAGAATTTTTTGATTCTTAAAACATTGAGCTTTTTATGATTACCATAAAATGATAGAAAGTAGAAGAATTATACCAGGTGATCCAGTACCAATGATTAAAATAGGTAACTTCTTAATGATAAGGTTAAAATGTATCAAAGATAATCATATGATTTTTTTATATATAAACATAAGTGTTTCGATTTTTGCTGTAAATTCATTCAGTGTATACTTCAATCTGGAATGCCTGCTATAGGAATCAGGATAATACTATCTGTTATTTTAATTCAGTTTTAGAACATGTAAGTTAACATATTTGTTAACATAGCATATTTACTCAAATAAGTAGACAGCATAATATACAGGTAAAACCTTAAATAAAATAAAGTTTGATATTTATATATCATTGGCTTTCATGATATTGGATAATCTACAGTTGACATTGTTTTTTATTATTCTAATTAACACATAATTATGCATGATAGTAAGATTCATATTGATACATGCATATGTACACATATTATCAGTCTGTTTTCTTCCTCACATGATGTTGTCTTTTGATTTAGATTAGATTATCTATTACATTTCTTTTCCTTTTTTTTTTTTCTTGCAGTACTGGGGATGGAGCCCAGAGATATTCTACTCTGAGCTACAGCCCTAGTCCTATTTTTTATTCTTTATTTTGAAACAGGGTCTCACTGAGTTGCAAAGGGCCTCACTAAGTAGTAGCTGAGGCTGGCCACAAAGCTTGATCCTCCTTTCTAAGTCTTCCAAATGCTGGGATTACAAGCATGCACCACCATGCCTGACACTTTCTTTTAAGTTTCAAAATTTTATTCATTTCTTAAAGAACATTTGGATTTATCCGATCTGTAACTTCCACTTAATACATAAATAAAATAACTAGCTTTTAAAATTTTGATCTATCAAATTTATTTCTGAACTTACTTCTTTATTACTTTTTATTATTTTTATATTTTATTGGTGCATTATAGTCATATATCTTAATGGGGTACAGGATGGTAGAGGCTTACATTCACACATTATTTAGCCCTTCCCCAATTCCTACCCCATCCTTTCTGCATTCCCTTCTTCTTATGTTTGCCTTACTGATTGACTTTGATATATTTATGAATGTACATCACTTGCAGGAAAAAGGATGGAACTGGAGAACATTATGCTAAGTGAGATTAGTCAGTCACAAAAAGTAAAGCATGGGATACTCTACCTTAAATGTGAAAGCTAGGGAGAAAAATGGTTATAGGAGTAACTCTAGACAAGGAAAGACAAACCACAGATGAGCAAAATGGTGACCTAACTGAGGGGGATGGGAGAAGAACAGATGGGAATTCTCTATTACTTTTCTTTGAGGACAGATATTAAGATCAGAATAAAGTCATAAAGGGGTACAAAAAAGCTTATTATAAATCCCATCCTCATTTATTATGAAAAATTCAAGTAACACAGATGAATACCATACAATTGGTACACATATATGCGTGTTTAACCTATTAACAATATTAAAAGAAAAAGACAATTTTAATAGATTTCAGCATAAAAGTGTTTTAAAATTCAACTGCAAATGAGGAAATGTATCTATAAAATCACTTAATAAATAAGTTAGTATTTCTTAAGAAATATTAGTACTCGTGTATTTTATTTTGTCCTTGCACATAGAAACTGTATTTATTTTAGCTAGGTGTGGTGGTGCACACTTGTAATCCTGGTGCTTGGGACGCTGAGACAGGAGGACCGCACAGGTTTGAAGCCAGCCTCAGCTACTTAGTGAGGCTCTCAGCAACTTAGTGAGATCCTGTTTCCAAATAAAATATAAAACAGGTCTGGGAGTATAGGGCTGAGGTAGAAAAACCCTTGGTTCCACCCCCAGTAACACACACACACACACACACACACACACACAAACACACACACACACACGAAGAAACTGTTTATTTTGAATATATAAAGGTATGAATAAAGTATGCAAATAAAAATACGGTTAGTTAGTACTTATTTCTATAATAGTACATTCCACAATTGTGTGAATACAAATTAAAATACTGTGAGTAGTTACCAACTTTATTTTCATATTTTCTGCTGATTAATCATTAAATATAATTGGTGGAAACCAAGTTTCGTACTGTATTAGATCTGGGTAAATTTGACTTTTGATTTTTTTAAGGGTTGTTATTGATGCTGGGAGAAGAATCAAGCCAATACATCTGGATAATCTATACATGTGTTTATTGGTCATTTATATTTAATATCATAATTACATGTTCTGGTAAGAACAACTATATGGCTGGGCATAGTGGTGCATGCTTGTAATCCCCACGCTTGGGAGGCGAAGACAGGAGAATTTCACAGGTTCAAAGCCAGCCACACTGGCTTAAGAGACCCTGTTTCCAAATTTAAAAAGTATAAAAATAGGTCTGGGAGTGTAGCCCGGAGGTAGAAGGGTTTCCAGGAACCCCAGTACCACCACACACACACACACACACACACACACACACACACACACACACACACAACTATATGTATCCATTCTTTTTTCATTAAAAGTCATATTTTGCCAACAGTCTTCTGGCAATGGGATATGATGTGCGTAATAAAGTATCTTTTAAGAATCTATACTCTGTTCAAAAGAGTAAAATTTGGGGGCCATAAGATTCAGGCTAATACTTGAACTTTCAGTAGCCTGAAAGGGGCTGTAGGATATGTCCTGTATCACCCACACCAACCACACCAAATTTGTGGTTGGTGTGGGTACTGCAGGAAAATGTGTACTTTTTGCCATGTATCCTAAAGCATAACACACACACACACACACACACACACACACACACACACACATATATATATATATATATATATATATATATATATATATACTTTATTCTTTACCCATTTATCTCTTGATGGACACCTAAGTTGAGACCATAATTTGGTTATTGTGAGTTGTGCTTCTATAAATAGAGGCATGGATGTATTGCTATAGTATTCTGACTTCAGTTCTTTTGGATAAGTACCAAGGAGTGGTAAAGCTGGCTCATAAGTGGGCACCATTCCTATTCTTTTCAAAAAATTAGCAGTGTTAATAATTTTGAAATTGTAGATTATTTGAAATAAATTACAGCAATAACATTTATATGATTGAAATACCTATATGAAAAAATACTCTTAATGGAATGTTTAACACATGAACATAGATTTAACCTGCCAGATGTCATCGTGCATGCTTTTAATACCAGTACTTGGGAAATATAAACAGGAGGATCCCTGGTTCAAGGCCAGCCTCAGCAATTTAATGAGTACCTCAACAACTTAGTAAGACCCTGTTTCAAAATAAAAATTTAAATAGGAGTGAGTATAATTCAGAGGATGAATGCAACTGGGTTTAATCACACACACACACACACACACACACACACACACACACAAACACACACACACACACAGCATTTAACCAGCCCAGCCTTGGAGTTATTCTAACACCAAATTATGAATATAACTGAGATTTCTATTCTTACCTAGGTAACTACTCAATTTTTTTATAATTTACTTTTTTATTATAAATGCACTATTATATTAGTTTTATATAAATTGTTTTATTATATGTGTTCTTTAACAACAACTTTTTTCCTATCAATATTTTATATTTTATTTTCTATTCATTCATTGATTTCTAGTGATACATAGTATTTTTAGTTAACACAGTAACTTACTATAATGTATTTAACCATTTCTTCTTTGATGGATAATTGAGTTGCTTTGAGTATTTTTTCAAACTTTGCAAGTCTGCAAAGACTTATAAATATCTCATGCTGTATAATAATTTCTAGGAATAAAATGAATACATATAATATGCTCATATCCCAATGTAAAAGGTAAATTTTTTTCAGAAAAATATGAGTTTATACTTCATCAGTGTTACAAAAAAGTTTTATTTTTTAAATTCTTTCACGTGCTTGACATGGTATATTTTTAATCTATAGTATCTGAAAAATATGTGTGTGAATTATATTTTCCTTGATTATTTATAAGGTTAAGTGTCCACAAGCATTTTAGTATATAATACTAAAATGTATGTTACAATTCTGTTTCCTTTTTCATTTTCAAAACTTTAAAATTTTAAATAATCTTATGTAAAATGCTTGTGCATGCATATCTATCCACTATCATCCATGAGTATAAAATATTTTGAATGTTATAAACTCTGATAAAAGTTTTAAATGTATGCATAGTGCAGCTAATTGATATTTGTTAAAGTAAAGGGAGGATTTTATGATCAACTAAATACAAATGTTTTCTATGTTTGTTAATAAATGCTTTAAGTTTATGTACTCTTGTTGGCCAGTTAGAAACAGGAAAAATAATATACTGAATTTTTGAAAACAAAAAGCTCTATCTATTATATTTGCAGTAAGAAAAAGCAGAGATGGTGTATGTATAGATTAACTGACAGTATGAGCGAATCACAGACATAGCCCATTTGTTAATGCTTAGAAGTGCATGTACTATGGCTTTACACAGATAAATAAAACTTAATCATGGATATGTTTTGTAAATAACTTGTTCATCCTTGTTTTATGAGGCTGGGCTATGATGTAGTAAAATCTATCAAATGAATAATAGCACAGGAAAGAATTGATTTGGGCAAGTTTACAATGTTAAGAGCTATTTATTTGGTCTCCATTTTTTTTCTAGTAGAGAATGAATTTTTTTTAGTTATGTAGAATATTAACTCGTTTTATAAATAAATTTATATTTTATAGATGTATTTCATATTTAGGAGAGAAAAAAGTGATTAACTAGATGCCTCAATATTGTACACACTAATCAACGTTAACATTTTGACTTATAATTGGTATAACTTTGCATGTAACTCACAATAATATTGTATGAACAAATAAAATTCTCACTGTTATTAGTGATAATGTTTAATAAACAATATAAATAGAGGACAACAGTTTATCTGAAGAACCAAATAGCTTGTAGTTAGATCTTTTATGTGGATAGTCTGAAAGAATTACTTTTTTCTTATATACATGATTCTTTATTTGCATCTTTTCCAGGCTGTATTGATAAAAGTCCACGATCCTTTCAGGAGTGATTTCATATTTAAAAAATAAATTCAAGTTGGGCGTGGTGGCACACGCTTGTAATCCCAGCATTCGGGAGGCTGAGACCAGAGGATCGCGGTTCTCGGACAGCCTCAGCTATTTAGTGAGGCCCTCTGCAACTCAGTGAGACCCGGTTTCAAAATAAAGAATAAAAAATAGGGTAGCTCGGAGGTTGAATGCCTCTGGGTTCTAGCCCCAGACCCGCAAAAAAAAAAAAAAAAAAAAAAAAAAAAAAAAAATTCAAGATATCTAATGGGAACTCTTTGTTGTAGATCAGTCAGGCTGACTCTGGGAGTTAGAATGGAATCAGTCTCATGGAATACATGGGGGAAAGATACACGAATTAAAGTTTTCTAGAACATAGCAAAACTGGAGAGAAAATAAGCCAGGTTTAGGACGACCACAATATATTTAGTGTAAGAATTTAGAGAAGTGGCATTCCCCCCTAAATATTTGGCTCTATAATTATAATTAACTTCTATGTTTTCATAATATTTTACTGCAAGTCTTTTTAAGATGCAAATATAAAAATAAGCAAATGGTATTGAGTAAAAATAAAATTCAAAGGTAATATCTTTAATTCAATTTAAATTATCTACTGCTATTATTTTTATGCTACCTAGAAATACAATCCTATTATAATTGAACATAGTTACATAATTTTTATTTAGCAAAAAATGGTGTTTATTTTGTTTTCAAGTGCTATGTATGTGTTGTTTTTGTGTAATTTTTTTTCCTGATACTAGCAAATAAACAACTGAGTAGTTAAACTATTGAATTCATCTATAGCTTTTGAATGAAGATCTCTCATATGAAAAGGTTTCTATATTTTATTCAAGTTCACCAAGAAAATATAGAAAATAAAATTTCCTATTTTTGCATTTATGTAAATGCACTGTTTTGAAATTGAGAAAATAATATAGGTCTCTTTCCAAATAATTACATTTTCTGTAATCATCTCTTTTGAAATGATTATTTTTATTTGAGATAATTATTTTTTGGAAATGGAATTTTAAAATGGGTTTAGACATGTTGCCTGAGCTACTGGACTCTGTATAAACTCATTTGATTTTGTTTCATAAGATTCTTGATTTATATGCTTATAATCCCAAGCATTCCGGAGGCTGAGACTGGAGGATTGTGGTTTGCCGACAGCCTCCTATACTTAGTGAGAACCTGTTTCAAAATATAGAATAAAAAAAATAGGGCAGGGAGTGTAGCTCGGAGGTCGGAGGCCCCTGCGCCCCATTCCCAGACCCACAAAAAAAAAAAAAATAGATTCTTGGATTCTCACCTTTGGTTGCTGAGCAAGTGATAGTTTTGTCATACTGCCCTTTACAAATAGGGTTATTAGATTATTTCTTTTTAGATTCCTAAAAAAGGTTTTGGTTTCTTCACACAAGTCTTATCACACAAGTCTTAAGTTTTCAAAAAAGTGTCTTTCAAGATTAGAAAAAAACATGTATTTGTGTGCACATGTTTATATATAATGTATACATGGGCAAATGCACTTATGTATGTATATTTGTGTACGTCATATATATATGATATCTCTGAGATAACAGTGCTTCTCACGTTAGTTCTTTCTTTTTTTTTTCTTCAGAAAACTCAGGTTAGCTGTGTAATGTTTGAGGTTTACAACCTCTGATTATGGGAAATAACATTTGCCAGAGTGATTGATGTTTTATCTAGCCTTGCCTTACAATAGCCAGGAAATTCTGGCCAATTAAGGAGGAAAAAGGAGAACCATCAATCAAATCAAAATTGACAATCACCCCACCTTCACCATAAAAAAAAAAAAACACAGAAAAAATCATATTTATCCATCTGGCTCCTTTTTGAAAAGCATCAAATGTTGTTGTGTTTTTTTTCCCTTGTGTGTACCATGATATCTGATATTTTCCTGTAATTTGCCATCTACAAAAACAAGCTATATTTTAATGAAAGCACTTAACCTTAGACTTATTTGGGGATATAAACACATGGACGTTCTGATATCCTTTCCGCTGTGAGCTGAGTGAGTTGACAGGTTTCTCAGGGCATTGGAATATTTTCCCAGGTGGCATTTAAACAAAGTCTATGCGTCGACATTTTTATTTAATGGCAAGCTTTTTAACGCTTTCTTCTGGGCCTAATACATCAGCTAAGTACATTCCTTTGGTGCCATATAGTAATTGAATCTATTGATCATTTAGAAATAATTCTAGCAGGTCCACTTTGTGCCTATAATTTTACTTAGTGAAGTACTCTTCGTTTAAAGCAAGTAGCAATGGATGCTAGAGAACATAATACTAATAATATGATGCCATAAATAGAGCAGCATTATGTGATTAAATAATGTTTTTCACACTTCAGGAAGCTAATCTTTGCAGAAAATATGAGGAAAATCTATGACCTTGGAGTTATAAGACATTACAAATAATGTGTATAAGCCAGTATGGAGGTGCATGCTTGTAATCCCAGCATTTGGGAGGCTGAAACAGGAAGATGAGGTTCAAGGACAGCCTCAGCTACTACTTAGTGAGGCCCTTTGCAACTCAGTGAGACACAATTTCAAAATAAAGAATAAAAGCTAGGGCTGGGAATGTAACTCAGAGGCATAATGCCGCTTGGTTCCATCCCTGGTACTGCAAAATGATAATAATAATAATAATAATAATAATAATAATAATAATAATGTGTATAAATATAAATAATGTGATACCTAGATCACTCTATAGTTTTTTCTTCATATATTCTCTATTTTACATTTCTATCTGTATTCTAGGTTCAAATATAAGCTTTAATATTTTTTATTCTGAGCTTAGTGGCAACTTTTCTTATCAGAATTTACCATCTTTATCTGTGAAGTGCTTTTTAAGCTGGGTTTATACAGTCTCCAAAGATATTTTCTACATTTTCCGATTCTTCATAATAACATTTTTTTCCAGTAAAATGTTTTTCTTTTGTCTCTTTATGATTTCATGCAATATAAAAATGTTTGATCCTATGTAATGTATGTGCAATCAGACGGAAAAACAAAGGGCTGTCTTAAGAATTTCAAGGCCAAGCATGCAGCGCTGACTATTCATTTGATATTTGCAAAGCATTTTGACAATAAATGCATTTCATGTTATTTCTACTCTTCTTACTTAATGATTTTTCCAAATAGAAATGTGGATAAAAGGGCAAGTAAATGTTAAAAATGTATGCATATTTTACAAATTTTTGTAGAGTAAAAGAACGAGTCAGCTTCCCAACTTTCTAAAACCACAATTGGCACAGTGAGTCAAATCCATAAATAAACTTGTAAAATAAAACACAAAAAGTACGATATGAAAAGTATTACAATGAAGATGAATTATAATGTCTTAGTTATGCATATGTTTATCCAGAGAACATTCTTGTCACAAACATAAAATGCCAGACATCATAATGTACTCTGAAATTTTAAAAGAAAATGTTACAGTATAGGCTCCTCCAAAAGGAGTTATTTTTCCCTAACTGGGACCTCACGTATATTTCAAAAAGCAATAGCCTTTAAAATAATTGGTTGTTAGCAATTTGTCAATGTCCTTAACTTACTTAATCAATTCCACACAGCCTCATCTTCTAGGTGTTTGCTCCCTTTTTTCTGAACATGAAACAAAATCCCACATTTTGTTATTCATTGATAGCACTATATATTATCTCAGCCTGACTGAAACCTCCTAAGAACTGTGCTGCAATCTAAGACATTTTCTGACCAATTATTCCTCTTTTCCTTCTACTTAGGAGGGGTCAGACCTATAATGACTTTCTCTGTCTACTCATGCTTTTATCCTTTATGTTTCACAGGCATTTTTGCCAGTAAATTCCTCATAAACTTAATCCTACTTTAGTGTCTTCTTTTTGAAGAACCCAAACAAACCCAAGTCTTTACCCCAAAACATGAACAGGCATATTTTTCAAGTTCATAGATAAGAGATAAATAATCTCTGCTATTGGCTGCTCTTATTTTTTAAAGCATAAAACATCCTCAAGGCTCACACAAACTGAAAAAGGAATTAAAAATATCCTCTTCTTTAGCACTATGAATTCCCGTACTATCCCAGTATCTTCCACTCTTAGCCAAACTAAAGATCAATTTGTATTTTTCTCAAGTTGAGTGTCATTACCTTATACGTAGGAAAGGTATCTAGATATGTTCATGTGTTTTTAGGAAGAATGTGAAAAGAAATATTCCCCAGAAATAATATTTACTTACATCTGCCTATGCACACTATGGTCAGGTTTAATTGTGTAGCGAGCAGAGTTGGGAGTGGTGGAAACTGCACTCATTAGCACTTGCTGCCACCTTCACTGAAGCCTTTACACTCCCCTAGGCTTGCCAGCCATTTCTTTCTACTTCCCAGAAGATTTAAAGTTCCTAGAGAACCTATTATTTCTTGTCTCTGTAATTTTAGATCCTAAGACAGTTACAAAGAGCTCAATTAATGTCAGTTAAAAGGCAAATAAAAAACTAAAACATAAAGACAAGTTTTTAAAAAGGGCTTAAAGGAAGTAAAGAATCAAGGAGAGTAGTATTAAGTTTTATCGTGAAAAGGTTGCACAGAAAATTTTCAAAAGTGAAAAATACCTAGCTCTAAAGGAGATGTTATAAAGACAAAGACAACTTTTTTAAATGAATACGGATATGTGCGGGGGGTAATTAGAAAAGATTCTCAGGTGGAAAAAGAAGTTAACTCAAATTTGATATGAAAGGGAGGACTGAGATAAATGGCAAGCAAGGTGGGAAGCCTTTCAGGCAAAACCATGGAGTGGAGCCTCATTTGTAAATGGCACGCTTAAGGCGACATGGATAGCCCAGAATTGACAAGGCAGGGGATGCAGGAAGAATTATTCTAGAATGTATACTACAATCTTTATTTTGATGAGGACTGTTCATTCAACAGTTTAAGTGATGTAACCACAATAAATGATCAAACACCTTAGGAAAACAGAGATAGATTTCTTTGCCTACACTTTTTGGAGATTGTACCAGTATTGGGAATGGCCTAGGAAGATTTGAGAAAGCTCTGATTATTAATACATTTCAAAAATTGGTGAAAGGACTTGGTTTATGCCAAAAAAAGCAGGCAAGTATTTCAATGTAAATTAACCTAGCTAAAATATAATTAGCAATTGATAGGAGAGGGGAGCTAGGACTTCCTCTTTCTACAGACAGATCTACATAATAATTGGATAATCTAGCTAGGATGAGAGGAGGGGGTCAACCTTCCTGAAAGGAGGCACCTTGGTGGGGGAGGAACCTTACAGGGATCTTTAATAAGTCAGAATTATGTGCAACAAGATGGATGTCATGTATAAAGTCTGTTCTGTGCTTTGTATTTCGGTGATTTCGTTTGAAGCACCCCTTCATGTTACCCCTGGGTAACATGAGGCTGTAACTATCTTCTGTATTTCTATCTTTTTAATAAACTTCTTTAAATCTTCAGCAAGAATCCGGGCTATTGCATATGTATCCTTAGCTCAGGACAAGACCCCACACATTTTTGGTTTTTTTTTTGCGGGGGAGGAATTATTCCCAGGGTTCTAACAAAGGTCCCTGAGGACAGTTTCCCAAACCATTGCATCTTCTACCAAACTATAACAAAGATTTTAAAGGTTCAGTCCGTGTGAGGCCGGGTCTGCAGACCAACAGCAATATGGTGGTGGGAAGCAGAGAGAGGGAGAGCATAACCTCTGCTCTAACATCACAGAGGCCAGAAACAGATAGCAGGGGGAGGAGGAACCTATATAATTCCTAGGACACCCTCAGGAGCCCCTTTTAGCAACCAAGCCCTACTTCCAACATTGCTACCTTTTTATCTTGAGAGCTAGAGAGAGACATTCTAAATTCAAACCATAACAAAGACATTAAAGTTCTTTTACTCGAAGGTTTAATTATGTAGCCATTTTAAGCAGGAGAACACAACCATTTCTTGCCCTTAAATGCAGATCAGCTATTGATCTGCTCATTTATTCTTTGTCTGAGAATGTGATCTTCTCAGACCTTTTAGAATTCGCACCTGCAGAAAGAGGGAGATGATAATCTCTCCCTTGCCATTTGGATTAGCTGAATCAATACTTAGGATCAAGAAGCTGAAGAGGTCATGGCCAGATCCCTCTCAAATCAAACCTTGTAAAAGAATTCCCTCTACAATGAATTTGAGAAAAGAAATAGCTATCTCTGTTCACCTGCAAATGACAGAAGAGCTATCACCAGCTGCCCATCACATTTTGGAAAGAGTGTTCACACCCAGAAAATGAAAATTGGGAGTTGCAATGAGAAAAAAAGACACTATATGTTTATTAGCACAAAAATAATATTGCAGCCCAAATAGCTTATGACTAAATATCTCCACAGTGTGGAAATATATTACTTAGTGTCTGGTTTGGTTGATGTGAGTGAGCTATTATTCTCACATGCCTTGTGAGAATTTATCTTGACCTATCAAGGAATGAGCTTGCATAAAATTGAGTCTCAATAGTTACTATATAAGATTGTAAAATTCTCTTTTTCTTAGGCAGCTACTCTACCACCTGGAACAACTGAAACACCTTTCCTAGTAAATGTTTACCTGAAGGCTTTCTCTCCATGTATCCCAAGGGTTGCCTAACACATCAATAGAAAATAAAATACAGTCATAATCATTACCAAATTTTAATTTTTATTGAGACCAAAATTACTAATATCTTAATGTTCTAGAGTCCATGAAATAAATTTAAGTCCTACATAGTCCTATGTCATTTTTTTCTTTGGGCATAACTTATATCCTCATAATTCTAATATTACTTTCTTCATTAAACACTTTCCATTTATAAGTAGAGTTTCAAAGCAGCACTTGAGAGTTAAAACAATTTTTCAGATAATTTCTAATCTATAAAGAATAAAGCAGAATTATTTTTCTGGACACAAGTATCCTATTATCCTCTTCCTGGATAGCTTTATTTTGCAGTGAAGACTAATAAACTCAGATTCAAAATGTAAACAAAACAAAATGGTGATATTCAGTAAGCTCTTATTATTATTAGTTGTGTAGATAATGATTTTCTCATCCATATGGGGTCCTTCATATTTCTTATTAACTATCATCGCTTGTAATTTTGACTCATCCTTGAAGCTTACTGAGAACTCTCTGGACAATGAGTGTGTGCTCCATTTAGCACATTGGAAGCAAATAGGGTTTGATCAACTTGCAAGGCTGAATTTCATGAATGCAGAGTGCAAGATGAGTTAAAGCAGAGAAAATGTGGAAGCAAGAGCAAATTCGGTGAAAATATTAGAATAATACAATATTAGGAAACACAAGAACAGGAGGACAAAGCCACAAAGAATTTTTTAAAATGTATTTACAGATCTAAGGAGTAAGGGAAAGAGGTAAGTCCCAAAGTTACATTTTTGTTTTGAGTTTGGGTGTCTAGAACAGGATAGTAAATTTTCAAATATAATAAGGCTCAAAGGAAAGGGTGATTGGGGAGAAAGATGAAGATTCTAACTTAGATATGTTAATTTTGCAGTGATATTGGCATAAACAATTAGAAATTCCCATAGCACATATCAATGATGGAAGGAGGCTGTTCTGAATCACAGAACAGAGGTGAATGCTAAAGGTAAATATTTGATGGTCAAAAACGGCAGGTATTTGATAGTAGAAATAATAAATGAAGCCCTGAGAAGAAGGATTCAGAATTTTTTAAGAGCCATACATTTTCATAAGATTATAAAGTCAGGAATGCGAATGCCGGAAGTTGCATGCGAGCCTAGGAAGAAAAATCTTGAGGAAGCTACATAGAAATGCATAGAAGAGCTAATGTTCTAGAAAAAAGATTGTTGCAGAACAAAAAAAAAAATATTGAACTGGTCTTTGAAGTGTTTCTGTTATTAAAATCTTCTGATATTAACTTTAAGATATTCAAGATAAACTATAACCCCTATTATTACTTAAATCCCCCTTATGTTACTTTAAAGGATAACATATTTGCCCTTACCTATTACTAGAATATTTTTATTATTTTCAAACCTATATTTTGATTATCTTAATTAAATATCTATACATTGATCCTTAAATTTGGCATTAAATTTAATGTTTCTCTTAAGATACATAGCACAAATTCTGAGGTCTCAATATAGTTAAACTATGGTATCCATTTTAAAAATTTAATCTAGCAACATGTACCATGATTTATATATGCACCAGATCATAACTTAAAGTCATTTATGGTTTAGTTTTAGTATCCTACTCTTGCTCAATTCTTTTTATCTCTTCTCATTCTTTTCTGTTTTGTAGATACTCAATTCATCTAAAATGCAAGATTATAAAATAGGACTTTCATGCAAAGAAAATAATAAAATATCCAGTTATCAGTTTACAGTTACTAATGTTCACAAAACGTTTTTCTTGTAGTTATCTCCTGAGATACTGACATTCGAAATACGATACAACACTTCAAAAATTCAAGAAAAAAAGCAATAGTACATGATATTTTTTTTCCATAATGCCATTTTATTGCGGGAAAAGAGAAGCAAGCAAAATACAAAAGAATGTAAAATAAGGGATATATGAATGGATTAAGAGAATCATAAAGCCGGGCGTGGTGGCGCCCGCTTGTAATCCCCGTGCTTGGGAGGCGGAGACTGGAGGATCGCGCAGGTTCGAAGCCAGCCGCGCTGGTTTAAGAGACCTTGTTTCCAAATTTAAAAAGTATAAAATAGGTCTGGGAGTGTAGCCCAGAGGTAGAAGGGTTTCCAGGAACCCCAGTACAACAATAAAATAAAATAAAATAAAATAAAAAAGAAACAGATTATGAAATTTCAAAATAATTTTTACATAAATCAACGGGTTATAAACAACAAAGCAACTGTCCCTTTGCGTATTTGACCACTTCTCTTATCACTAACATGAACAAGATGTCCATTGAACACAGCCACAGAGGGATCTGTATCCTGAATTCTGGAATCCTTCAGAATCACTGAATTTATCTCATGTGAAGATTCTCCTATTTCTTTTATAGGTAAAAATGCCGGGGTTGAGTTGCACATGGCATTGCCCCAGGGCATACACAGGAGCCTCTGAATCCCAGTATGCCAGAAAGATACTAGCAGAGTAAGATGTGTCTAGCATAAGGAATAGCAAGTGTAGCTGGAAGAACAGTGACTCTAGAGAGCACAATTCTGTGGAGGACTTGGATTGGAGATTTCCCAGGGGAAACTGGGAGGCATGTGCTGAAAGTGGGAGGACCACATGTCAGCAGCAGAAGAGAGCTGCGCTCAGCCTGGAATGCTTACATTCAGTGAAAATATTCTGTGTATGCAGACAATTTATAAAATGTTAAAAATTTGCTAGCACCCATTGACTTCTGAAAACTAAAATTGCAAACCAGGAATCTACACTAATAGTTTTGGGGAGATCTATCAGTCCTTTATCCTGGTTGTATTGACTGAAGAAAGGGGAGTGAGATTCTTTAACCATCATACCCCCAACACACACACACACACACACACACACACACACACACACACACACACACACAGGCACACTTAAGCTGTGATAGCTCCAGGATCCAAGATCCCATTTAAGTTTGATTCACCTTTTACCACAGATAATCCATGGGTGTCCACAACCATAGAAAGACATAAGCTTGTTTCTTCTCTCTTTAAAATAAATTTTATCTTCTCAGTATATGTACATTATTTAATTGATGCTGCATTTGCTTTTATTGTCATTGTTAGATAGTTTCTATGATATTATTATTTTCCAGATTTAATATAACTTATAAAAATGTTACTTCTACCATTTGCATCTTTTAGAATTAGTATAAGCATGTTTTTTAATTAATTAAAGATCCATGGAACTTAAACCATAATTGAATCATGACACACATGTAAAATAATAAAGAATATTGCTATAAAAATGACACAAAATAGCCGGGCGTGGTGGCACACGCTTGTAATCCCCATGCTTGGGAGGCTGAGACAGGAGGATCTCACAGGATGGAAGACAGCCTCAGCTGCTTAGTGAGGCTCTCAGCAACTTAGTGAGACCCTGTTTCAAAATAAAATGTAAAGTAGGTCTGGGAGTATAGCCTGGAGTTAGAAAACCTCTGGGTTTCACCCCCAGTACCACCCAATAAATAAATAAATAAATGAAAAAAACTGTTCAGATTTAAAAACTAAAGCAACCGATTTATATACTTATACCTAAATATTGCAGAAATGGTAATGTTTTACCAAGTTAATATTAGAAAGTGTTTTTAAAAATAGCCAAGTTCAGAACTCGTTTTGTACCTCTATTTATGTTTGTATATAACTACACTAGTATTTAAAAGGCCACAAAATTTATATTCTTACTCATATATCATTTATTATCTCCTTTATAGATTTTTATTTGAGCTTATTTTTTTTCTTTTTTTTTATTCTGTGTAAGGAATGGTTCTCCATATTTTATTCTTTGTAGGTCACAAAAGAGTATTTTCTCAGTAAAATCTTGAAGCACCTAAAATAAAAAATCCATCAACTTGTTATTAAACATATGAACAAGAGGGCCCAACCAAAGCAGAGACAGCAAATGGCAGAACAAATCAGGACTTTGCAGCTTGAGCTGGGAGCTCACCAGAGGTCCTTCTCAGGAACAATTCATCTTAAAATGCACGCAGTCTTTGAAGTAATACCTCACCATGCCCATGCCGGTCTGATCAAAAACTGTAAATCTTTTTGTCACCACAAATTTCATGAAGCAATCAATCTCAATCCCTCAGGATAAGAACTTTGTGGGAAAATTGTGTTCTACCTATCCTCAAAGACTAGTAAATCATTTTCAACTTGCTCTCTTGTTTGATGTTAATATAGATGTAGATAATGTCGTCTATTTTGATAATGTAATGAATAATTGAATGATTTGCTAGAGAGCATATGTGCAGCCTCATTATTGCCTCACTGTCAACATAGAAGAAAGACCGGGATGAAACTGGTCTAAGATGTATTTGCTGCGTACGGGCGTTTCCTCTGTTTGATATTTGGAGATACTAAATTTCCAGCAAAGATGAATCAGTTTCTTTACATACTTTACATTCTAGAGACCTACAAGTTTCTCACTGCCGTCTCATGCTGAGTGTATACCGCATAGAATTATTTCTATATGAATTAAATGGTGCTGAAATCCTTAAATTTTAAACATGCACTCTGGAATTGACGGGAAGCGCATGTTACCCAGTTCTTCAGTGGTATCTTCACATAGTGCTGCGGCTGGTTTGCTTTCTCAAGGGCATTTTCTGCACTTCAGCTTCTACGTAATCCATCCATAGTTAATGCTGCACGCCAGCATTTTTGTGTACTTTCCTTGTAAAGTTCTCATGGAAAAACAACACAAAATTATTTCTTACTCTCTGAGTCAGTAAGAATCTTTTCTTTAATTCAATTTACTTGTAACAGAATATAGACATGAATAATCTTGCTGTTGATAAGATAAATTATCTGATTTTGACTACTGCCACAAAAACTGACTTGAAGCATTCTTATGAATATATCCTATTATTAGAAGTCAAATCCATACACATTAGTTTATGGCTATGACTGTACATTTTTGACATATCAATGATCTTAGATTTTAGATTTTCAACTTTTATAGGACATTGAACAGGGAAGGCATTTCTTTTGTATTCTTATCTTTTAGAGTATCCAAGTCTGTCATGTGTTTAACTGGAGACTGATGAAGACAGTGGTTGTGTTGTGTGACACATTAAAATGTATGAATTAAAATCAAGAATTTATACTTTTTGTCAAATTCTGTAACTAAATTGTATATTATGTGAAATCTCATCAAATCTTGCCTGTAGCAGTTTAGATGAAAAGGAAAAAAAATCAGGGGACTTTTTCATGGAAGGGGGAATCAAATTAATGAAGTTACTCATGGCATAGGCATAATATATATTTTATATGTGAATATATGGCAATAAAATGTAGATATAGGTGACCAAACGAAATATATATATATATATGTTATACATAATATATAAGTATATAATATATTAGTATATAATATATATAAATATATATATTAGTGTGTGTGAATACACACACACACACACACACACACATACACACTGCCCCTCTGCTCATTGTATTAGTTTCAAACTTTTTAATTTGCAAGTTTGAATTTGCCTTTGAATTTTAATATTTTAGAAGACTCCATGCTTTATCTTAGAGATTATCCACACTATTGTGTCACTTCCCTGTTCCTGTTCCTCCCTCTGCTTCACCCAATATATGCTCTTTTTTTAAGAGTCCCTCTCTTTTCATTCCATGTCATCTTTTTCCTTTGAGGCCTATGACAGTTTTAATAGTTACTTGCAGATTTAAGTATTTCAGTATGTATGTACATTTTATTTTCCTTTTAAGAAATAATATGACCAGCAATTGGATATTTTTAATAAATTCAAAATCTGGAAAAATGTAAAGAATAAATTTAGAGAGAATTTTTTTCTTGGTGCACGCTAAAAGACTTATCTGACTCTCATAAGTAACTTTTTTTTAAGTAGTTATATTTCTCCAATGCAATAGAAATTTCAGGGGGGAAATAATGCTTCAAGATAAACATAAGTGCAGGTAACTTTCTTTTAGTTCCATTTTGCAATTTAACTCTTGGAGTTAAATATATCTAAAGTGTAAACATAATGATAAATTTGAGGACATCATAGAGAATGGGATTTTTGATGGCTTCTTATTCATATTGCCTAGAAATCATAGTGATATAATCTTCATAAGAGTAGCAACATTTCTATCAAGAACAAAGATTTTTTGATTACTTTGAATAAAATCCTATCTAAATCTCTCCTCTTAAATTGTTAATACCAGAATCTAAGTGGGCAAAATGATTTTGACATATTTCATGGTGATTAAAATAGGTTTGCAGTTTATATAGTTCTTCTTTTAAAGTTGCATTATATACATTTACAGACATATCAAATGTATTGAATATAAGCTTTGCATATGACAATTATCAGGAAATAGAAGTATTTTATTTTCGAAATAGCTGTAAGAAGCTGGTTGTGGTGTTTCACACTTGTAATCCCAGTACTTGGGAGGCCGAGACAGGAGTATCACAGGTTTGTGGCCAGCCTCAGCTAATTAGTGAGGCCCTCCAAAATTTAGTGAGAACCTTTTTTTAAAATAAAGAATGAAAAACATAATGCTGGGTGTGTAGCTCTTAGGTAGAATGCTCCTGAGTTCAATCCCTAGCAACACACACACACACACACACACACACACACACACACACACACACACACACACAATAGCCTTTAGATAAATCCTCTAGCATTTTCAACATCTAATGTAGCTATTTGGGGAAAATGTTACACTTAGTCCACCTGGAAACCTATCAGAACATGGGATCCATTTAGGAAATTCTTTAACTGTTATTTTACTAATGTTTCTTCCTTTATTCTACAACTTTGATGTCTTGACCTAGCATTATTGGTTGATAACAATACAAATATCAATTTCAGTTACTGCCCTGTTTCTAAAACTGTGCTAAGAGGTTTGTATCATTATCTCATTGTGTCCTTATTATCCATATTATCCCCATACTCCAGGAGGAAATTGAGAGCCAGAGATTTGAACTAACCATCTATGGTGCACCTTAGAGGCACATGGAGAGCTAAAAATTCCAGCTACTGGAACTTCAAATTGTTATTCTCTCTTTTTTGACACTGTTTCTCTGACTTAAACTCCTTAGCAAATTCAGGGATCTATTTTTGTGCTCAGTGTTGACTTGACCCAAAGGTAATTATGAAACTAACATTTCTCTAGAAATTTAAAAGCCTTTATTCTGATCAAACCTTTTATTTGCATCAAAAACCCTCTACATTTTTACATAGAATAATATTTTATATCCTTACCTCTAAAATTCTATTTAAGTGGAACACTGCATAATAAATACAGTATTGTATATATAGAAAACAATCTTGGCATTTAAAAATAATTTAACTTATGAATTTAACATAAGAATCACTTGCAAAAGCTTCTTTAAAAGTACTTGCTGTGTTAAAGGTAATTTTCTATTTTACTAAATTTATCAAGTTCTGTTACTAAATTGATTATTTAAATGTATCGTATTTTTATTACATATTCTCAATTATTTCATGAAGTTATTGCTTTTGTAAAAAATATTTAACCATTGCATTTGCTTAGGAAAGGATAGTACCAAAACATCTGTTCAAAAACATTTAATATCTAAGTTAAAAGATACCTGTTTTGAATTTTTTTAAAAAATATTTCTATCAATTAAAAGACTATTTCTGCACAAGAAATCTAGAGCTCTCTATAAAGGAAAACTGTTAAACAAAACATGTATTGTTTTTTAGTGCTAACTGATAAAACCTGATAACCAATTTAATTGTTAAATATAATTTTAATTATTAAATAATTGTGATTATTGGCATTACTCTCCTCTAAACTTTGGAACCATATATTTAATTGCTTAATTGCATTTTCCTCATGTCTGACAGTGAAGTTCTTTTCCAACAGCATTGCTCCTCAAATTTTCTCTTTTCTGGTACATGAGACAGCCCACATGTACCATCCCAGAAGTGTACGACAATATTTTTAAGACAGTGGAATGATCCAATATAGTAGGTGTAGCTATGTGTAACTTTATACATTATAGCATATAAAAATAAATTCAACTTGATAATAATATATATAGGAGATTGAATATAAAAGCCAACAGATAATATTGATGATGACTCTAATATGGTTCTAAAATAATGACTAAATTACTTTTAATTGAGTGCATACTTTACCAAGACCAAAGGTCTTATAACCTTGAATTCGACATGTTTTGAATTTTGCGACTTCAGAAGGGGTGATGTTGAATAATGTAGCCCTTGAAAATAGATTTCCTACCAAAAAAGCTATAGAGAAAATCCCTTTTTTTTTTTCTGTCTCTCAACCAGAATTAGATTGCCCAACACTTCTATTCTTAGAGATGTGCATATATAACATGTTTCTAAGTGATAGCCATCTTCCTGGACAGAGTAGAAGTAGATGTTCATTCAGTAGAGAACTGGACTTTTTTGTATATTTAAAGGTATTTGTTTCTCTATATTCTTTGTTACCAACATCTGAAAAAAAGTATATTTAAAAAGTCAAGAAAGGATCAATTTTTATGTTTTCATTTTTTTCATCTTATCAGTACACTGCAGTTTCACACCATAATGTGGATCATATTGACAATGGCATACATTCACAAAGTACTTGGTACCCTTCACCCCCTGCTCCCTCCTCCCCACCCTGACAATGAGTGTCCAGGTTAACCATGCTTATACAATTATACATATGTTCAAATGTAGCTCCTCCATTAATCAACTTCAGCCTTCTTCCTCCCCTCCCCTTCCTTTCCTTTCTAGCTTTGCTAAGGTTTCCCTCCATTATCTGGAGTCTCTCTAGTATCCCCAATACTCCCTAATTTGGGCATATTAGAGAAAACATATGTCCTTTCTCTTTCTGTGCTTGGCTAATCTCACTTAACATAATGTTCTCCAGGTCTTTCCACCTTCTTGTGAATGACATGAATTTATTCTTCTTTATTGCTGAGTAGAATTCCATTGTGTGTATTTCCCATAATTTTGTAATCTCTTAATCTGTTGATGGACACCTAGGTTGGTTCCATATTTGGGCTATTGAGAATTATGCTGCTATGAACATGGGTATGCATATGTTACTGAATATTCAACCCCTTTTGAAAGATACCCAGGAGTGATATAGCAGAAGCAGATGGTGGATCCATTCCTAGTTTTCTAAGGAATCTCCACACTGATCTCCATAGCGGCTGACTAGTTTGCACTCCCACCAACAGTGTAAAAGAGTTCCTCTTTCCCTACAGCCTCACCAGCATTTGTTGTTATTTGACTTCTTTGTGCTTGCCACTCTAATTGGGGTTAGATGGAATCTCAGCGTAGTTTTGATTTGCATCTCCCTTATGGCTAATGATGTTGAAATTTTTTCATGTATTTATTGGCCATTTGTATCTCTTCTTTTTTGAAGTGTCTATTCAATTCAGTTGCTCATTTCTTGATTGAGTTATTTGTTTTGCTAGTGTAGATAGTCTTTTGAACTCTTTGTATATTCTGGATATTAGGCCTCTATCAGAATGGTGGCTGGTGAAGAACTTTTCCCATTCTGTAGGCTTCCTCTTTAGGTTCTTGATGGTTTCCTTTGATGAGCAGATACTTTTTAGTTTGATGCCATTCTACTTGTTAATTCTTGTTTTCTTTTCCTACACTTTGGGGGTCTTGTTAAGAAAGTTACTATCTGTCCGTATATGTTGGAGTGTTGAGCTTGTGCCCTCCTCTGATAGCTTCACAGTCTCTGGTCTAATTTCCAAGTCTTTGATCCATTTGAAGTTGATTCCTTAGACTCCTTATAAGTTACAATGATCATATTTGGAGAAAATTTTAAAGATACAACAAGTGATCTTTCCATAGGGTTTAAAAATATGGCTACCAATTTCAGTAATATCTAGGGGTAGGATAATGGAGGATCAGGGTAGGAAAGTGGAAAAAATAAATGAAGAGCTGTGTGCATGTATTTTTTTTATCACATTGAAACTCACTATGATGCATGGATGCAATGCAATAATAATTTTTAAAATTTTTAATTTTATGTACATTATTGGTACATTATAATTTTACATCATAATGTAGTTAAGAGTGATAGTAATACTCATTCATACAGCACTTAGTTTCCTCCCCCAGCTTACTTCTAACTCCCTCCCCTTCCCCATACATGATATTAAGATTGGTTTGGGTGTTTTTACATATGTACATAAAATCACAAAATCTTAACTAAAATACAGCTTTTCATTTTCTCTTATAACCTCACACACAATTTGTGTCTTAAGCCAGAGACCTACATTATAGATTTAATGTTTGCAAGTTTTGTAGGAGTCAATTTTATGTTACAAATATCCTAAATACTCTTCATGATCTTCTAAAAGAAGCAAATAGCTAATGCCATAAGGTTATATTCAGGGAAATGGAGACCATAAGTTGGGAATTTCCATAAAATTGAATTATAGTCAGCATCCAGTTAAGTCCTGGAAATCAAATGGAAATATGCTCAAATTGCATCTCCCTGAATTTCAGGATTGTAAAAAAGTTTGCCAGGTGGCTAACGCTAGAAATGGTGCTACAGAGATACCACAAGTAAAGCATTTATCCTGCTCAGTGGCTACAAATAAAGATTTCTGTGCTATATCAGAAAGTTTGCTTATTAATTTGCAAGTGATAATGAATCACCAAGAGAGGTAAATAGAAGCATAATAAAATCAGATGTGAATTTGGCAGAATTAACTTAGTACAGTGAAAGAAGATATAAGAGAAAGAAGAGCAGGGGGACATATTGATGGATTTCTATTTTAACCTACATTTACAAATGATAAACAATGGTCACAGTAAGTACATGAATTATGAATGTAAATATATTTAGGAAACTAAATTGATTGAACCATATGAATAAATGTGAAGGATGTACTTAGGTCAAAAGAGAGATGATAGCAAGTTTTCTACGTGAGACAACTTTATGTCAAAAATATTAAATTTTAGATGGTACCTTTGAGGGTATAAAGCCTTTAGATAATACCGTCCTGTTTTGTGGGCAGATTTATATACAGTTGGTGCTTTTCTGGCCTCTCCTGAGTACTCTGTAGGTAACTCCTTTCTCCTTCCAGCTTATCATTCCTTCTCTTTGTATCCCCTCTCTTTTAATCATTGCCGCTTTATATGTAAAGAGAATTCAGAAGAAACACATGTTACCAAGTTTGATCCAGCAGCTAACAACAACAAAATAAACCAGAACAGAGCCACACCAATTTATTTTCTCATTTCAAACCCCAGTTAAAATAATTAAGTATATAAGTGTGTGCATTCATATGCATACCACCCTGGAGGCACATCATATCCCATGATTTGTTAATTTTAATTCTCACTGCATGCTTTTAAAGAATGTTTATTTATGTGTATTCCAGAGTCATGCTAAACTAATCTACTATTCTTTTAGCATTAGGAAAACTTTTAGGTAAATGCGCTCTTGAGCATTGCACCCAATTTCAACTCATTTCCATTTTGCACCTATCTCTTCTTTCTCTCTTTGGATATTATTATATGCTAATTTTCTCCTAGAGCTCATTCCAAACATATTTGACATTTCTGCACAATTTATATATGCACTGCTATTAAACCTATTCAAAATTTTATATTTTCTGCTTTAATTGATGAATTTTTAAATGGGCTTGGCTTTAAAATAGAAGAACATGGGTAAATAGGCAAGTAAAATTATTTAAAGCTCGTGTTTTACAAAACAGGACTATCTGTACTGAAAGTAAGATGCTTTAAGTAACTGCCAAGTTTTAAGCTAAAAAAGGCTATTCAGAGTGAAGAAGGAGATTCAATATTTTAGAGATATTGAAGTAAATCATAAATTAAAACTCTTTGTTGATGACAGTGGTAGAAAAGAAACATGTGTACAGGAGAAATATAAGCACTATGGCTAATAAGAGTTTGTACCACAAAGGTACAGCCTCAAACAACAGACCTGTGTTTGAGGTGTGACTTGTGTGAATACTGGGGATATAGTGTGGTTGTTGTGACAGACACAATTGGGTAGGCCAAGGGCCTGATCAACAACTGTCTCATGCAAAGCATGCAAGGTGTCCTTTTCCAATACAACGGATAAGTGTTCATGCAATGCTTTGACAAGGGCACCCTGAAGTACAATAATGCATTCTGCCTTTGAAAATGTGTTACTGGAGGTTATATATAGTTTGACATGGTAGGAAGAAGACATGCTGTGGTAAACTGATCTATTGTATGGTGGCTGATAGAGTGAAAAAGCAATATGAATCAGAAAAGAGGTTACTCTAGGGGTCTTATTAGAGTATATAAAGGCTTAGGAAGCTAGCACAAGAATGGGGAAAGAAGAATTTGCACTAAGCTTCAATAAAATTCATGAACATGGTGGAAAATCCTGGCAAATCTCTTATACTTCACCTGCTGGGTTAAATAGTCAAAGAAGAGTTTACGAATTTTATAGTATTATACATTTTTATAATGATAAATAAAATTAAATCATATATTATTGCATTAATTGATATGTCTGATTAACAATATGTCCTTTAAATAAGTGGGATGATTTTTTCTTATTTTTTAATTTATTTTTAATTTATTGGTGCACTGTAATCATACATCATTATGAGGTACAAGGTAATAGAGGCATACCTTCACACATCACTCATTTAGCCCTTCCCCAATTCCTACCTTGTTCTCTTCCTGGGATAACTGCTTACTGAGAAAGTAATCACCAAATTGTGAATCAGTATTAAAATGTATGTGATAAAAATGCCATAGATTTCTCTGACATAACGATCCTAGTTTACGCGAAACCCAAATGTTTTATTGGTAAATGTCTCACAACTGGCTCCCTGGAAGGAAAGGGCCCTGATTTGTAGCATTTTCTAATTTCTATATTTAATATACACCAACCATAATTAATTGCAATCACTGGAAACCCAGTTGAGAAGGAATTCACCTAATACATTTTTACAAGCCAGGTAGGATCCAGCTCCAGTAAACCAAATTTAGATTAAAAGTTTCATTTCAAAAAAGTCATATCATGATTTTTATAAGTGGTTTGCAAAAAATTAGAGAATTTAGAATAAGGCTAATTGTATTAGAAATGTGGTATCAAAAAGCCGGGTGTGGTGGTGGACGCTTGTAATCCCTGCACTTGGGAGGCTGAGACAGGAGGATCACACGGGTTCAAAGCCAGCCTCAGCTACTTAGTGAGGCTCTCAGCAACTTAGTGAGACCCTGTTTCCAAACAAAATAGAAAAAAAAAGGGTATGGGAGTGTAACCCTGAGGTAGAAAGCCCCTGAGTTCCACCTCCAGTACCACACACACACACACACACACACACACACACACACACACACACGCACACACACACACACACGCAAAGACTAATTTTACGCGGGGCATGATGGTGCACGTTTGTAATCCCCACGATTAGGAGGCAGAGACAGACGGGAGGATCTCCCAGGCTCGAAGCCAGCCATGCTGGCTTAAGAGACCCTGTTTCAAAAAAAAAAAAAATAGGTCTGGGAGTGTAACCCGGAGGTAGAAGGGTTTCCAGGAATCCCAGTACCCCCCCCCCAAAAAAAAGGAATGTGGTATCTATATGTACTTGCTAAGAGAATATGGATAATACATATTGGTTTAATACATATTGGTTCACAATACATATTGACTTTAATACATATTGGTTCACAATTTTCTTAAATATAAAGTGGATTATAAAAATAAGTATATAAAAGCCCAGCATGGTGGCGCGCACTTGTAATTCCAACATTTGGGAGGCTGAGACAGGAGGACCGTGATTCGAGGACAGCTTCAGCTACTTAGTGAGGCCCTTTGCTACTCAGTGAGACCTTGTTTCAAAATAAAGAATAAAAAATAGGGCTAGGGGTGTAGCTCAAAGAAAGAACGTCCCTGGGTTCCATCCCCAGTACTGCAAAAAAAAAAAAAAAGTATATGAGAAAATATATGGCAAATTATTGATACATAGCAATTTACCATTTTTTGTTTTATCATTATAATTCTAAAACCAAAATTATCTATATTGTCAAGTAAGAAAAATTGACAACATAAATTTGTATACTGGGTTCCTGGAAGCCCTTCTACCACCGGGCTACACTCCCAGACCTATTTTACACTTTTTTAATTTGGAAACAGGGTCTCTTAAGCCAGCGTGGCTGGCTTCGAACCTGTGTGATCCTACTGTCTCCACCTTCCAAGTGCAAGATTACAAGAGTGCGCCACCACACCTGGCTACTGTAAAAGTTTTGAACTGTAGAGTTGCAAGTGATAGAAACTTAAAAATATGAAGTGAAAAAAAATTTTTTTTGCAGTACTGGGATGGAACCCCGGGGCATTCTATCTAAGACCTACATCCCCAGCCCTATTTTTTATTCTTTATTTGGAAACAGGGTCTCACTGAGTTGTAGAGGGCCTCACTAAGTAGGTGCTAAGGCTGTCTGTGAATGTTGATCTTCCTGTCTCAGCATCTCAAATGCTGGGATTATAAACATGTGCCACCATGTCCGGATTGAAGTGAATTTTTTAATGACACACAACCAGTCTGTATTGAGACCAAACAAAAGTGAAGTGTCCTAGCTCTTATTTAGTTCAATTTTTTCTTTATCACACTCTTGTCAATTTAGTAGAAAAGTCATAGCAAAACCAGCCAGATACAGTCTATTAATAAAAAGAGAAGTGAAGCTCTAATGAACATTAGAAAAACCCAGAGCTGCTGAGCGTGGTGGTGCTCTCTTGTGATCCCCGCGCTTGGGAGGCTGAGACAGGAGGATCCTACAGGTTCAAAGCCAGCCTCAGCTACTTAGTGAGGCTCTCAGCAACTTAGTGAGACCCTCTTTCCAAATAAAAAATAAAATAGGTCTGGGTATATAACCTAAAGGTAGAAAGCCTCTGGGTTCCACCCCCAGTACCACAAAAAAAAAAAAAAAAAAAAAAAAGAAAAGGAAAAAAGAAAAAAAAAACCCAGAGCTGAAAAATAACCATACCCTTTAAAGTAAAGCAAAAACAATTCAGTATTAAGTAAAGGGTTAACTGAAAGTAAGAAACTTCCTTAATGTAACATAATTTAATAAATTAGCAAAATACATATCATTAAAATTATATAGAATTTGAGAATATGTCTTCAGGGACTTTATGACACTTATAGGTTTTAGTTGTTAAAATACTCTATCAAATTAGCTACGTAAGTCATTTCAAGAGGAAAGTGGACATTTTCTTAATAAGCAAAATTCATCTTTATTATTTGCTAGAAATAATAATAAACTTAATCAGCACTCTACCTCCAAGCTACACCTCTAGCCCTATTTTTTACTTTATTTTGTCACAGGGCCTCACTAAGTTCCTGAAGCTGGCTATGAACCTTTGATCCTCATGACTCAACCTCCCAAGTACTGGGATTACAAGTGTGCACCACAAGGCCCAGCACGTATCTATTTTAGATAAGCAGAACTTGATATATTTTCTTTTGTTTATGCATATGTCTAAGGTTAGAAAAATACACGTGTAATAAAAATGGGCAAAACTCACAAAAGCTTTGCTAGAGAGGCTTCCATTTAATGCATAATAGTTAATATAAAACAGTTCTGCATACCACAGCTTCAGGTATTGAAGAGGTGATATTTTGATAAATTAGTTATTTTATGCTGTTAATGTATGAATGGTCATCGCTGATCATACCATGTCCTCTAAGGCATCTCCTCTGTCTGTAATAATTCCCCAATTAATTAGCACCAAGGTAAAATCATCATCAACAAAACCAAAGAATCAACAAATAAATATAAGTAGGCTGCAAAAATCTATGAAAATCTATTATAAGAAAGCAAATGGCACTTGATGTTGTGATTTGGATCTGAAATGGCTTCCAAAGGCCATGTGTTGAGGGCTTGGTTCTCAGCCTGTGGCACTTTGGGGATGCTATGGACCTTTGGTATATGGAGGCTAATGGAAGGAGTTTGGTAACTGGAGGTGTGTGCTCGAAGGGAACGCTGGAATAGTGTCAACTTCTTTCTCTTTCTCTCTGCCTCCTGGCTTCCACGAGGTGTACAGACTGCTGCATGCACTCTGGTCAAAACGTAGTGTGCAACCACGGGCTCAAATTACTGGGGCAAAATAATCATGAATCCAAACCCCTAAAACCAGAAGCCCAAGTCAACCTTTCCTGTTTGAAAGTTGTTTATCTCAGGCATTTGTCAAAGAATCAGAAAACTGACTGGCACACTTGAGAAAAATACAGTCATGAAGCGCGAGCATCCAGTGGTCATAGCAACTCTGTAGTTCTGTTACGCATAGTAAAATGTTAATTATACTAGTAAAACTGATTGGAGATAGGTCTCCACAAACTTCTAAAACATTTTAGATTTTCTTTCTCTTTCTCCCTATTTTTCTCTCTTTTCAACCTATGCAAGTTGAAATTTTTTATTTTATAATTTATATATTTTATTTTTCTGTCTAAAAGAGCACTGTTCAGTCCTCCAGTTTCAGTTATTTCTGCTGGCTAAGCAATCCAGAGGCAACTTTCGATTTACATTCTTATCATGGAATTTTTTAAGCTGATAATTCTAATAAGCACTTTACCAGTTCCCTTAAGGATTTCTGCAACCACCTCAAGCTTTTTACATTTTTATTCAAACTTAACTTTACATTGCCTGTCATTTCTCATACATTTCTGAAACTTTCTTCTTTCTGCCTAAGTATTATTACTGGGAAGGGAGGAGTGGAAATGTTATTTCTGCTTCAAATATTAAGTATCTGATTTATATATTAAAGGCTTACCTTTTCTTGAGAATTTATCAAGTTGTTTTGTTTTTGTTTTTTTTTTTCTGCTGGAAGTCTTGTTGTTTGCCTGAAGACTTGTAATAAGTTTGTCACAAGTTTTTTATTTCTTATTTTTTAAAAATAAATTTTGCAAATCTGAGAGAGACTAAAAATGCAAAATGCCTCCGTTACTTGACTAGGTGGTTTAGGTATAAAAATTCATTTCAAAGCACCTAATTTCAAACCATTAAGAGTATTCTTATATATGGTGTGGCCTTCACTATAAATTTGCATGTAACTCTGTATACATACATATCTTATCAATAAAACTTATAAAGTAAGATTTTTTATTGGATTTTAAATAACATATAGATTTATCTATTTTACATCTTTATCATTAACAAACTGTAAGAGATATTTGACACTATATTTAAAGCCATATTATATATAATACACATGTATCCACTATATATATAGTGGATATATATATATATATATATATATATATATATATCCCATTGTTATGGCTCTCATCGTTAGCATGCATAAGATAACCAAGCACATTTATCTAAATATATTTTCAAGATATTGCACTCAGGAATTCTGATTGATAAAGTCTAAATGGACCTAGTGGTTTCCATTTTCACTTTTAACATGTTCTCCATGTGGTTTTAATGCAAGTATACAAAGACTTTGCAAATTCTAGCCTAGGAAATAGTAAAATCAATGAAGTAAAAAAATCTGCCAAGCAAAATGAGTAGTTCTCTAAATTTAGTTTTTCTACAAATGAATTGACAAGATGAAATAGTTGATAAAAATAACCCTTCTGTACTTTTTCTATGGCTTACCAATGAAATCAGTGCTGGCTATATCATACTAAGTTTAACTTACATTGCACATTTTATAATACAAATTCATGAGAGAGTTATTCCTTGAATTTCTGAATGCAAACTATGTATTTCAAACAGATATTTGCCCTAAGACATTGATTTGAAAGTTATGACTTATATACAAATAAGTGACTTAAAACTGATCTGCAGCAAGATCACCATTTTAAAGGAGAATTGCGTGGTCAGAATCAAACATAAATACATTATATTTTCTCTTAGGGTTAAAGCAACAAGAATATTTAATTATTGCATATTTGGGGGTAGAAGTATATAATATTATTTATTGTGACATTCCATGCTAGATTAAGCAATATCATAGTAATTCTAATGCAATTTTAAAACTAACAAGTTAAAAACAAAACTATCCAGAGGATAGAAAATCATCAAAAATCTTGTTTTATACTAAATTATATAAACATGTCTTTGCTAAAAATTTAATTTTTCCTATAATTTTTTATAAATAGCTAAATCATTCATCTTCCACAATATAAATTATGTCATTTTCTGAAACAAATGAAACTCAGATGTCTGAAATTCACTTTTTAAATATAAATACTTCTAACACTCTATATTTCCAGAATATCCCATATTATAGAGAATTCTATTTTGTAGAAAGAACAAAAATTACAAATATCTTCATTACCTGATTTTTTTGATAATGGCCTAAGATTATTTTTATTCACCAATATAAAAATAAGTATTTTAACTTCTAATAATATTTCCCTTTTAAACAGTTGAAATACTTTACAAAGCAGAAGATCTAATACTCAGAAGCCTAAGTAAAATTTAAGTGTTAATTTTTCAGGGTGTTATAAAACAGGATAATTTTCACATTACAATTGGCCTCATGCACTTTAGAAGTGATGCTAAATTGTTACCACTGTTTTGGAGTCCTTTTTATTCCTATTCTCCATTGAAGATGAGAAAAATGAGGCCAGATTGCTCTTTGTAGTAATCATAATATCATGTGTAAGAATTAAGGACAGGCTTACAGTATGTAAAACTTTTCACAAAGTATGCTTGCTTTTATTCGCTTTATTGTAATAAAATAGTATTGTAGGCGGGTGTGGTGGCGCATGCTTGTAATCCCCCGCGCTTGGGAGTCGGAGACAGGGGGATCGCGCAGGTTCGCGAAGCCAGCAGCGCTGGCGTAAGAGACCCTGTTTCAAAATATAAACTAGGTCTGGGAGTGTAGCCCAGAGGTAGAAGGGCTTCAGGAACCCCAGTACCACCACCACACACACACAAAAAAAATAAATAAAAATAATTGTGCTGTATTTTAAATAAATATATGTATGCAGAAAATACATAAAGGAGAAATATATTACTTTTAAAAACTACCATTGATTAACAATTCTGGATTTAATTAATTTTATCAGAAAGAAATTCAAGATAGCCTGAGTGTCTTGATTATGCTATGTCAAATTTAGGATGGTAGAAAATAAGTCTAGTCTTTTCTTTTGAACTTCAGCTGTACTTTTCAATTGTGTTTCATTTGAATAAAGCCTTTTGCTATAAAAAAATCTGTGATACACTTCTTAGATTCAATATAAAATGCTTATATTATATACTTATGTAGAAAATATTTAATTTTTTAATTCATTTAAGGTCTTAAAAAGTTAATCAAATGGGGGAGAAAAATAAGATTTGAGTTTTAAATTTTAAAACAAAGAGTTAAATATTATCTCCACAATTTTTAATAGTTTTTATTGTACAGAATAGTTAGATAAAATCAGCATAGGAATTTAATAAATTTACTTGTCAAGCACATGTTTGTAAATACTTCCTTTAATATTCTTACTCATTCATACTACATTTATATTTTTAAGCCACTACTGTTCCCATCTACTGAAAGGCACCCTGAATTTAGGAATGCACATTTAATCACTATTTAGTGTTAAAATCAAGGTCTAGTTACCCTGTAGACGTTTTTTCTAATCTATTTCAAAAATATGTTTCAGCCGGGCGTGGTGGCGCACGCTTGTAATCCCTGCGCTTGGAAGTCTGAGACAGGAGGATCTCGCAGGTTCGAAGCCAGCCGCGCTGGCTTAAGAGACCCTGTTTAAAAAAAAAAAAAAATATATATATATATATATATATATATTTTTTTTTTTTTCAATAGATCTGGGAGTGTAACCCAGAGGTAGAAGGGTTTCCAGGAACTCTAGTACCACTAAAAAAAAAAAAAAAAAAAAAAAAAAAGTTTCTCTGTTAAGAAAGTCACAGAATCTAATCAAATATAGACAGTATGTATGGTATAAATTGAAGTGTACACATAGTTTGAGTTTAGCTTGCTTTGGAACTGTTGTATCACTTCTTTTCTCTCTTTTCAAATAGCATATATTGAATGCTATTATGTATTAATTACAGAGAAAATGATCTAGACATTCCTTCAAGATTCCTTAAGTTTATGAAGACTCTATGTAGATATTTTACGCAAAAACTAGAAAAGTTAGACTACATTATTAAGTCTTCTAACGCTCGAATAGCAAGGCATAGCATGGACTATTATAGTCTCTAGTAATGCTTTCAATGCTTTTTAGAGAATGCTCAAGAATAACCTGAGAATCCTGTTGAAAGAGAAGTTCTTTTTTTTTTCAGGTCTGGGGATGGGACCCAGGGGCATTCAACCTCTGATCTACACCCCCTGTCCTATTTTTTTATTCTTTATTTTGAAACAGGGTCTCACTAAATAGCCGAGGCTGTCTGCAAACTGTGATCCTCCTGTCTCAGACTCCTGAATGCTGGGATTACAAGCGCACACCACCATGCCAGGCTGAGAGGTTCATATTTCAATATCTGTGATGAGACCTAGGATGTTGCCCTTTTCACAAGGTTTCAGGTTTTTTCAGTCTCAGTGGTGCTAGGTTTTAAAAATAGCGCAGGATCCTGCATCAAGGTGTAGGATTTCCCAAAGTTGGGTTATTCTATCATATAAAAAGCAAAAGCAAGCCTCAAATATATCCTATCTCTATCTCTAATAGATTTTAAACTTTTTTCTCTTCTTTTTACCAGTATCATGCAATTTGAAATGGAACCAGGTCAGGGGACATGTTGGGCAATGAAACTATTTTATATAATACTCTAAAAATGAACATGTGTCATGATATATTTGTCAGTATCCAAAAACTATACAAGGAAAGAAGTGAACCTTAATGTTAGGATTTACTTAATAGTAATGTGTCAACATCTATTCATCTAGCATAGCAAAGGTGCAAGACACTAAAAAGAGGAAGGTGGGTAGAAATCAAGGGCGTACCTTCTGCTCAGTTTTTTATAACTGATGAAACAGAGTATGTGAGATTAAAAACTTAAGCCAGACACATCTAATGTTTCTTATAGGAAGCATTCTAATATGTATTAAAGTTAAGGGTTTGGCCCCCAAAATAATCAGTATAAAATTATTTATGGATCTTTTATTGACATTGTTCTAGCTGCATTCTGCTTATATAAAATAACATATAAGGAGACAAATTGCTAACTTGTTTAAATTTTCAACAAGTTGGCTAATTCTGGCAGCAACAGAGACATTCAGAAATAAAGTGAAAAAAAAATAAATGATTTCAAATTCAAATTCTAATCTGCACTCTCCCTCCCTTTAAGTTACTAGTTGTAGTGGGGACTCGGTATTACAAAACAAGGCACAAAACAACGTCTTTTTCTGATAATTTAGAAGAGAAAATAGTTAACATTATTAAGTTTATAATTTCTTAATACATTTTAGTATTATAGCTATGATGGACTCAGGTCCATAAGTTTTAAATCTTGATAGTTCATTTGGAGAGGAAAAATAAAAAAATATCAAAGAAGGGTTAGAAGATTAATTAAAAGGTATTCTGGGTAAGGATAATCAATAATTTTGTGATTGTTTTGAATGACCGTATTGCATGGAGTATCATATTTTCAAATTGTCAAGACTCAATAGTGTAGACTGTCTATCCATCACATAATACTGTATTCTGTGACTAAAACCTGCAGCTTAATTTATGTATCACTTACTGATACTAAAAAACACAGTACCTATCAATATTTTAGACTTAGTGATTAAAAAGTTTCAGAATTGAGGTGAAAATTACATGTTATTATGTGGCTTTGAAAAAGTATATGCATAATTAAAGTATTTTAGACTGCAAGACAGAGCTTGAAAATTTTAGTGGGTATCATTACCTCAAGAAGATCTCTTTTCAGTTCATTCTCTAGTATTATATGCTCTACTTTTGTATTTGTTCCTGTTGTTAGAAACGGAGCATTTGTTGTTAAAAGTGCTCATCAGTTATTGCTTGTTGCATTAATGTATTTTTGTATACAAATGTTTCTATTTTTGCAAGTGTAGGAAATATTTAGGAGCTAATTTAAATTATGGTTGTCATCTCTTCAGATTAATTATTTAACTTGAAGAAGTTAATTTATGCAGAGAAATCATGTTTTCAAAGCTCATGAAGGATAAGACTTTTTTTTGCTTACATTCTATCTCAGGTTGAATATTGATTACTAAAAATTATTCTTTTGTGGCAAGTTTACCATATGTCTCATAAATGTACATACAAACTAATTATCTACACTTGCTGCTCTTGCATCTTTTTTTATCTCTAGTTCAGAAAATTTGACTTTTAGGATGTTATGTATACTTTGATGATATGTAAAATATTTTTCTTCCTTTGCCATGTTTATTCACATATATTCACCACTGAACAATTTCTGTATGCAAAATTTTATAGAGGTTAATTTGATTTGAGCAACTTACAGAGTAAAAAAGAAAAGGGCAGCAATTATGTTAGTGAATACCGCATGTGATTCTTTCTGTTTAAAAAATATGGTGGCACTAAATATCAAAACAAAGATTCATTTAGTCTATTTTTTGACATTTTTGTTGTAACTTCTTCATATGCAAGAGGGAAAAAACATAGAAATTTGTTTGTATCCTACTTGTCACTGATAACTTCAGTTTTTGTCTTCTTTGTTTTTTCCCCGAAGGAACTGACATTAATTTGAGTTTAATGCAAGTTTTTATCTGCATATATATATATATATATATATATATATACATTTTAATGAGAAGGGTTATTAAATTATGTATTATAATTGTTATACTTAAAATTTTTAGAATGCATATATAAATATGCATGAACCATACACAGATTGTAATAAAAACTGGCAATATTTTTAACATTTTTTAACTTTTATTTTTAAAATCTTAAAAGCAAATGAAGTCATTGTAATTCCTGAATGCCAGAAGTAGACTTGCTCATTTGCATTTAATATAACATTATCACTCCTTTAAAAACTTCTATATCTTCTTTTCACTTTTGTTTATATTAACATTCAGTAAATTTTATATATATTTGAATATATACATATGTTTTATTGGTATTTGGCTGATGTACGAATCATAGCTCATGCTTTTTTTTTTTTTTTTTTTTGGTACCAGGGATTGAACTCAGGAGCAGTGTACCTCTAAGCTAAATTCCCAGTCATTTTATTTTTTATTTTTTTAATTTGAAACAGATTATCACTATGCTGAAGACCTTGCCAAAGTGGTGAGGCTGGCCTTGAAACTGTGATCATTCTGTCTCAGCTTACCAAGTACTGGGATTGCAGGTGTGCATCACCACACAAATTTATGACTCTTTGTAAATCAGTGATAGGCAAGCAAAATAAAATATAGTATGAACATCTCCATTCCAAAAGTCTGAAATTTACAATGTTCAAAAATCTGGAATTTTTTGAAAGCTGATGTGACACTGCAAGTGGAAAATTCCACATATGATCTCATGTGATGAATCCCAGTCTAGATGCAGGTATACTAAAAATATAAAATGACATTTAAGCTGTGTATGTTGTATATAAAATAAACAAATATATGTCTAGACTAGGATCCCATCTCCAAATTATGTCATCGTTTATACACAGATGCTTCAAAATCTAAAATATAAATCAAAACTCCAAAGCACCTCCAATCTCAAACATTTTGGTAAGGGGTACTCAGCGTTTATCATGGTTGGCCTATGTAGAATGAATGAGATTCACTTCTGAGACTATGGAAAAATTCATCTTTCTCTGAAGCTCATGGTGTCATATGGAATCATGAATCTAGTAGAAGAAAACAAAATTAGGGAAATGGTTATTGAATGTTTATTTCAATTAACTACTTTTTTATCAGAGTTTTTCTGGTAACTCTTCTTTTCTGTGACCTGGGAGTGATGTGGCCTTTCTGAAGGTCATCAGCATTCAACCATCATTGTTCTGCATTTTTCAGATTTAGTTTCATTTGCTAAACTTAAGATTTTTGTTAATGAGGCAGACTATACTATAATCCTTTGCTAAACTTTAGCAGAGTTCCCAACTCCCAGACAATTGCTTTTCTGAAATGTTTACTTGGTTTGCTTATCAGGCAAATATTGGCTTTGTTTCCATGATTATGTATATCTTAAAAAAAAAACACTTTTGAAATATTTCTGTCCTGTATTTTCCCATTTAATTCCTGATAGGAGTAAAACCCGATGTTCGTAGACTATATCTAAAATCAAACAAAGATAACTTATGTTTATATTTTATATGTAAAACTTTTTAGATATTAATGTAGAAAATACTAGAAATATACACATTATTGATTTTTATGATAAATAAATTTTAATTTTATATATGTAGACATATTTCAAAAAAGGCACACACTTTTAAAATGTTACTTATAATATCAAGGTAGCAGTTATAATTTTATTGATTTGTATTTACAATATATTTATATTATATTCATAGTAACATAATATTTAGAAATAGTAGATTCAGAAGTCAAAGTTCTATTTGGGAATAACATGAAACATTATTTTATATAATCTTCTGTCCAAAACTTGAATCATCCTCTCACATACCACGATAACTAAGGAAAAAGAATATAATATTTAAAAGTGGCTTCTTTTTAAATTGTATGGCACAAAGTTCTTAAATATAAAGAATTTTTAAAGGATGTATAATTATACATTAAACACATTTAAAGATAAAATAGCCCTGCTATTTAAATCTGAAAAGACCCAAATATCACAGAAAAAATCCATATGCAAATTTCTAGTGGACAAGCAGAATGGAACTATCAGACAGATCGTACATGGCACCAGGTTGCCAACAGTCGGGCAAGCAAGCTAGGGCATGTTCATACTCCTACACACTTTGTTCAAGCTGTCTTAGAGGGTTTTTTTTTTGTTGTCGTTTGAAATAGAATTAAATTTAGAACTTTTAAAAAATATATATGAGATCAATGTGGAAAGTCTAACAGAACTGGAGATGTTTAGATTGAAGAATAGAAAACTGCTCATGATAGCCCATATTAAGCTTGTGAAAACTCACAATGAGGAAGAGACATAGGCCTGATAAAATGGTCTTTAGGAAAAGAAAAGAAAATCTAATCACAGAAATATAATTGTGACTGAATTTTATTAATGTGCCACCATATGTCATTTGAACATTTTTTTTTATTTTTTAGATAAAAGAAATCCAGTAATGGTTTATGTCCTAACTACCTAGAAGTAGGTTATTAAATGCATTTCTTTCTGACAGTTGTCATGTTATTACTACTTATGGAAAGAAAGTCAAAATACTTTTTTTTTCTCCTTAATACTACCACTTTCAATTTCATGCCTGCTGTAAGGGATAAGTAATGAACATAATTTTATCCAGAACTTCTGATTCTTTATCACACATAAATGAGTATACAGGGAAATCTGATTGCATTTCTTCTCAAGGAAAGAGTTCAGTATATGTGTCACTAGTAATCTTAATTGGCAAGTGTTAGAACACAGCTGAAATAAAGGCTCTGGCTCTCTTTCTGCATATTTAGTTTTTAAGGATAGCTCTGGCTCCCACATAGGTTTTAACAGGGGAGATTTCTACCTTTCAGAGAGTGTTAATGTGTCCTTTGAAATCCAAGTAGGAAAAATGGTTAATTACAATGACTATCTCAAGTATATTCATGTGTATAACTTCTCTTATTCTTATTGGGAAAGTGTGCTTTATTTAGGCTACAAAAATATCCTTGATTTTATATTATTTTTAGTATTTAAAAAATTTCACTTGTGTCTGAAGTGGTACATGCTAGCCTATAACATATTTTCATAGACATTTTGGCACAAAAGTACAATTAACTCCAAAATTATATGTTTGTTTATATATATTAGACTATGCTAGCCTTGATATAATATTTTTATATAATTGGTAATTACTGGGCTGGGAATAGCAGTGGAATGCTTGTCTAAAAATGCATAGGACCCTGGGTTCAATCCCTAGTACTACAAAAACAAATGAAATAAATACCCTACCAATAATTTGATAATTACTGGTACATCTAGGATTCCATTAAAAGAAACTCATGATTTAAGAACAACATTCAGAAAGTTCTAGAATAGAAAATATTTCATCTGAAATTCATCAAAAGAAACAAAATGCAGCCAGGAGCGATGGTGCATGCTTGTAATCCCAACATTTGGGAGGCAGAGACAGGAGGATCAAGGTTCGCGAACAGCCTCAGCTTCTTAGTGAAGCCCTTGCAGCTCATTGAGACCCTGTTTCAAAATAAAGAATAAAAAATAGGGCTGGGCATGTAGCTCTGAGATAAAATGCTTCTGGGTTCTATCCCTGTTACCACAAAAAAAAAAAAAATAGAAGAGAAATACATATAATATTAAGAAATTAACAGAAGTGACTCTAAACACTTTCTGTTTACTCAAAACAGTAGTTGGAATATTTCTAATCAGTACTTTTGCCCTTTGCCCCACCTTCTCCATCATGCATGTTTAAACAAATTAATTCTAAGGAGAAAAACTGATAGAGGGTTCAAAAGAGAATGTTCAGCTATAAATTACCAGACTTAATGATTCTCTCTTGGGAGCAGTAATGGCTAGTCAAAACAGCTGAAGCAGTAAAATGTTTTATCTTGTGCTCATGCCCTATTTTCAGCTTAAAAAAAAAATACCATGCAAAGACATAATGTAATAATGATTAAAAAATTAACCTGAAGTTCCAGACTTCAGATTATCTTTCGAAGACATATATTGATCTATTGTAATATATCATAATGAGGTTCAGTAATAGAAACATTTGTGTACACAACATATTGTACTTCCCTTCAGATCCCTCTTCTCCACCTCCTCACCTCCCCAAATACGTTAGTGACATTGGTAGTGATGTCTTCATATATGGACATAGCATCATTTGAACTGTTTCCTTCAACAGTTCTCCTTTAACCCTCCCCAATACCATTCTATTACTCTCTCCTGATCTACCTGAAGTCTCTTTGTTGTGTCATTATTTCCTATTTTCTTTTTAGATTTTACATATGAGAGAAGACATGTGGCCCTTGACTTTCTGAGATTGGTTGATTTTAATTTAGCATACTATTTTCTAATTTCATCTATTTTTCTACAAGTGACATATTTTTTCTTTTTTTATGGCGGTGTAATCCATTGTGCGTATATAACACTTTTTCTTTATACATTCATCTATTGATGGATACCTAGATTTTTTCATAATTTGGTTATTGTGGATTGTGCTGCTATACACATGGATATGTCTGTATCGCTATAGTTGCATTTTAAGAATTTAGTATAGTAGGATTTTCCAGTAAGTTGCTGCAAAGCAGAAGTCTGGGGGAAAATGCACAACTACTACTTGAACTGGAAAATTAACATAACTACCAGAGTAAAGGAAATTATCCTGACAGGATTATGAAAAAGAGCTTGATATTATGTTTCTAGTCTGTGATCATATATATACTTTTACCCAGAATAATAATTTTAAATTTCAATGGGCTATGTTCATGAAAATTATAGTATTCCACCTTGCTTTTCGAATTATTTCTAAAAATAGATAATCAAAGGGAATTCAGCCATGTATATGACTAATTTCTGCATCTGAATTAAATTTATTTTTTCTTCTTTTCTTCTTTCTTTCTTTCTTTCTTTCTTCCTTTCTTTCTTTCAGGTCTGGGGATGGAAAACCACCCTGGGGCATTCGTCCTCCAAGCTATGCCTCCTGCCCTATTTTTTATTCTTTATTTTGAAACAGGGTCTCACTAAGTTGCAGAAGGCCTCACTAAGTAGCTGAGGCTGTCTGCTAACCGCTATCCTCCTGTCTCAGCCTCCTGAATGCTGGGATTACAAGTGTGCGCCACCACGTCCAGCTAAATTATATTTAAATAACAGAAATTTTATGGGACAACAAGAAAATTATGCAGCTGTAATTATCAATTACATTTAAAATTAGTAAGTTTGTACCACCATAATTTGAGGAAAATGCCAAATGTAGGAGGCACAACTTACTAAATGGCTGTTTTAAGAGTTATTCTAAGTCTTTGAACTGTGGGTGGAATGTTGTAGATGAATGTATTTTATGAGTCACCATTATTTGATTAAAAATAAAATAATAATAGAACTTAAAATGTCCTCCCTTCTCCTCCTTGGAAATCATTTATTAGAGTCTGATTTGGGGCAGGTTAAACATGAAGAATTTAACTTTTGGAGGCAGTAAAGAGATACTATCTCTCCAAACACTCCCTAAATATTGCATACTTTAATTTCTTTTACAAATGCACTCATTCCTTTATGAATTCACACTAAAATATTAGGCAAGGACACAGTATGTATTGCTTTTGTTTGAGATTCTTCATTTGGATGTAACAACTATATTACCAAACATCCTTGGAAACTGCCCCTATCATCTAGCAGTGCACAGAAGTCATAACAGTGCCACCATTATCTGCAACAAATAATCCATTTCGTGCAAAAATGCCCATCTTCATTTTGAATGTGCTTAAATGGCCATCTGTATGCTATTTAAAATGTGGTCCTACAACTAGCTAATTGCACTGTTTCTTTAGTTAAATATAATATAATTTTAAAAGTATCATTTTAAAGATTTTACATATGAGACATACCAACTTAATTTTATGCTTTGTCTATAATTTCAGTGGAATTTCCAGAATTGATATATACCACTCAAAATTGCAAAGCAAGTTATTTCTATTATTTTTATTTGATTCTTGAATATCTTTTGTATGGTTTCATCTAAAGCCAGGAACTCACATTTACTGTTATGTTCCTAGTGGGTCTCCCTAAGTGGTTTCTAAAGCATCATGGATAAAATGGACCATTATCGATGTGATTTAGTTATATAATGGCATTTTTCACTATGAATCAATGAGTTATTTCTCACTGGAATTACATAATTCATACTGACTATAGGTATGGTTATAATTATATCTAAATTAAAAAGTAAAGGGTACATAGTAAATCAGTTCATCAAAAATGTAGTTTATAACATTAAATTTGTCAATATAAACAACATTTTCACCAAAATTTCAAAGCAAAACTTGAAAACCACATTGGTTTTACTTAAAGAATGTATATAATAGAAAACAAATTGCAAGAAAGTTATGGCAATCCCTTCAGAGCACGCACTTCTGTTTTCTCTCACCCTATTATAGTTAGTGTCTTCATATCATTTTGCTTCTTTAGGTTATTTTGGTTATTGATAACCTCAGGAGCCACTATAAAAGCATAATTAAGGCAATTCCTCTGTTTGCTGAGTTGAAAAGCATTTCTCCGGCCATTAATGGTAGTTGAACTCTCTGATCAATACTTCAAAATCACACTTTGAAGAAATAATTCCGTGGGTTAAAAAGTTTTAAGGTCCTGGTTAAATGGACTTTGATTTTGGCAATAAAATGCCATGAGGGGGATGGGAAGGAGAAAGATGGAAATTCCCTAATGTTTGTGACATACATTCATAAACATATCAAAGTCAGTAAGTAAGCCAAACAATGAGAAAGAGGGAGGGGAAAGGGAATAGGATGGGAATTGAGGAAGGGCTATGTGATGTGTACACATATACCTCTACCATCTTGCACCCTATTAAAGTGCATGGCTACAATACACTAATAAAAAATTTAATAAATGTTTGAAAGAACTTCATTTAAGAGTTCATCAAACATTCTCTTTTGGGATGGAGGCATCAAACTTACAATGAGAAAGCCCTGATATGTGACGAGAAGACTGAGATCGTGTCATGACTGTCATATTCTAGCTGTATCAGGCAAAGTCACAAGATTCCTTTGTGCTCAGCTTCACCATTTAAAATACAACAGCAACGGCATCTCCTTCATTCTCTTATTTTATGGTGAAATCATAAAGTATGTTAGAAGGAATTTTATGTGCTACATTATGAAAGCAATTGCCAGCTCACTTGGGACATGGACAAAAGAATAGGCACAGTTTGTCTTAATGAAAAATAAATATGCACAATTTACCCTAATAATTCACTAATATTATACCATTAAACATAATCTGCATTATTTGTACTTACTATAATCTTGAATAAGCCTCCTAAACTTTCTCTTCAGGTGAGTTCTTCCTGTAAAAATTAAAAGTTTAGCCAGGCATAGTGGCTCACGCTTGTAATCCCCGCACTTGGGAGGAGGAGACAGGAGGATTGTGCAGGTTCGAAGCCAGCCTCGCTGGCTTAAGAGACCCTGTTTCCAAATAAAAATGTAAAAAATAGGTGTCTGCGAGTGTAGCCCAGAGGTAGAAGGGTTCCATCCCCAGTAACACACACACACACACACACACACACACACACACACACACACACACACAACACACACACACACACACACACACAGCTTAATGAATGATATTTGTGGCCTGGACTCAGGATCATTTATAACTGGGAATGCATTAACATCTACTAACTGATCAGTGCATACCAAATACTGGTAGAATCATTAAAAATTAAATATGTAGTTTCTATAATACCATAGAAAGTAGGAGAGATAGATAAATTTTAAAACTATATTGTATGACTGATATTTGCAAATTATATTGTATGAATCAAATCTGGTCCAAAGTATGATTTAGTATTTCTTAAGATTAAGAATGTCTTTTCTGTTTTATATATATATTTATTTATTCATTTATTCATTTATTTATTGGTGGTACTGGGGATGGAACCCAGGGGCCTTCTACCTCTGGGCTATACTCCCAGACCTATTTTATATTTTATTTGGAAACAGGGTCTCTTAAGCCAGCTGAGGCTGGCTTTGAACCTGTACGATCCTCCCATCTCAGCCTCCCAAGTTTGGGGATTACAAACATGCGCCACCACACCCGGCATCTTTTCTGTTTTTAAATGTAATATGTAATAAGACTTACTTTTAGCTGGACATGGTGGTGCATGCTTGCAATCCCAGTACTTGGAAGGCTTAGACAGGAGGAACACAAGTTTGAAGCCACTCTCAACTACTTGGTGAGGCCCGCCACAATTTAGTGAGACCCTGTTTCAAAATAAAAAATAAAATCTGGGGCTGGGGGTGTAGCTCAGAGGTAGAATGCCCCTGGGTTCAATCCCTAGTACCACAAACACACACATACACACACACACACACAAAAAAAAAAAAAAAACTTACTTTTTTTTTGGGTGGGGATGGAACCCAGGGGCATTTGACCTCCGAGCTACATCCCCTGCCCTATTCTTTTTATTCTTTATTTTGAAACAGGGTCTCACTAAGTTGCAGAGGGACACAGGAGGGTCTCACTAAGTTGCAGGGGGCCTCACTAAATAGCTGGGGCTGTCCATGAACCGCGATCCTCAGATCTCAGCCTCCCCAATGCTGGGATTACAAGCATGTGCCACTACGCCTGGCTAAAACTTACTCTTTCTGGGAAAACAGTTGCTCAGTTTTGTCTCTATGCTCATAAAGCCCCAAGTATTTACTAACTGTTCCTTTAAATTTGTTGAGCTTTGCAAGTAATTATAAAAGTAAATTAATTACACATAGTTTTTTGGTAAAGAAGTAGGTTAATTTTCAAAATGAATATATGATGTATTGTGAAATGTGAATGATATGGAGATTAGCCAGGTGTGTATGTGTGTGTGTGTGTGTGTGTGTGAGAGAGAGAGAGAGAGAGAGAGAGAGAGAGAGAGAGAGAGAGAGAGAGAGAGAGGGGTAAGAAAGGCAGAGAAAACTTTCAAGTATGAAAAAATGTGAGGACAAGTGCATGTCACTGCAGATAAGAACAATTCAAAAACTTACAAGTTATAAAGACTGGAATACTGGTTCTTTTATGTTTGGCCTAGGGGATTTTATCTCAAGGAGGGTAGAATCCTCTAGTGGGCAAAACAAGAATAAAACTATGGTTATACTTCTGATTTGGAGGCAGCATCCTAAAGACAATAAGAGGACTGATTTGAAAAAGAAAATATTGGAAATAGATTATTAGTATAATCTAACCAATAATAGTGAATAAAGAGAGGAGAGGCAAGGAAGAAAGAGGAATGAGAGAGGGAGAGAAGTTGAGTGTGGGGGCAGATTGATTAAAGGTAAAAAGAGACAGGAAATGATAAACTTGGAAGGAAGGATACCTTAGTGTTGCACTTTTGTGACAGTGAAGGGCTTGGTGCAAAAATTTAAGTTGGTGACTACACATGTAAAGAGAGAAAGATCTTGGAGGAGACAATACTTTCATACTTTGCTCTCTTAAAGAAAGGCAAGATACTAGCTAGGCATTATTGATGTTCTCTTACCTACAAAATGGGGATAATGTCATTATTTCTTTATAAGTTTATCAAGACTATTATGTTAATGATTTAAAGTGATTTGAAATGTATATAAATAAATAGTAAGAGCTAAATTAATATTAGCTACTGTTATTTTATTGGAAAAATTGTAGATACTGAGTTTCAGATTCCTGCTCTATAAAATGAGAATTATAACACCTATCTTTAGGTCTTTCAGGGAGATGTTTATTTTTTTAATTTTATTTATTTATTTTTTGGTGGTACTGGGGTTCCTGGAAGCCCTTCTCCCTCCGGGCTACACTCCCAGACCTATTTTTACATTTTTATTTGGGAACAGGGTCTCCTAAGCTGCGCGATCCTCCTGTCTCTGCCTCCCAAGCGCGGGGATTACAAGTGTGCGCCACCACGCCCGGCAAGGGAGATGTTTATTAAGAAGCTATTTTGAAAGACTGGTGCTCCTCTAGCGTGATTGCTTATATATGCACGCAAGTAGGAAGGAGTCAGTAGATATGCTGATGAATGGGTGAAATAGCAAATTTATGACAGGCTTATTGACATGGAAAAGATTGTAAGGACATAAAAAGAATAATTTGGAACCTGAAGAAGCCAAACAGAAATAAATATGGTTACTGATGATGGTAATTATTCTGGATTTTTTTTTTTTTTTTTTTTTGGTGGTCCTAGGGTTCCTAGAAACCCTTCTACCTCCGGGCTACGCTCCCAGACCTATTTTATACTTTTTGATTTGGAAACAGGGTCTCTTAAGCCAGCGCGGCTGGCTTCGAACCGGCGTAATCCTCCTGTCTCTGCCTCACAAGCGCAAGGATTACAAGCGTGTGCCACCACGCCCGGCGCGATGGTAATTATTCTGTAAGTACAGGAAGTTGAGTTTGCTTAGAATTAGGATCAGGTAAAAGTGGAAAGTTTGTCATGGATATTTTGAGTGACACTAATAAATCAGACAAAAAAAATAATAATAGTACTTTTGAGTAGGCCCAGCTGTGTTTGAACACCATAGACCCATGTTTAACTTTGTAATTTCCTTTAAGCAATGGTTTTCTTCAGTGTACATAGCTAAGTAAAGGAGTGAGATTATTAGAGCAAATAGGAGGAAAAGTGAGGCCTGGTAGCATCTGCTTGTTGATTTATCAGATGGAATGACCTGTTGGATGTGAAGAGAACAATGACTGGATGGGGCTTTCTTAAAATTGGGAGAAAACAGGGTGAGGAAGACACTTGGAGACTGTAAATTTAAAGAACTTCATATAGACAACAAAGGGTTTATTAAGATTTGGCTCAAGAAATGGTCATTGAAATTGAGTATATCATTGGAAGTGTCAGGTTTATTCCGACTTTTGACACATTTTAATTAAATTTAACTGATACATAAAAATGTAATTGCACTGCATATTAATGGAGTAACATGAGTTTTTGTTAAATGTATACATTATATAATGTACAAATCAGGTTTAATAGCTCTTTCTCTTTAGATATTTATCATTTATTTATGGTGAGTACTTTCAAAATTATTTTAGTTCTTTAAAGTTTACAATACAATATTGTTATAATACACTGTCACTCTTCCATGTAATAGCACAATAGAACTTCTTTTTCCTATCTAACTTAATACCCACGGATTAACTTTCCTACCCCTACATCTCTACTCTCTTCATCCTCTGGGACTCACCATTCTTTTCTCAACTTCTATGGTATCATTTTTTAAAACTTTTATTGGTGCATTGTAGTCATACATCTTAATGGAGTAGAAGATGGTGGAGACATACACACATATATCACCCAATTAGCCCTTACCCAATCCCCACCCTGTTTCTTCTTCCCTCCCTCCTTCTCATTTTTTAATTGCATATGTAACTGAGACTATATATCCCTTGTCTTTCTGTGCCTGACTTATTTCACTTAACATAATGATCTCTGATTCCATCTGTGTTTTCACAAATGGCAGGATTTTATTCTTTTTATGACCAAATAGTATTCGACAGTGACATACATACCACATATTCTTTATCTACTCATCAGTCAATGGATACTTTGCTTGTTTCTGTTTCATGACTATTACACATGGTATTGCAATAAAAATGGGAAAGCAGATGTCTCAACATACTGATTTCATTTCCTTTGGATATATGCCCAATAGTGGAATTGCTAGATCATATTGTATTTTCATTTTTAATTTTTTGAGAAGCCACCATACTGTTTTCATAATGTGTACACTACATTAGAACTCTGACAAAGACGGGCAAGAGTTAGTTCTCTTCCCTCCACATCCTGACCTGTACTTTAGGTAGAGAGATAGAAGTAAAATGCTGCCATTTTTCGGCAGTTGTGATGCAAGGAGATGCTACAGCACGCAGATGACAAATGGCAGTGGCAGGGGAAGGGCAGGCACCTGAAAGTATCAGTGACCCTGGGCCTCATTTCAGAGAAGATGAAGAGATAGCTGCAACAATTACTAATTTTATGTACATACTTTGATATTTGGAGTGAGTTCCCCCACTCAGCAATTATGGGAGGGATTTCAGTGGCTAAATTTCATGATCATTTCCATTCTACAAGGCTATGATAGCAATATTTACAATGAAATTTATAAAATTTATATTTTATGTATTGGATGAAGGAATAAGATCTAAAGTGTCAGTACCAGGACCTTAGTAAACATGAAATATCACCAAAAATATGCGCTGAAAGTACAAACTCCAGACACTAGTTCTACAAATACTTATTCGTGTGTTTTTGGAAGGATTGTAATATCATATAAATAAAATTCCTCATAAATATTTTTAAGTTTATAATTAAATACATAAAACACACATTGATTTCTGAGAGAGATCTCTAAAATTATACTAATATTTTTTTTTTGAGAGTCTAGGGATGGAACCTAGAGACATTTGATCTCCAAGCTACCCCCGCCCTATATTTTATTCTTTATTTTGAAATAGGGTCTCACTAAGTTGTGGAGGGCCTCACTAAGTAGCTGAGGCTGTCCGCGAACCGCGATCCTCGTGTCTCTGCCTCCCGAATGCTGGGATTACAAGTGTGAGCCACCACACCTGGCTTAATCTTTATAAGAGCGCCATCATCATCTTATACTATTAAGAATCTGTTGACTCTAGCCTTGGGAGAATTGCATTTCAATCTTAGTGTTTTCTATTCATTTGAGAGAAAAATGAATCAAAATTTTAAAAATTATTAGCACGTATAGTAATTTAAGTTATACATTTCATTCTATTGAGTTAGTAGTATTTGAGAATAATTTTATAGATATTTGCCATGTGCAAATAGAAATGATTTAAAATAAGATTCATTTATTTCTGAGTCCTCTCTTTTCTCACAAAGAATTTTAAAGCTAATTAACTATTGCCTATAGAATATAATATGAAGATAAGCCACTTTTTGAAGTCCAAATTCAACCAAATCTTAAATACTCTACAGGTAAAATATATGATTTTTTAAGATGACTTTATTTGTTGTTCATTCATGTATCTTTTTTTCTGATCACAAAAGAATAAGTGTGTGTGTGTGTGTGTGTGTGTGTGTGTGTGTGTGCACGCATTTATGATGTGTATTCCTTCTTCAAATAGACTGCTAGAATTACTTTTTTCCCCTGTGGTTGGTGAACAAACTCAGTTAGGAAAACCATTATAGATTGCCTCATTAGAGGATTCCTGAAATTGCTACTTGTGACTACCTGCCTGAAAAGCAATCTCTTGCTCCTTTGCCAAAGCACTGGAGAAGTAGGGGTTATTGAGCCCTCTGTCATGTAAGGAGCTGGCAAATAAAGATAGGTTATGCTGAAAGAAATCACAGAACTCCATTGTGAAGATGAATTTTGATTTGCATATTGCCCCATAGACCTAGAGAATGGAATTGTTTTTTTCAATTATAGGTTATATAGAAATATGGCTAGACTAACAATCAGGTTTTTTTGAACAGTGTTTTAGAGGTACAAATTTAACTATTTCTCTGTGAATTGCATTGTTTTGATAAATCAAAAGAGAACTTCTACAGGAAATGATGCTTAGAATCATACCAGGACACATACATCATAACACTCCAAGATTACAACTTGAAGGGTATCTAATTCATTCTCCTGCTGGGGACAACGCTCTTCTGGATCCCTGGGGCCTGGCTACATCTCTTAGCCATCTTTTTTCTAGTGCCTATCATAGTTCCTGACAACTACCAACAATCAGTAAATGTTTTATTTTTATCAGTGATGATATGAATCAACATATTTATTGATGTTACTAAATATGTCCTTTTGCCTAAACTTTATTTGAATCAGTTATAATGATTTCCCAATAAATTCTTTAATTAAAATTTTCCTTGTATTATTTTTACTATAATGGCATAACTTCAATAGTTATTCCTTAACATGTTTCTAAGATTTTCATTAATTCTTTTATTAGCTAAAACAATGTGTAACTAATAAGTTTCACTTAGACATTAATATCTTATTTTCATAACTTACCTTTCTCTTAATCTGGCTTAATACTTTTACTTTTTTAAAATTTAAGGGCTACAAACTAAATACATAGAACTAAGATGAATTATTTATCATTGAAATATTGTCCAAGGAAATTCCCTAATGTACATGATGTACATTCACAAGCATATCAAAGTCAATCACTAAGCCAAATGTGAGAAAGAGGGAGGGGCATAAAATGGAGGTGGAAATGGGGAAAAGGTTTAAAAGAGTGATGTATGTATGTATCCTTCTATCATCTTGTACTCCATTACGATGTATGACTACCACGCACCAATAAAAAATTAAAGATAGATTTTATTTCAAAAATTAAATAATTCAATATATTACATTCATATATTCACTCATCCTTTCAATAAATACTCATTAAAATCCCATTATATTTTAGAAGTCATTAGACACATTGGGATGGGGTTTTAAAAAGTTAAATCTTTATTTATAACATTACCTCCACTTTAAATTCTTCATTCTCTTGGGAATATTTTATTGCCCAAATTATATATCAACATTCTCTTTTTTTTGTTTAATGCCTCTCACTTTATCAGCTCTTAAAAATTAAAACTTCATTTTATGTATTTCAGATAATATTTAAAGCTAAACGTAACTTTGAAGTTTGATTTTTAATATTATCCTCTGAGATCCTAGTCATTCTACTCAATTTAGTATCATTTAAAAACAAAAATAAAACTGCTGAGCCAGGATCCTTTAGTTCCTAAGTTACTTGTTCATGTTAATGTGACCCATTTAAAAGCTAAGAAAGAGTTTTCTGTTTTGCTGAGTCTGTCTCCTTGTCTGTTGGCATTTTCTACCCACTGAGGGGTAGAGATGATGAATACGGGATATAAGAGTTTCTAGTACATCATGACTGTTGCTAACTGGCCAATGACTTATATTTGGAAATTATTTACATGTCTAGATTGTATAATTTTAGATCCTGTTCTCAAGTAAGTTTTTTTTAAAATAAATGTTAACTCAGCACATTTAGCGTTCACACAACTTCTTCAAAGTCCCAGTCCATATGTCATTTTTGCCTATAATTTTTAAAAGTTCTCCAACATATTTTGCGATAACAGAAAAGCTGAACAGCTTGGGCTCTCAATTATGCAAACCCAGATTTCAGAAACCACCCCGTAATCTTGTATCTTTAGCCTGGGTCAGATTTTAACCTTTCTGAATCTCGGTGTCTTCACCTGTCATAAAACATCATACCTCTCTTTTGCTCAGAGGGTGACCAGCGTGTTTGATGTACCATCTATGCTCAATACATGGTAAAGGCAGTATTGAGGACTCTTATATTTTAAGCTATTTAATTATTTGATATTTTGTTAATAAGTGGGGTCTTTCCAATAGTGGGTTTGAAGAGGCAGCATAATTTGATTTAAACTTATTAGAAGATAATGGGTGAATGATTAGAAAAAAAATCATGGAAACACCTTGATTAGGCTGAGGCAGATATAATTAAGCAGTATTTTCCTATTTTACCAGTTTAGAGTCCAGATTCTGGAGCCTGATAAAGTGATAATAACTATGAAATACTGAGATTAGTTTGGAAAATAATACAAATAGTAAGAATGGAATGGAATAATTTATTTAATAAGATAAATGGTGCATGTGATTTAAGGGAGTAGTAGAGAATTTTTTTTAATATGATTTTAATATGCATATTATCAACATCCTTTCAAGCCAGTGTTTCAATGAATATACTTTGGCAACCATGGGTAGATACTATGTGATTACACTTTTACTAAAGCAACAAATGATTTCACAACCACAGTTCAATTTAAAATGTATGTTAGAAGCTGGGTGTGGTGGCACACGCTTGTAATCCCCAAGCTTGAGAGGCTGAAAGAAGAGGATCAAGGGAGTTCGAAGCTAGCCTCAGCTGGTTTAAGAGACCCTGTTTCCAAATAAAGTATAAAATAGGTCTGGGAGTGTAGCCAGGAGGTAGAAGACCCCTGGGTTCTATCCCCAGTACCACCAAATAAATAAATAAATAAACAAACAAACAAATAAACAAACAAATAATAAATAAATAAAACATATGTTACAGCAGTATTTCTCTCAAAAGTGTTGGAATGCTGGGCGTGGTGGCTCACGCTTGTAATCCCTGCGCTTAGGAGGCACAGACAGGCACAGATTGATTGTGCAGGTTTGAAGCCAGCTTTGCTGGCTTAAGAGACCCTGTTTCCAATAAAAATATTAAAAAATAGGTGTCTGGGAGTGTAGCCCGGAGGTAGAAGGGGTTCCAGAAACCCCAGTGCCACACACATACATACACACAAAGTGTTTGAAAGGATATAAATTTAAATTAAATTTATGGTTGTAGTGAAGTTAAACATAAAGCAAATCAATTTTAATACAATGGCACACATTCTAGAAGCAAATATATGTTTATTATATTTTTAGAGCTGTTTAAAAATTCTCAGCAAAGTTGCTTGGAAAATTCCACGATTTTCCATCTACCTATTATACTCATCGAAGCATGCCCTCCTCATGATGATGGTGATGGTGATGATGGTGATGATGGTGATGATGGTGATGATGCTTTACAGTATTTGAAACTGAACCCAGGGCTTCATGCATGCTTGGCAGGCCCTGTGCCCCTGAGCTACATCCCTACCCCTACAGTGTATACTTTGGTTTGGGGTTCACTCGTGAAATTGTTCGTTCTATGATATTAGACACATGTATATTCAATGCTTTCCCATTGTAGTATCATATAAACCATTCTCATTATTTTGAACAGCCTCCTTATTCTGCCTGTGCATCACTCCCTCCCACAAGTGTCTAGAAATCACTTAAATGTTTTACTCTGCATTTTTTCCTTTTTTAGAATATCATATAGTTGGAATCACACAGTATTTAGCCTTTTCAGATTGCTTTGACTCAACTAGGACTATGTATTTAATTCCTTTTATAACATTTATGGCATAGTAGTTAAAGTGTTTTTATTGTTTATTTATGTTATTATTTATTTATTTATTTATTTATTTATTTATTTATTTATTTTGTGGTACTGGGGGTAGAACCCAGGGGCATTCTATCTCAGAGCTACACCCCCAGCCCTATTTTTTATTCTTTATTTTGAAACAGTGTCTCACTGAGTTGCAAAGAGCCTCACTAAGTAGCTGAGGCTGTCCTGAACCACGATCCTCCCGTCTCAGCCTCCCAAATGTTGGGATTACAAGTTTGTGCCACTATGCCCGGCTTAGCTCAACTGTATTTATTACTGAATAATATATAATTTCCTGAATGTGCCACAGTCTGTCCATTGACCCATTGAAGGACGTCATTGTTAATTCCAATTTTCATCAATGGTGAATAAGGTTTTATAAATATCTGTGTGAAAAATTTTGTGATTTTGTTTGGACAGAGTCCTCAACTCCTTGGGGCAAATAATAAAGAGCGTGAACATTGAATGGCATACCGAGGGTATGCTTAGATTTGTAAAGAACTTGAAATGTTTTCCAAATTTTGCTCTCCTGTTCATCATTCTCATCGGCAATAACACTGGGTTCTTGTCACCTCGTATCATCATCCGCATTGGGATTTACAAGTAAATGGATTATGTTCATTCCAAGACTTGTTTTAGCTTAAATCTTGCTCATGACACGTGAATTGGAGTATATTTTTAAGTGCTTATTTTTCATCTATAAAACCAATATATTTTTACTTTAATACTCTTTTTATTGGCCATAGATAATGCCTATTAGCTAAATGAGGTTTATATCACCATATATCAGAACAAATCACTTTGAATTCCTCATTTGGTTTTATTATCATTTTTGCTTATTAGTCACTGAGTATATTTTTAACCACTAGAGGTATATTAAAATATGTTTTCTACCAGAAGTTATTTTGTACTAGGTAGGAACAAACTATTTTAATCTCTATTGTAGAAGGTTCATCTGATTTTCACTAATTCATTTTTGTGGGATATTCTGCAGTACATATTTTGAAATATAAATAATTATCAGCATATTAGACTTGTCAAGATACCATCTTCTGGTATTTTCAAACATCTACAGTTAATAGTTTTCTGTCAACATAATTAAGAAAAAAATAGATTAATATACCATTTGGTAATCAACCTAGTTAAAATTATGGTTAATATTTTAGTCTGTGGACAGTCTCAGTTCCAAGACAAAGCTCTCAAAACCAAGAGAATACAAAATTATGCTATACTCCTAGAAATATTAATTATATATAATTAATAGGTACTAGGAATTTTTTCTTGGTACCGGGAACTTGAAATGAGTTTGGGGGCATATTTTGGAAGATATAAGAGAATATTTCACATATAAACTACCAAAGAGTTGATTTGGATTAGGCTAAAATTCTGGGTGAATGTAAATTAAATTATCATCATTTCTGTGAGTTACAAAAAAATCTCTTCTTTTTATTGTGTATTTTATGTTATTGCGATTCTTCAATGATATGATTTTTTAAGAAAGTGATTGATTTTTTTTCTTTGCGGTACTGGGGATGGAACCCAGGGACTTTCTACCTCCGAGTGACACTCCCAGCCCTATTTTTTATTCTCATTTTGAAACAGGGTCTCACTGAGTTACAAGAGCCTCACTAAGTAGCTAAAGCTGGCTGCGAACCACAACTCTCCTGTCTCAGCCTCCCAAATGCTGGGATTACAAGTGTGTACCCCCACGCCCAGCTAGATAGTGAATGTTTTAATAATTTATATTGTTTAGCCAAAGTCTTTATAGGCAATGGATTCTATTGAGAATATTGTCATCCAGTATGCCAGGTAGGATGGGTTGCTTTGTTATTCTTGAAATCTTCTTGAAGTCTTCTCAAATTTTTTCATGTCATTTATGCAAATAAAGAATAGGTATTAGCCGGGCATGGTGGTGCACTCTTGTAATCCCAGCGCTTGGGAGGCTGAGAGAGGAGGATCACACAGGTTGAAAGCCAGCCTCAGCTACTTAGTGCAGCTCTCAGCAACTTAGTGAGACCCTGTTTCCAAGTAAAGTGTAAAATAGGTCTTGGAGTATAGCCTGGAGGTAGAAAAGCCTCTGGGTTTCACCCTCAGTTACACACACACACACACACACACACACACACACACACACACACACGTCTGTCAGTCATCTTTTTACCCAAATAATATAAAAGTAAAATTACATTATTTAATGTAAAACATTTTTATAAGTCAAAACAGTTATTTTATCTTAATACATTGCTTTTGGAGGAATTCTGCCTAATAAAATCCTATTAGGAGAATTTCTTACATGGAATATATTTTAAGATTAAAGGGTAAAATTAGTGTTTCAATTATAAATGAGTACCTTAGTGTTAATGTATTTTCTGTGGCTTTTTTAGATACCCTTCTTTTGAATACTTGAGAGTCAAAAGAAAAAAAAAAGGCTGGCAAAAATTTATAAGCTCATGACTGAGTTTAAAGGAGTTATGTCATAACATTGAATCTGATTTCTTGTCCAAAGAAAGTATAATATTTGTTTTAATGATCATGAGGAAATTCAGCTACCAATAAAGATTGTAAAATCTCAGAAATGAAAAATATGCCACTGTATTTCTAGATCGTCTTTCCCCCTCCAAAGCATGCATATCTCATCCTCTCCTGATCTAAGATAGATATGTGTGAAAGTTAGTACGTTGTGTGCCGGTGGACACCTTAATCCTAGTACTTGAGAGGCTGACACAGGCGGGTTCCGTGTTCAATGATAATCTAAGGAACCAAGTGAGAGCCTGTTTCAAAAATATAAAAAATAAAAATAAAACTTGGGCTGGGGGTATAGCTTTCAGGTGGAATGTGCCTAGATTCAATCTCCAGTAAACACACACACACACACACACACACACACACACACACACACACACACACTCGAAGGTTGAACTTAGCTTCTCTTAGGGACTCTAAATCCAAAAATCTGTTGATGTACTTTACAAAAGCAGAGTGAGTATAAAGACCTATAGGGAGAGGCAGTTGGTATAACAAATACACTACAAGTCTGGAATCATCTTCACCTTTAAAAGATTATCCCAGGTCTGTCTCTAAGACTTATTTCTAGTCTGATAACCATGGTGACAATATGAGAACTTTGATTCTCTTTGGGAGGGAAAAATACAAACTATATGAATTCTGTGTAATGTCATTATATAACATTGTTCTATAATTTTTAAGTAATTTGCTTTCTGATAGCCATTTTTTTTGTGTGTGTGTGGTACTGGGCTTCCTGGAAGCCCTTCTACCTCCGGGCTTCACTCCCAGACCTATTTTATACTTTTTATTTGGAAACAGAGTCTCTTAAACCAGCGCAGCTGGCTTTGAACCTGCGCGATCCTCCTGTCTCCGCCTCCCAAGTGCGGGGATTACAAGCGTGTGCCACCACGCCCAGCCTGATAGCCAATATTTTAAACATTACACATTTTTATTTGTGCATTGTGGTCATACATCTTAATGGAGTAGAAGATGGTAGAGGCGTACATGTACACATCACTTGTTTAGCTCTTCCCCAATTCCCACCTAATTTCCTCCCCCCTCCCTCTTTCTCAGGTATGGTTATTGATTGACTTTGGTATGTTTATGAGTATTATGTACATTAGGGAATTTTCCCTTTCATCCTCCTCAGTTAGGTCACCTTATTTGCTAATCTACAGTTTTTCTTTATGCACATAAATGTATAAGTATAATTCTTGCACATATTCATGTATTTGTTATATTTTATATGTATTCTGAGTTTTCATCCTTGGGTTTTAATATCTCTATATTTTAAATAACTAATAATCTTCATAATAATTAAATACTCTTGATTTTCAATATTATGTTATAAACATAATAAATGTTATTAGGAAAAAACTAATTCACAATGCCATTAAACATGATTATTTACATTCATGGATCAATACATTTTTCACATTAGTGTTCAAAGTTGTACCCTTTAATTGTAGTTACAATTACTGTCAATTTTATAAATGTAAATAGGCAATATAATTGAATTTTCATTCAGATTTTTTGCTGATATTGAATGAAATTAATATCCATGAAATAATTCACATATTTTAGTTACATGTTTTTTCAAATGAAGTCACATTTAAAATATGATCTATCATATTTAACTCTCCTAATCCTCATTTTGGCTTATGCTGATCACAAAGATAAATATGAAATTGATTTTTATTCTCTATTATAATTCTGGATTTACAATGTTGGTTCAAAATCCTCAAAATATTTCAATATTATACAATTACCAGGAAAATGCAAAGATCCATACATATTCAAAAATCTATGTAGAAGGCAAATATCTCCCTTATAGATAGCCTCAGTGACATTACACTTTAAGGAAATGGAACAGATTGAGTTGAATAAAGCTGAAGGCCATGGTCGAGGATGTGCGAGAACTATCTGAAGAGCCTCATGAAGTTTTTAAATTTTAAACAATTGCCAATTGGTAAGATTGAGTGGGAGAAATAAATGAGGAAATGAAGACAGAACAGGAAGGACTAACAAAACAAAAAAGAACATAAGAAAATATAAACAAACAAGATGAATGTATGCAGAGACGGAACCTGCTGTAAATCTAGTATTTTTCATATTTGCTAACTTTATTAATTTGCATACACAGAATCAGACAAAGCATGTAAAATATAGAGAGAAATCTGTCCATCGATCAAGGTTTGTCCACATTCTATATAAATGCTTTAGAGAAATTTTTACGCACTTTTAAAACAGATTGCTATAGTCATTGCATAGTTAAATTTTCCTTGTCCTCTCTCTAGGCTGGCAGTTGTAATGTTGATATCTTTCTTTCCTTGATAATGACTTGTGAATACCTTTTCCCAACATTTCTCATTGTTTTTATTCTTGAATAATGACAGATCCCCCAGATCACAAGTTCAAATTTAAAATAATTTATGGTATTCTATAGTTATATCCTCTTGACTGAATATAGCAGATTAAATGAATACACAGTATCAAAACCCTACAAAGGTGTCAGGATCATCAATTTGTTCAAAAATGCATGTGTATAGAGTAAGGAGAAAAATATTTTTATAAAGTGAGAGGAAATAGTTAATAATGGTTAAGCATATTAAAAGTCTGAACTAAAGAGGCGCATGGGAAAAGCATTTATCTACCATGTGTGAGGTCCTGCTTTCAATCACTGGCCCTACAAAAGAAATAGGAGGCAAAAATAAATCTTCCACTTCAGAGTTTAGTGGTCAAAATTTTTTTGTCTTGTAATCCTTTAAGAATTAGATATACTTTAAGTATAGATATCCTTAAGTATTAGATATGGAGTAGTGAAAGAAGGATTTATAATACCATTAAAGTTCCAAGACAGCCAGTTGGTGGCAAACATCTATAATCCCAGCACATGGGGGACTGAGCAGAAGTATCTCAGGTTCAGAAACTTAGTAAGGATTTAATTCCATCTTTCTACAAATGGATAGCTACTTCTCCCAGCACCTTTTGTTGAAAAGGCTGTCTTTTCTCCAGTATATAAGTTTGGCCCCTTTGTCAAAGATCAATTGACTATAGGTGTGTGGGTTTGTTTCTGTATCTTCAATTCTATTCCACTGGTCAGTATGCCTGGCATGGTTGTGCCAATACCATCCTGTTTTTACTACTATTGCTTTATAGTATAATTTGAAGTCCAGGATTGTGATGCCTCCTGTATGGTTCTTATTGATGAGGATTGCTTTGGCTATTCTGGGTGTTTTCTTTCCCCATTTAAAATTCATGACTCATTTTTCTAGGTCTATGAAGAATGCCATTGGTATTTTAATAGGAATTGCATTGAATCTATAAATCATTTTTGGCAGAATGGCCATTTTGATGAAATGTATTCTGCCTATCCATGAGCAAGGGAGATCTTTCTATTTTGAAGGTCTTCTTCAACTTCTTTCTTTAATGTTTTATAGTTTTCATCGTAAAGGTCTTTCACATCTTTGGTTAGGTTTATTCCTTGGTATTTTATTTGTTTTGATATTATAGTAAATGGAATTATCTTTATTTCTTTCATTGTGGATTCATAGGAAAGGAATACAGGAAAGCAACTGATTTTTTTAGATTGATTTTATATCCTGCAACTTTGATGAATTGGTTAATCAGCTCCCATAGTCTTTTGGTTGAGTTCTTTGGGTTTTCTAGATAAAGGATCATGTCATATGCAAATAAGGATAGTTTTAATTTCTCTCTTCCTATTTGAATTCCTTTAATTTTCTTCTGTTTTATTGCTGAGGCAAACGTCTCGAGGACTATATTGAAAAGGAGTGGTGATAATGTGCATTACCTCTCAGCATGTACAGGAATCAACTCGAGATGGATCAAAGACTTAGAAATTAGACCAGAGACTGTGAAGCTATTAGAGGAGGGCATAGGCTCAACACTCCAATATATAGGTACAGGCAGTAACTTTCTTAACAAGACCTCTAAAACGCAGGAAATTAAAGCAGGAATTAACAAGTGGGATGTCATCAAACTAAAAAGTTTCTGCTAAAAAAAAAAAAAATTAAGAACCTAAAGAGAAAGCCTAGAGAATGGGAAAATATCTTTACCAGCCACCACTCTGATAGAGGACTAATATCCAAAATATACATAGAGCTCAAAAGACTCTACACTAGCAAAACAAATAACCCAATCAAGCCAGGCATGGTGGCGCACGCTTGTAATCCCAACATTTGGGAGGCTGAGATCGGAGGATCATGGTTCGCGGACAGCCTCAGCTACTTAGTGAGGCCCTCTGCAACTCAGTGAGACCTAGTTTCAAAATAAAGAATAAAAAATAGGGCAAGGGGTATAGCTTGGAGGTCTGAATGCCTCTGGGTTTCATCCCCAGACCCGCAAAAATCAAACAAACAAACAAACACCCAATCAAGAAATGGGCAACTGAACTGAATAGATACTTCAAAAAAGAAGAGACACAAATGGCCAATAGATACATGAAAAGATGTTCAACATCATTAGCCATAAGGGAGATGCAAGTCAAAACTACACTGAGATTCCATCTAACCCCAATCAGAGTGGCAAGCATATAAAGAAATCAAATAACAACAAATGCTAGGAAAGATGTGAGGAAAGAGGAAATCTTTTACACTGTTGGTGAAAGTGTAAACTAGTTTAGCAGCTATGGAGATCAGTGTGGATATTCCTTAGAAAACTGGGAATGAATCCACTATATGATCTGGCTAAACTACTACTGGTTATTTTTCCACAGGGATTGAAATCAGAGAACTACAGTAACATATGCATGCCCATGTTCATAGAAGCACAATTCCTGATAACCAAAACATGGACCCAATCTAGGTCTCCATAAACAGATGAATGGATTGCAAAATTTTGGGAAATACACACAATTGAATTCTACTCAGCTATAAAGAAGAACAAAATCATGTCACTCACAAGAAGATGGAAAGACCTGGAGAACATTATGTTAAGTGAGATCAGCCAAGCACAGAAGCGAACGGGCATATGTTTTCTCTCATATGCTCTAAGTAGGGAGCATTAGGAATACCAGAGAGGCTCCAGATAATGGAAAGGAAACCTCAGAAAAGCTCGAATGGAAGTATAGGAGAGGAAGAAGGTTGAGGTTGATTAATGGAGAAGCTACATCCAAATATGTATGAATATAGCATGGTTAACCTGGACACTCATTGTTGGGAGGGGGGAAGGGGAAGCGTGGCAGGGAAGAAGGCACCAAGCACAGTCTGAAAGTATGCCATTTTCAATATATTCCACATAAATATAAAAAAAAATAAAATTAAAAAAGAAACTTAGTAAGGAACACAGTAACTAAGTGAGACCACATTTCAAAATAAAATAGGAGTGCCGGGCATAGTGGCACACACTAGTAATCCCAGTGCTTGGGAGGCGGAGACAGGAAGATTGCACAGGTTTGAAGCCAGCCTCGCTGGCTTAAGAGACCTTGTTTCCAAATAAAATATAAAATAGGTCTGGGAGTGTATTCTGGAGGTAGAAGGGTTCCATCCCCAGTATCACCAAAAAAGGTCCCATTCCCAGTGCCACCAAAATAAAATAAAATAAAATAAAATAAAATAAAATAAAATAAAATAAAATAAAATAGGGCTGGGAGTATAGCTCAGAGGAAGAATGCTCTTGAATTCAATCCCCAGTACCACACACACACATTCACGAACACAAAGAACCAAGACAACCTCCAGAATATTTTGAGAATTTCAATGAAAATATAGATTAAGAAAGAACTTATTCAAGAAATTACTCTCTTAAGAGTCTTCATATTGGTTAAGGTAAATGTGGATGCTGTTTGGTGAAAGTGCTTGTTGAACATTTCCTTTTATTGTTCACAATAAAACATACTGATTCACAGTGTGAAGGTATATATAGATATACTAAAAGCTTTTAAACATATATCATGAAATATGATTTCTGAATAAGTTATTTTAATCAGTCTTATAAGTAATCCCCACACATCAGGTAGAGTAGACCAAAACATTTAATTATTTATTAAGCCATTAAAATAATTGATCCTGGATTTATTTTATAGCATGATTGATTTTCTGTGTACCTCAAAGGGAGAGTGTAAGTTTTGACATTGCAGAATCAAGTCATGTTTTTTTTAATAACATTATGAGTTGTGTAATAAATTTAATTTATACATATAACAAACGTACTATAATTATACCCATAAATTATGTGAATCCTACTTTACCCAATCAGTGCTATAGAACATTGATATAGGGAAATTATACTCATTTTATTGATACCTCAATTCATTAGTCTTAAATCATTCCTGTCTAACTTAAATGTTCTATCACGCACCTCATTTCTTAGCAGCCATCACCAGCAAAACTCTTCCCAAAGGGCCATTTTTAATGATTTCTCCTTTCTGGTCAAGCCCTGACTACTAATTCACTATTTATCCCCACTCCTTCACTATTTTTTTTGTTAAGGTTATCAATGCCTTCTACACTTTTAAACCCACTTTTCTATTTTTTTTTATTTTTCACACTACTTGAACTATTTATAGCTTTTTACATACCTGAATATCTCCCCCATGAATAAGAGCTTTTCTTCAACCCAACTGTCTACCCTTCAACTGGCTCTTTGTACTTTTCCTCACTTGTATTTGTCCATGGACCTCTTATCTCTGATGCCTTGTTGATTGCTTCCATGGTTTTAAAACTAAGTTTCTGTGCTTGCTTCGGCAGCACATATACTAAAATTGGAATGATACAGAGATTAGCATGGCCCCTGCTCAAGGATGACACACAAATTCGTGAAGAGTTCCATATTTTTAAAAATAAATAAATAAATAAAACTATGTTTCTTCATGGTTTTAAAGTTACTGTACATGCTAATAACCCCAACCATCACCAAGTTAATATCTGTTGTTCAGATCTTCATCTTGCTGCTGGTTTCTATGTTCAACTCCTATAGTCATTTCAGATTTCAAAAGTCAAAAATATTACTCCTGATTCTCCATATCCTATTCCTCATATGTCTCAGGATTGGCTTTTTCAATCCTGTAATTGCTTGAGTCCTAGTACCAAAGAAGAACTTTAATTTTTCTCTCCCACACCCTATATTTCACCCATTAAAAATTTTATTGGCTTCACTTAAAAAAGCATATTAAGTTTGTGGTTATATTTTATTACATACAGAACTTGTACTCTGATCCAAGTTGTGCTATGTCTTTTCTGGATTACTACAAAAGGCATATCCTAATCTTCTGGCTTCTATTCTTGGCCTTTGCCACCCCAAATCTATTCTGAACACAGCAATCAGAGTGAACATTTGAAAATAAGACTAAATCATTTCTAAAATCTCCAATGGTTTCCCATCTCTTTTAAATAAAAAATAAAATCAATAGATCCATTAAAATGGTTCTAGTATTTGTTAAAATTCATGTGTTACTATGCTTTAAACTTGATAACATGTCTCTAGTCTTATTGGGGTTCTGTCTTTTTCTTACTATATTTTCCACCCTTTCTATTTAGATGCTGTTATTGAACTAGGGAATAACTCAGTTTGAGAGTGATTGCTTAGTATGTCTGGGGCACAGCACTTTATCCTCTACACCAGAAAAAAAAAGAAAATAAAAATGAGAGAGAGAGAGAGAGAGAGAGAGAGAGAGAGAGAGAGAGAGAGAGAGAGGCAGTTCTCTGAAACACCATCATTGAACATTTTCTCACACTTAACACTTTATAAATGACATTCCATAACCACTTCTTTGACATCACAGCTTCCAATCACACAAATGAAATGTCTCTTTCCACTAATTTTTTTCATAGCATTTCTTACTATATCATACATAAATTGATTATATTTGTCTGTGTTTGTCTCCTAGTATTTTAAAATAAGCTCCCAAAATGTTGGGCTTTTTATCAGTTTAAATCCCACAAAATGACCTCTAAAAAGATCACTACACAGTTTTATTTGTTAAAATAATTATTTTAAAACATTAAGGGGAAAAATGCAGACACTGCCCCTGTTCAACAGAGAGTTGCAGTCAAGCAAGAAAGATGTACTTGTCTCATTCCTGTTGGATCTGATTGAATAGATGTGCATTTTTTAAAAACCAAATATAATCATCATCATTGTCATAATTATTGTGAACCGAGCATGTTTTCTGTGTGTATAGTTCCAGTAACAAATCTAAAAGAAAGACTTTTGGGTCTCTTCATTATGTTGATGAATGAACTAAAACTTAGAAAATTTCAATGGCTTGCCTAAGGAAATAGACTTAGGACTTTGCAAAGCTAAAATGCAAATTTAGATCTCCCTGCTTGTAATGCTTGCAATTTTTCATTAAACTAAATTGGTTCCCCATCAAAGTTTTCTTCAAAAACTTGTATTGATGTCACAATTGTTTAAGTTGTGCTACAAATGTAAAGTGTTATCCAAAGCTCTTATATTCTTCCAAATGAGATACTAAGATGTTGCTCATAATGAGATTTAAGTAGGTTAAAAATATTTTTGGATAAAAATAATGTTATAGTATGCACATTTGTCTTAGCAAAATTTGAATAAATTAATTTTTTAAAAATACAATGAAAAATATGGTTTCTTGCCTTGGGGAACTTGAATTATCTATCTGTTCATTAAGCCCATTAACAAGTATTTATCCACAAGGTGTTATGAATTTTTGAACTAATAAGACACAATAAAAGAGACAGGAATTCATATTGGGAGAGGTAGATATAAAGAAATTATGACTCTATATTTTTTATTTTGGCTGCAATTGAAGTGTGAATACAAGGCAAGGAGAAAGCAAGTCATCTCAAGGTGACTTAGTAACATGACCTTTAAAAATCAGTTAGCTAAGAAGGAAGATATCTTTCTTTGAAACATTATAAAACTATATACTTGCAGGAAATATACTATAAACTATTAGTAATATATGTGATCATATTACAAATCAATGCATCCTCAAAAGTGTGCGGATGGTGGTGTTGAGCTAAGCACGTTGGCACATGCTTGTAATCCCAGCATTTGGGAGGCTGAGACAGGAGGATCAGGGTTCACGGACAGAATCAGCTACTTAGTGAGGCCCTCTGCAACTCAGTGAGACTCTGTTTCAAAATAAAGAATAAATTTAAAAAAAGGGCAGTGGCTGTAGCTCAGAGGTTGAATGCCCCTGGGTTCCATCCCCAGACCTGAAAAAAATAAGTGTGGCTCATATGATAATCTTCTGCAAATATTTCACAAATATTTCTTTATTTTTAAAAATTGTATTCAATAAATGCACCCTACCTAGTCACCATGCTTTATTTTTACCTCCTGAGAGCATCTTTCATATTTTACCTTGTGGTACAATTCTTTTTTATGGCATAATTATTTGATACTTCTTATTTTACCTTTCAGACTAAAAGTTCATTGAAGTCATATATCTTTTTTTTTTTTTCATTTCTGTAGCTGCACTGTGCTGTTAGGAGTGTTTCAACATAGAAGTCATTCTATTAGTGAATGAATGAATGATTAATTATGCTATTCAGTGATACAACATAAAGGTTTAATCAGAGGATGGTGCACTAATATAAAAAACTTAAAAAAGAGTTATGTATTCTGCAAGGTACATAAGGAGAAGTAAATGCACCCGTAGCTTTGCTTTCAAAGTATTATTTATGTCACAGTAAGACCTTGGTCAGTAGGATCTTTCTGAATGATGAGTTCCTCTAATTTTAGAAAAAATTTTCTATAGCATCATTTAACCACTGACTCTGGCAGAAAGTTAAACATTTGCTCTGCTTATCAGCTTTTCTTATTTGAAAAAAGAATAAGTATTTGAAGATAAGAATAAAAAGATTATTAGAAAATTTTATGAAAGATTTTCAGTGTTTCATGGATAATGTTTATACATCACTTCTGGCAGCTAAATATTTAAATGACTTAAGATTAATATATGTTTTTTCAATTTCATTGTTATAATGCATACAGCAATAAACTTGAAACTATGCCTTGGATTGAATTGGTTTTTTAAAATTTCCATATTGGTCCTGGAGGAGTAGCTTTCTGAGTTAAGGAAATAGTGTCAGATTCTGAGTACAGGTGCCACAAAACAAAAAATTGCATCATCCTAGAAACAAGTGGAATAACTGCAAGTGGAAAAAATGAATAGGACAGGTTAGAGAACATTTTAAAATTAGTTGTTGCTATTTACACATTAGATGTCATATGTTGAGGTAGTCTTACTATAATTTTAATTCTAAGGTAAATTACTTGATTTAAGATTTCTTTTAATATTTTCATTTGATAAGCATTACATTTAATTTGTCTTCAATGTAGTTTAGATATGAGTGCATTGTTCAAAATCATAAAGATTCGCTCCTTCCACATAAAAACACTAAATTCTCTAGCATACATGAAGAATGATAAGGCGGTGGTTACCCTTCACTTCATTCATCTTGTTTATTCAAGATTGCACTCCATCTATACCACAAGTTGTGGCTACAAAGAATTGCTTAAGCATTTATATTTTGCAAACATGCTAATGGAATTTTTATTACCCGCATGCTCTGTGCTGTGACTAAGCAAATGACATTCAGAGGTACATTACAGGCTGTTATGCTGAGCCAAAAACATTCCTGATTCAAGGGTTTCAAAGGCCTTTGAGCATTGTGCGTAACAATATAAGATGGATGTATTCTCCTTCTGCCATCTCTTTGAAATTCTATTCAAGGATAAAAGATAGTCACTAGTTATGCATTGGCCAATGTATATGAGAGTGTAATTATTTATATTTGTCTTTATCTAAGACAAACAAAATGTTATCAAACATCCTGATCTTTTCTATCAGACATCATATGAAAAAGAAGATAACAATATAAAACAACAGAAAATATAAGGTGAATGTTTAACTGTATAGTTTCCTAGCAAATTTACCTAACTCCATTTTCTCACACAGTTGGAATTCTCTTAAATCTTTCTACACACACTCACACACACACACACCCACGTGTGTGTGCACTATTTTTTCTTTTATATTTCTTCATGATTCTAAATAAACAATTGAAAATTTCAATATAACATGGCAATGTGGCAATATTTTTAGCATAGGCTTACATATGCATCTCTCCTTCAAGTATAATTTGTATGTATGAATTGTGTGTGTATACACTTCTAGTACCACATATTTACACCTGATTTTAAGTAGGTTTATGACCTTGTCAAAGTCACTGACCACTTACTCTGTATAGGCATTATTTGTCTCATTCATAAAGCAAGAAGGTTGGAGTGAGGACTTAAAAATCTCCTTTAACTCTTTAATAATAAAAGTTCTAAAACCTCATTATTCTTTCATTTCATATCATCATGGAGTTTTGTATATAAAGATATAAATCATCCTTTAGCGTTTCATTTTATAATTTTTCATCAGTGTTAGAGTGCTATTAAGAAAAAAGGCATTTTACTTAAAATATTTCATGGGAGATAAAATTGATTCGTAGAAGTCTGGATAAAGATCTTTTTAGAGAAAAGCTAGCTGTTCCCACTGAAATAGTTCATGGAGGGTTAGAAAGCATTTCTTCAATTAGGTCAAAGTGTGTTCATATAAATCATCAATGTCAGGAGAAGCTTAGCTGGTATTCATGCAAATTTGGGAATAATAAATTTGAATTGAATTCCCTTGAATATTAAATAGTTTTAAGTTAAAGAAGGGAAGCATGACTCCCAAATCTGATTATAAAAAGTTTTTATCAGATGTATAATCTTTATGGAAATATGCAATGCATTTTATTTTTCTTGAATTTCAAAACTTCCCTTTAGCACTCAAGTAGTACTCTTAACACTTTCCTCGCTGCCAATATTAAAGATATATAAAAAATGTTGACTAATATTACATTCGTTTTAAAGTAAATATGGAAAAGATATTATCAGATCTTACAAATATATTTCTTGAGAGTATTATGGGTTAAAGAAAGTTAATACATGAAGTAATCTGGATATTTTATTTTACAGATAATGGGAAAATGAAGAAAATTGCCCGTGGTCTTTCAGTTAGGTAGTAGTGGGATGGTTAGAAGATTTTTCTTTTGTCCTCTCAGACTGCCTCACTCTCCATGCAAATGTATCTAGCAAGACAATTTTCTTTTTATAAACATTTTTATTGGTGCAATGTAGTCATACATCTTAATGGAATATAAAATGGTAGGGGGATACATGCACAGATCCCTTATTTATTTATTTTAATTTTTTATTGATGCATTGTAGTCATACATCTTAATGGGATGTAAGATGGTGGAGACATACATGCGCACATCACCCAGGTAGCCCTTACCCAATTCCTACCCCATTCCCACCCCACTTTCCTTCTCATGTTTGGCTTAGTGATTGATATTGATAAGTTTGTTAAAGTACATCATGTGGTTTAGAGAATTTCCCTCTTCCCCCCTCCCATCTCTTCAGTTAGGTGACCTTATTTGCTCATCTCTAGTATCTCCTTCATCTAGACTTACTCCTATGACCCATTTTCTCCATAGTTTCCGCATATTAGGGAGAGTATCTGATTTCTTAATTTTATGACTGACTAATCTCACTTAGCATAATGTCTTCAGGTTCCACATCCTTTAGCCTTTATCCAACTCCCACCCCATCCTCTCTCCCCTCCCTGCTTCTCAAGTTTGGCTTAGTGATTTATTTTAATATGTTTATGAATGTACATCATGTACATTAGGAAATTTCCCTCTTCCCCTTCCATTCCCCTCAGTTAGATAGTCTTATTTGCTCATCTGTGGTTGCTCCTTCATAGTTTTGAGTTTGTAGGAGGAACTCTAGAAGAGTAATTTTTAAATGATTTATTTGTGTTAAGGATTGCAGATAAAGGGCTTAGGATGTCAGAACAAGGTTAGGAAATAAGAGAATGTATCAATACTGTCAATTGGTCTCTTCAAAATAAATGAACTGCTTTGCTCTTTTTTTGGGGAAGAGCAAAAATATTAACCTTTCTGTTCTAAAGAAACTAAAAACATCCAAGTAGTGGCAAAACAAACAAACATCAACCAAAAGCTGAGTCTTTACATATGTAGGCGGTATTATACAGAGCCCATGGCAAAACATCCGATGTGGAAAATTTACTATATGTTAAAAAGGCCATAGTCTAATTATCTTGTCCTATAGAGATGTTTCAACAAATAATTGAAATAAATATTAGCATATCTACTTTATGAAACTAAGGTGAATTTATGTATTTGTATCAACTATAGTATTGCATATAAATAACACACATAGGTACATAAATACACATATATAAATTTCAGCTTCAAATTGCAGAAAACTTCCTTGAAGAGCAGATTTAGTTTTACCATCTAGGCTAAAAGCTAACTTAGGATTTTAATTGAAAATGCACAATAAATAAAAAAACAAATGTTTTCATTAAAATACAGAATGAATAATCATTTTTACTAAGTTTAAAATTATATTTCCATGAAGATCAATATTTAGCTGTTTGAAATCTTCTTGATTATTGAAATCTTCTTGAAAGTAATAATTGAAAGTCTTATTAGTTTAGGTTCATTGTAAGTTTATATAGGAAAATAAAAATTTTATATAAACAAACATCAAAACTTTATAGCTTATATGTTTCTGGAGACACTGAGCAACCACAAATTAACTTGTTGAAACTTGTTTAATAAGAAAAAATATAATGTGAAAAGATTATGAACATCAATTTTAAACACCTTTGGATCTGAATTCAAACTATACAATTTGGGCAACTGTCTTAATTTATTAATTCTTGATTAAATATATTTAATTAAAATTGTATGAACATAGAGTAGGAGAACATATATAATCAGATTTATTAAACAATAATTTGATGTTTTTGTATTAAGCTATATCTTATTTTCAAAATATTTCTGGCTGCAAATCCCAACTCACAAGGACAAGCAAATAATCAAAAATAAAATTTAAGCCCCAGAGTTTATTCCTTATAAGTATACATTTGTGCTTTTTCTCCAGTTCTAGAAAACAATATATCTTGGCCTTTTAGACTTGTGTTTGTATTTGGTAATGTAGTGAGCACAAAATGAACCTTTAAAAATGGCATAATTATCCAAGCATGGTGGTGCATGCTTGTAATCCCCACGCTTGGGAGGTGGAGACAGGAGGATCGCGCAGGTTCGAAGCCAGCCGTGCTGGCTTAAGAGACCCTGTTTCCAAATAAAAATATAAAATACGTCTGGGAGTGTAAACCCGAGAAGCGTTTCCAGGAAACCCAGTACCACCAAAAATAAAAACATGGCATAATTAAAATATTAGTCTCCAGAGAGAATGTGTACACATCTTTAAAAATTTTTTAAGCAGCAATATTTAGAGAAGTCCAATGTGCAAAAACTAAATTACACAATTCTTATGTGATAATAATATATATTTCAGGAAAATTAATATATTTCAGGTTGTTTTAATATTTAGTTTATGATTGTACAAATGAATATTCCCTGTTAATACTTTAGCAGTAATAACAGTACTGATTATCAACACCTGAAGTAATGGGGTTGAACATTGTCCTCCTGTCATCTCTCTTTCTTACTTGCAACATGAGGGACACCTTCTGCTTGCTCAGTCCAGGGACTCTCACACTGTCAGCTCTTGGTAATGTCTTGGTTAGTGAATGATAAATGATCAGTCTGGTGTTTGATATTCTGTGCACAGTGTTGATATCTTTACAGTGAAAATTTATTTACACTATTACCTAACAATGCTATTCTAAAAAATATTTAAGTCCATTCTGTATTTAGGAAAAGTATTAGTGGTCAATAATTTAGCTATTGGGGTGGAGTGTCATTTGACCAAGGGTCCATCCCTTGGAATGGGTGATATGGAAGCATTTATTTAGACACATTTTAAAGTACTTATATGCAGTCCAGAGCACTCAATTTCTAAGCTAAATGCTTCACTAGTTCACTCTCTGGCAAGTCTATATGACTTTGGATTTAAATTAAAGAGCAAAGCTTCCTGATTTTCCAACTTGAAGCATACTTTACATTCTGTGCTTCTCTCAAATAATAAGTATGTTATCTGAGCATGTGGCCGTTTCAAAATGCACCCCATAGTATTGTTTTCTTTAACTTGTAGAACAAAACTGAAATTTCAGTCATATTCTTTTTTTTTTTTTTTTTTTTGGTGATATTGGGGTTCCTGGAAGCCCTTCTACCTCCGGGCTACACTCCCAGACCTATTTTTACATTTTTTTATTTGGAAACAGGGTCTCCTAAGCCAGCACACGCGGCTGGCTTCGAACCTGCGCGATCCTCCTGTCTCTGCCTCCCAAGCGCGGGGATTACAAGCGTGCGCCACCACGCCCGGCAATTCAGTCATATTCTTAAAGTTCATTTTATAGTTTAAATTTCTAAGACTTGAAGCCTTTCTGATTGTTTGTCCACATTCTGATTCATCAGGTGAATTGCAGCAGAATGGGAATTGGTGCTCAAACTTCCAATGAAGTGTCAATGCCTTCTCCTTTCATCATCTCCTTGAGATGGAATAATAACACTATCAGAACAGCAAAAGCACCAAATGCATGTTTAAATATAAAGTAAAAAAGGCTCAGTTTACCATGAAGAAACACTCTGCTGTCCTCAAAAGCTATAGAGTCACATGAGTGCTAATTCTGTGGGGTTTTTTTTCATTTTAGTTTTAGTTTCCTTGTTAATTTATCACCTGCTTTTCAATGTATTCCATGCACACTGTTGTTGTTTAAGGCAATTTTCAAAAACAGACAAACAGTTGTTCTAAACCATCAGTCTTTGATCTTTGAAAAAGCTTTTTAAAAATTCTCTTTTGTTTGGATTCCATAGAAATTCCCTCCTAGTTCAATCTAAGAGACAATCCTCAAATGAAATGTTAAGGGCAGTTCCAATTTGGTAATTGTCTTGTCACAACAGATGTGATTTAGCACACAGGGTCCTCTTTTTTTAAACAATGGTAATTTGAGACTGTAATAAAGTGTTCACCAAAAATATGTCTAAGAATTTTAACAGTGAGATCCTTACCTATATTTTCGTGAAAAGGAAGAACTATACTCATATAGACATATCTCCAGACAGATTGACACAAATGTGTGCACGCATACATATGTACACACATACACATACATGCACTCACACACAGTTTGTGTTAGAAGAGTCATTTCTACATTAAACCTAAGTCAAAATAACTTCATAAGATGTAAAGTTGTCTAGTATTTAACAGATTACAAAAATGTCAGAATTTAAAAGTCACACAGTTACTGGAAATAGTGTGAATGCTTATAATCCTGGCTACTGAGAAGTCTAAGGCAAGAGGACCACAGATGGAGGCTGTCCTGAGCAACTGCTCAAGAATCTGACTCAAAATAAAAATTAAATAAGACTTAGGATATATTTCAGTGGTAGAGAACTCCTGTGTTCAATCTCCAATAAAGGGGGATAATACAGTTAACCCTTATTATTTACTATAAAATACTTTATAAGTATACATAAATAGGTAGGCAAACTTAAAGATACAAGTGGTTGGATATGGTGGCACATACCTATAATGTCAATACTTGGGAAGCTGAGACATGAGGATAGCAGATTCAAGAGCAATCTTAGCAACAGAGTGAGACTCTCAGAAACCTAGCAAGACCTTGTTTCACAAAAAAAGTAAAATAAAAAATAATAAAGGGATAGGGGCGTAGCTTGGAGTTAGAATGCCTCTGGGTTCAATTACCAGTACCACAAGGGAAAAAAGTAAAGATATAAGTCCTTATATGAAGTGGAAAATATATAACATAATAAAATAAAGTCAATAATTATTTTTAGAAAGGACTAGAATATTTTATTTTTAAGATAATGATTATTTTAAAAAACATATACATTTTTATGAGGTCCATTATGATAGTCTATACACATATATAGTTTGTATTAATTAAATCAAGATGAAGAAAACTTTCATCTCTTCAACCACTGTTTGTGGTTTCTCAAATTTTTTCTGCCCTACTTTCCTTTTTAATATCTAGTGATCATTATTCTATTCTGTTTTTATATAATTTCATACTTCTTTTAACTCCTTTGCTATGGGTTCTAAATGTTAATATTAACTTTGTATGTGTTTTTCTTAGCATATTAAAAACACAACTTAGATTATATATATTTTGGTAATAGTTTATCTAAAATTATATATTTTGTCATATTCATTTTTCTGTGAATGTTAATATTCTACATATTTTATATTAATTATTTTATCATCAATTTTTATATTTCTGTCCAGATATCATTTTTATAGGCCTTTTTATTTTGTGGTAGTAGAGACTGAATCCAGTGTTATTATACCTCAAAGCTATTACCAAGTCCTGTTTAATTTTTATTTAGAAACAGGTTCATACCAAGTTTCTGATGATTTAACCAAGTTGTTGAGACTGGCCACGAGCCTGTGATCCTCCTGTTTCAACCTCCAAAGTATTGGGTTTGCAAGTAGGCACCACCATGACCAGCTTAGACAAATCCTGACAAACAGTTTATTATTCTTCAACTGAGAACAATTAAAATAGGTGTCAGAATATTTTTAATCCAAATATTCTGGAGTGTGTGTGTGTGTGTGTGTGTGTGTGTGTGTGTGTAAGTGCATGCATACAGGCATGTATGTTGTTGGGCATCAAACCGGGAGCTTCACACATTAGGGAAGTACTGTACGATTAAGCTACAGCCCCTAACACTAACCCAAATTATTTTGTATGATAACTTAGTTTAAATAATAATGACAGCATGTCAAGTGACTATAGGTAATTCAAAATAATGTAAAATATTTTTGCTGCATTTTCAGAGTTGTTATTTACCTAGAAACAGTATTTATTGTATAATTTCAAAGTTATATGATGCTTATCTATAAACTGAATTTTAAACATAATATTGTGATGCCAAATTATACATAAATTCTGGACTATATGAAAGGTAGTGGTCACAATTTTTGCATGAATTGTGCAGTTTGCAATTTGGATTATTAGTATTTTAGCCATTTCACTATAAAATTAGAGATAAAAGCAGTCATAAAAATGAAAACTGAGAATAGCAATATTTTCAGAGTAAAAATTGTCACATGTTGTAGGCAATATTAAACATTTGAAAAAACAAGGAACCAAGTAAAAGTAAACAGAAGTCACTATCCAAATTAAAACCAAACCTGCAGTGTTCATTAAAAAGAAAACTACAAGAGATATAATTAATTCTTCTAGCATTCAGAATCCCACCAAGCAAACAGATGACACCCTGAAAGAGTATAAGTGAAAAAGCAAAGAGGCTGTTTAGAGAGTATGATCAAGGGGCTAAAAAAATAAGAAGCTTTCATCACTCCTAGGCCTGGAGGGATAAAAGAGCATCTTTAAAAGAACTGAATGCTTGATGTATAAAAACCAGATACAGAATCAAAATGTCCAAAAGTATTAAAATTTAGGGATCAAATTAAACATTGCACTAAAATGGCACAGTCGAAATGCTCTGCCCGCAAATGGAATCAGTGCTTTCAATTCAGACATGTAAAGCCTCTTTCGATGCTATGTACCCACTAATTCAACAAACATTTGTGAGACACACATGCTCTGAAGCAAACTGAAGCGCTAAAACATTGCATTCAACTAATCTAGTCTTTGGGGAGCTTCTGGTAGATTGGGGGAGAGTTGTCATTTGGTAAACTTTAACATGCAAATATATTATCATGAACGGGAAAGACAATTTGCTGCTATCATTCATGTTCTCATGAGATGCTCCATAGACTCAGTGCCCTCAAAATTCTTGATGGGTGCACTGGTTAGCATATGTCATCACAGACTGTGTGGTTCAGATTCACAATCAAAAAAGAAAACCTTGCTGTGCGTAGAATGTATGCTGTGGTCAGCTTGTATCTTCCAACTAGCTTGAATCTAGATAACGTCCTAAATGAGTTAATGAAATTCTAATATATGCCTCTCCCAAAGTAGTTTTCACTTGAGTATAATCTACCTCATTAAATTGGTTTGCCTAAAAAGAGAAAAGCTTAAAATTTAACACCACAATAAAGCATAAGTGCACAAGGTTTAAAATTCTCTTTGAATTCGGAAGTAAAGGGTATTTAGGGGAACATTGCTAAGTAACTCAGTACATGTGGCTAATTGCACTAATTATTATTTTGTCACATTTATTACCTTCATCTCTCATAGCATGAGTAATTAAGTGACAAAAACAGGTTTTATATTGTGATCAAACAATATTCTGTTATATCCACCCTACTGATGTCTTCAAAGAAAGTGCTGTCACAGTTTTTTTTTTTTTTCCAGTAAAGAACTTGTAAGTTGATAAGTAGAAAAATGTCTCAGTTTAAAGAACATAAGCCTAAGGCCTGGATGGACTTGATAGCATGGGAAAAGATATGCAAAAAAAAGACTTCCAACAGAAACCAATTTAACACAATTCATACTGTCGGTGGCATATGGATGCTCTTTTTTCGTTTGTCCATTGTAACTTTTACTTAATATCAGAGGATCCTGTAGTTGCAACTGGAAACTTCACAAAGGGTCTTCTCAGCTGAAGGGGAATTCTATTAATGACTGAGTTCTCTTTTAAATGTGGGACAAAAGCCAGCAGACGCACAAAGACCATAAGCCTCAAACAATTAAGGGATCGGCTTTGACTCAGAAATAGTGTGTGTGCGTGTGTGTGTGTCTGTGATGATATCCTGCTTTGTAATAGAGATAAAATTTACACACTTGACCTAAACACTATTGTTTAAAGTCATATAAAACAAAATTTAAGATTGCCAAAAAACAAAACCATTAAAGTGACCTCAAATCACCTTCTCTTCATGTCCAATGCTGAAGAATTTTGTGTCAGTACTTAATTAATTGTTGGTCCTTAGGAAGATCAGGATTTTCCTTTGAAGGAGTGTTTGAATTCACCTGTCACAACTTTGAAAGCACACTTCCACTGATATTGGCTGACTCTGATTATCAGCATTTTTATAAGAAAAAGTCAGCCTTGTCTGATATCAGCAGACACCATTTTGAACCATCCATTATCTACACAGTCTGAAGTCTACTTGAGACAATTGATATTTGAGATTGATAGTCTATTTGGCAGCCACTGCTAGACAGTTTCTAAGCTCTTACCCTATAACTGCTTAACTCACAATAAAATTAGATTTCTAGACCACACAATGCTATAGACTGTCTTATGTAACCATTGGCTCTTAAGTTTCATGTGTGGTAGAAATGGATATATACAAAATATTCATACATCTTTTATAAGTCTATAGGATGTCATGCAAAATAAAATTCATTATTGTTTTAATGCTAAAAATGCATTAATGCCTCCAAATGAGTGATGTGCTACACATTGTAAGATTTGTGTTTCTTATTATGTTTTACTCTCTCTTGGACTTCCAAGTACATGAATATAATTTTGTGCTAAATTAGCTCTGGTTAGGATTTTCTGTTTCTTCTGTTTTAATATTTTTATAACATATATTACTCTATTGAGAACAGCTAGAAACTAGTTAGAAAGTAGCTAGAACATAAATAGGAAAAGAGCAAATTGATCCAAATATTAAAATAACCTTATGACTAGTAATAATGATTTTGTTGTAAATCTTCCACCAACATTATCAGAAAGTGCTTTATTAACTTTATTTTTGTTACCTTTATATAAAATCAACTTGGAAGAGATAAAGTACTATATAACTATTTAAAACCATCATTGAGGAGATTTTATTTAGTGATTACTCAAATATAAGTAAATGTTTCTTTTACTTTTATTATAATTTCTATAAAATTCGAGAAACAGTCATCTCAAAGACTAGGTGTATTTAGGTTGAGGACAAAGTTGTACATTAAAATATGATGAAAATGTGAATTCAAGGGCCCTAACTTTTATAATAAATTGTTAATCATCATCAAAATTCATAATGGTTTTAGATTATCCTTTCTATAATACATAGGACTGAAGTTATCGTGCTGTTTAATGACAAATACAGATGCTTCTACTTCAAAAGCACAACATACAAAAACAGAAGATAACTAGAAAAAAAATTTATTTCTGTCAAATTCTGAGTAATTGTAACTTCTAAAAACTTACCAATTATTATGAACTGGTAGTAATTAGAATGTTTATGGATACTTTCAAATGACCTGTATTGTTTTATCTGATTTAAAAAAAAGAAAATATCTATTATGAATCTGACCTACTTTATTTTTGTTATAGTTGTTGTGCTTGGGATTGAACCAAGGGGCATTCTACCTCTGAGCTACACCTTCAGACCTACGTTATTTTACTTTATATTTTGAAACAGGCTTTCACTGAGTGGTGATGGGCCTAAGTTTAGAAGGGCCAGCTGAGGCTGTCCACAGACCTGCAATTCTTTTGTATCAGTCTCCTAAGTGTTGGGATTATAAGCATGTCCCATAACACCTGGCTCTATTAAATGTTAGTATGAAAAGAAAATTAAAATAATATTAATGGGTCTTTGTTTCCTATTTTGCTTTCTCTACTGAAATATCTCATATCTGCCAATGTAAAAATGAGCATCTAATGATAATCTGTAGTAGGGATTTATAGTATATATCATCAAATCAAATATTACCTCAGTTTTAAGTAAATAAAAAAGTTGACAAAATTTTAAATATTGTAAACTGTAACCTTATGCAAGCTTAGCGCTAAATTTCTGTAATGGACTTTGCAGAAGTTCCTGTTTATTCACTGGGAGGTTACTTTCCAAGACCCCTAATATATGCCTGAAACCAAATATTAAAACTATGTTTTTATAAATATATGTACCCATGATAAAATTTAATTTACAAGTTAGGCACAGAAAGGATTAATACAAGTATTTAATAATAAAATAAAAATTATAGCAATAGACTAAAATAAAAGCGACAGAACAGTTTTCTCACTTTTTTCTCTCAAAATAGCTTATTTTACTTTTAACTTTTTCATAATAAAGATACTATTTACTTTCGTTTTGGCATTTCTCAATTGCTGATATCACTATTAATTTTCTTTGGGTAAATATTAAATAAAATTAGGATTACATGAATGCAAGCACTGTGACATCACAATGATTTTTCTGATAACAGAACCTGTGTACAATGTAACCAGTAGAAGGTAGTATTTGCAGAGTGGACACACTGAAAAAAGGCATGTTTTTTTCAAATGAAGTGGGATGGAATGGGATGAAGTGGTACTTTTTTTATCATGCTACTCATAGTGAGCAATTTAATTCCTCCATTCTGGAATTTTCTTTTACTTCTGGAAATTTTTATGTTGTATTTTCAGATCTCAGTTGATCATCACTAACTGAAACCACCAAAATTTAAGAGAAGGCTACTGTATGGGTTATTGCTCTATGGCTTACTACAAAGCTAAAGAATAGATTTTCAATTATTATTTTATTTTTTATATGCATGTTTCAAAATTTTCAAGTAGGTGGTGTATTTTGAATCAATTTTGACAACATTTCTTTGGGTACCCAGATGCAAAGGAATCCTATTTGTTATTCAAACATGCCCCAAATGTAATCCCCAAGTACTTTTCAATTAATTTCCTATAGCTGTCTTCATATTTTCTATGTTAAAGGTAAACCGGATTACTTGAAGTCACCCAAGATAACTTTACCCTCTCTTTCACAGAAAACTCACATTTTTTTTCTTTCAAAGTTCAATTTCCCTTTCCATGTCTACTGCGGCAGTCTCTTTGTTTATGATCTTCATTACATATGCAAAAAATCTGATGGGTGCTTTTTGTTTGTTTGTTTGTTTTGCCTTTGAAATGCTTTACTCCTCTCTTATGCAAAAGATTTTCCTGCTTTCTCTCTTATGGCCATGCATATTGTTATTCTGTCTCTCCTACTGGTGTTCCTCTTCAGCAGAGACTGTATCTAATATATTCATTGTTCCCTGGAAATGACTAGCAACATGCCCTGCACAGGGCCTTGACAAACATTTGAATTTATTATTTTATGTTATACCACCCTGCTGCCTGTGGAAGGACATCTCTGCATACAATGAAAGTCTTGGTACAAGATAATAATAAGCCTGACTCAATCTGCAACACAGTGGTCTAAAAGTTTTATTCTTTCATTCCACAAATATGTATTGATCTCCTGTGGTTATCTATATACTACCTGAGTTGAAAAGTAGAGAATTAGAAAAGGTCATATTGACCTGCATTTTGCTATTCTTTTCCAGAAAGCAGGTAAAGATCAATTTGATTTTTCCTCTCCTTGCTTTTTTTCTTCCACTCTAAGACTAGAAGAGTGGCTTTGAAAGTATGCTTCCCTTAGTCATTTAGGGATTATTGAAGAGAAAGGGCTACAAATCAAGAAGGGGACAAGTACTGAGACTCTACCTCTTTGGTCAGGGTAGCAGTAAGATTCTGCCTTGATTTATTATTGGAACTGTGAAGCAAAACAGAAGAACAAAAGAAATGTTCATTTGGAGAGTAAAACAAAACAATACATTTGAAAAGCATAGTGGAAAGAAAAACACTACTAAAAGGAAGGCAATCTCAGAAAAGTGAATCATGCCGTATTGTTATACTGCACAGCTTTGATGAGTCTCTTTCAGTATTCAAGTGGAACTCTTTTTTTTGTTCAATACTCCTAACAATTTAAAGGAAATTGTATCATTTAACTTATGGAAAATTGTACATGATTATATAAGGTGTAGTGTTCCTGCAGACCAACTAATTTAGGAAAGATGCAGGGTTGCATTTTATAAAAGGTAAATTGGTTCTCAGGTAGTTGTTTTTTGGTATAAGAATACCCAAGTGGAAGTGTTTAGACAGTACTATTCCTGGTTGGGTGTTTTTTTTTTGTTTTGTTTTTTTATCCATTTTCTCAGCAGTTCTCTAGACCACTTTCTTACTGGAGCAAGCTGGCTACAGAAACTCCAAGCATCTTGACCTTTCATAACATTGTCCCATTTCCCTCCACACTCCTCTTTCCTTTGGTACTTCCCCAGTCGACACCCATTTCCAGGTTGTGGACCACTGACTGACTATGCTTTCTCCAGAGAGCCTAGAAGCTGCAGTGTGCAGCCTGTTCATCTGTGGAAGGCAGTGTGTCCTGCTGGTAAGGAGAAAGGAGATAGATAGCTGTTCTGTCACACAGCAACTGAGAAATGGTGTCTAGGAGGGATACATTAAAAAAAAAAAAGCTAGATTCTTAACTATATTAAATTAGCATGAACTTAACCAGATGCTGAGATAACCTATATTTAAAGCAGTTGTTTTGAATAAAGCTGCATTACTTTTAATTTAGACTTTCCTTCTTTTATTATGTTAAATTGCAAATGGTTAATTGTATATCACTTGTTTTATTGCTGATTCATTTTCACTTTATTCATATTTGATTGTCATTCACTACTTTGCCTTTTGAAGAAAGATTAAACAGCACGTTTGTTTGAACTTTGCATGCATTTCTCATTGTTGATGGCATTTATGCATAGTGTGAATTAAGATTTGCTTGTATTTTTCCCTTCTTTGATGCTTGTTTTTATGTCCACCAAGCATGGCTCTTTATTACTGCCTTGTTTTATCTTTTTATTTCTATTTTAATCTGCTAGAAAAAATATTAACATATCTTAAAATATTTACTTAACCAAATAAATCATGTTTATATAATATATGAAAAGACTTTCGCTACTGTAGAATATATTTTTCACGTCTTCTATCCCTACTGCTCCTTATCATATCTTAAATTATAGAAAACCAGCTTGAAGAATTTCTACCTGAGACCTTCGTGTTTGTATTTTTCACACTTAATGATCCCAGTAAATTTTACATTTGTAAATTCAGACTTTTCCAACTCAGAGACTGACTTTTTTCATGGTGTCTGAATGCTCTTTAGTGATGACACTGCTTACTGCCAACAGGGCTCTGCCCAGAGGCTGTCTAAGTAGTTAATATTTCTCAAAATACTGAAGCCTTAAATGGTTAAAGAATATTGTTACCTTTTTAATTTGTTACTCAGAAATATGAACTGATCTGAAGACAGAACCCAACTTTATAAAATATACCAATTTTTCAGCTTACATAAATTAATAATTGATTTTGCACTCAGACACACTTATTGATCTATAATTAAAAACCCTCCAAAGCTATTTTTATGCTGCCTTTCATTCCAAAATGTAACCAAAGTTTCAGAATGCAGAAAAATGTTAAGTTATTGGAGAAGTTTTAAAGGATATAGTCATACTCTCTAATTTTATGCTGAGTATTGATTCCTTTAAATTTCTATTGTGAGATTTCATATTTTGTTTTACCATCATGATTGTCTTAATGTAAAAATTGTCTTGGTTATAGTACAGAGGAAATCAGTAAGATCACATATAAATCTTACCTACTGCATTTTTCTTTAGCTAGAATATATATTTTCATTAAGACATATTTCAAGCTCCACAAATTCTTTAAGACATCATTCTTCTTACTTGATAACTTTTAAAACTGTACCTACTTATTTATTTGCATGTGTGTATCATACCTTTTGACGGATACATATGTAAATAAAAGCACAACTTACCTGCAGGGAAGGACACTTAGATGCTGTGGAACAGGCACAAGAAGGGAGACATCACTGAATTGTCCTTAGATGTAAAAAATAAAATTTAACCATGTGGATAGACTGCATAATTTCTATCTGAAACTTCAATTCAAAATATATATGAATGAAACTCTTCATGTACTAAATGCTGCCAGGCGTGGTGGTGCACGCTTGTAATCCCCACGCTTGGGAGGCGGAGACAGGAATATTGCACAAGTTCAAAGCCAACCTCACTGGCTTAAGATACCCTGTTTCCAATTATATATATATATATATATATATATATATATATATATATATATATATATACACACACACATATATATATATTATATAATATATAATATATTATATGTCTGGGAGTTTAGCCTGGAGGTAGGAGGGTTTCTAGGAACACCAGTACCACCAATATCTATATGCTTTTTTTCCATACAAATGAAGATATCATTTAAAAAGACATGCATGTGACAGATAGTGAGATGACGTCTTTATTGACTCCTACAAGTGGCGAGTAAGAAACCAGGGATAGGCCTGGAAGGCTGACCTCTTTCATGGTGTCTGAAAGCTCTTTAGTGATGACACTGTTTGCTTATTGCCCAACTGGGCTCTGCTCAAATCAATGTCATATAGGCAAAAAGACATTCATAAATATACTAGTGATTTCTTGCATAATTATTTTTTAAAAATATAAAATTTTTAGTTACAAAAATCAATAATTTTGCTATACCTCTGATTAGAACATTTTAGTTTTTAAAAAATGAAAATTTTATTGTACCTTACCATTATTGAAGCAATGCAGCATCGTTAATTTTAAAAAGGTAGAAAATAAAGATGGATGTGGTGGTGCAGGCTTGGAATCCCAATGTGTGGGAGGCTGAGGCAGGAGGATTTCAGGCTGAAGACCAGCCTTAGCAATTTAGCAAGACTCTTCATAACTTAGTGAGACCCTGTTTCAAAATAAAAAAGCAAAATATGGCTGGGAGTGTAGCTTAGGGATAGAATGCCCTGGGTTCAATCCCCAGAACCACACACACACACACACACACACACACACACACACACACAAATATTATGAAATAGAAATAGAATTATAGTAAAAATATCTCTTTGAGAGGACTGCCACTATTTTGACATATTTTCTTTGCAAAATTGAGATTTGTAGTTTTTAGATGATGCACCATATTATATAGAAAAAAACTACCTTCTGCATTTTAAATTGCTGTTAATTGTGTGTGTGTGTGTGTGTGTGTGTGTGTGTGTGTGTGTGTGTGTGTGTTCACCCTGCTATCACCATCCTCATTCTCTTGAGAGAAAGGTGAGGAAAATATTTATTATAAAATTGCTTTTAAATATTGTTGCTTCACTTAATTCACACTTGCGTTATGTGTTATGTTGAAGAAAAATGTGACCACCCCATAAGGAATTCTCCCTGCAGATCAGGAGGTTTGGAGGGAAATGGAGAGAGCTAAGATTCTAAGATTTTGTGAAGCGGACCAAAGCTGTGAGGTCATTTTTGGAGAAGCAGAGCACAGAAGCTCCCCTCTAGAGAGAAACACAAAAGCAGAAGAGAATCAATTGTTCCTTGTGGCAGTGAACATGAGCTATGATCTTCATGAGTGAGAAAAAGAAAGGTCTGGGAATGGTAGGGGAAAGAAAGCTTAAGGTTCTTTTGCCTGTGAGTTCCCTTTCCATTTATATTTTTTAATGAATAAACAATCTTTTTAGAGCAGTTTCAGGTTCACAGCAGAATCAAGCAGAATGTAAGGAGGAGTTTCTGGGTACCCCATGCATTTTCACTTTGAATCAGAGGGCCCTTTGCTCCTGTTTTGGCACAAGAAGCCCACTTTTTGAGGAAGAGGGAACAAATAAGAAAGGTTTGCTATGCCACCCAGGCAATCTAACAACCTGTAATATTACACTTTGCCTGGTAATCGTTATGAGATTTCAGACACAAGTCAGCAAGTTTAGCTGAGAGAGCAGCTATCGTATTAACAGAAAGGCAGTGAGGAATACCCTAAAATCATTGGTCATTATTTTTCTTTACATGTTAGTTTCTTTTTCTTTTTTTTTTAATTTTTATTGGTCCACTGTAGTCATACATCTTAATGCAATAATTTCTTTCCTTTGACTTTATATATTTTATTGATGTTTACTCTATTTTGATAGTTTGTTTAGGAAAAATGTTAGTACAATGTGTCTATGACTACATATATAATTAAAGAAGAAAGAATTATGCATTTATGGTATAATCCTATTTTCTCTGCTTCTCTCTTTCCTCCCATCCCTAATTGTCTCAAGGACCCGAGGATAATTTTTTAATATCTTTGGGTTGGGTTTTGGAATAACCTTTCTTTTTTTAATCCTTACCAAGTTTGATCAATTCTCTTTAAATCAATACGTGAATATTTCTACAGCACAGATTTTGTACAACCAATTTCCCTTTTTTATCAAAAGAAAAATCTAAATTTTAGTTTCTTCCTATACTCTATGAATTTAGAATCAATGCTAATTTCTATATTCTAAAATCATAAATTCAGATAAATATAATTTAATAAATCAGTGTATCTAAACAAAACCTAGACTTCACAGTCTAGAAGTTTGGAGTTTCTACTGTTTCTGTGGAACTGAACGTAGAAAGGTTCTGATTTCACAGTACTCTGGCCCAGTTATTTAGATAGAAACATCAGCAGAACAGGCGGGAAGGGCAATTAATCAGGTTACCACTGTCTGATAAAATGATCCCCTAAGACCATTGAACTCCCTTTGTTCTAATTCTGTGCTCTCAAGAGAAACATCTAATCTATAATTTTGTCTCCTCAGAGAACCTACCTACCCAGCAGGGTATGCCCTTGCCAAAGACTTGTCCCAGTTGTCAAGCCCTAGAATATCCCTCCAATATAATTTGAAACATAGGCACTCAAACTTATGAATTAGCCTCATGTGAATTTAACTCCAGTGACTTGCTCCCCCAGGGTGTCCCAGCAATCTGACAAAACCACATCTCTAATGCTACACCAAGACCTTGGCAATTCCATTAAACAATATTTCTTGAGGCACATTCTGAAAAAGTAGCCTAAGTCGCTCAAGAATGTTATTAAAAAATGTATTTGGTTTGACTTATATCTATTAAGCACCTGCCTGATAGATCCCATGATGGCTCTTATTTGGAATTTGTGTTAAGCTCTCAATTGGAATCAGTGTTATCACAAATAAATAAATAAATAAATAAATAAATAAATAAATAACAAAGACTCATCCTGCTCCAAAATATAGCCTTGGTCATATTCTAAATCAAAATAATCTCTACATCTTGACTCTAAAGATATAGACTATTACATGTCAGTATTTTCTAGAATAATTTCTCAGAAGAAATTATTCATATTCTGTTCAAATATATATTGAATATATATATATATATATATATATATATATATATACACACACACTCATATTCAGACAAGGGATAGCAAATAAAAATATTTCCAAAAATTAAAGCTTTAATACCATAAGCCCTGAATTATCAGCGGTGTGATTTTCGCATTCACTCATATTCATTCATTTTCCCCATTCTCCAACATCATTATATGTTCCTCTTTTGTATTTTGAAAGAGTATGGCGACATTGCTGGAAATTTTTCTCAGTTTTTCCCTTGTAAGTATAGTTCAATATGTATTTGTGTTTGGAGGTCTTTGATAGATTCTCAGGACAATTTTTTCTCATTTTATGCCTCAGTTTCTTTGGGGGTGTTTTGAGGATTTATTTAAAACTTTATATTCTAATGTCTATGTTTCACACACAGAAACTCTTAGCACAGTACACATACCAAGTCTTGGTCTTATGATTAAGTGTTTTCCTATGGTACATTACTGCAGACATGTTGGAGTACAAACTGTTCCCTTGCTTTGTGATTGTGTGGAGACCTCCAGAACTGGGCCCATTTCATAGACCTCGTGACTGTGCAGCAAGCCCAGAGGGTTTTGTACTGCTAAAATCCTTGGCCATTGTTCTAACAGATTATGAATGGTATGTGTGCTCTCAGAGTGGCCCTTCTCATATGCTCTAAATGCATTGTGAGAGCTACTATAAATTTACTTGGCTTGAGTCGGCTTTGAAGATGAATAAATCCACCTCCCTCAAGGGAAGCATTTCCAGTATCTCAGTGACCCTGGGTCAAGAATTCTCTGCTGAGTCAGAGCCTATTGGAAATAAATGCTGAGAGCCATGGTTTCATCTCCCAGTAAGTAACATTTTCTTAGTGTCTTGTTTTCTTTTTAATTAAGGAAATTCTGTTTATTTAAAGTTTTAATTTCAAAATGTATATTAATAAAAAAGACATACCTATGAATGAGATAAACATACCTTCTCTACATTTTTAACTCTTAACCTTGATCCCTGAAGATATGTTTTCCTGGGATATGTAAAAATTTGCTGTAAAAGTAGTTGTAGTAAATAATTTTACTCATTATCTCATTATTAGGTTAAAAAATAAAAGTTTATATTTTTCATTCATTTTTAGTTCTTCCTTAAAGCTATTGAGGATGCCAGCCCATTTATTAATAATACAGCCAAAAGGAGTGATAAAATCCACTAATTAAAATAACCATCATCATGTTTGCTCTTCTCTTAAATTTATAAATATGGTATGTTCACAGACATAAGGTTATTGGAGTATAATATCTTATGCACATTTAAATCTTACTCTAGATGTGGAAGGCCATACATTGCTTTACTTTCCTTCAGTGATCAATATGTAATTTTTCCAAAATGGAGTATGAGCACTGGAGCATAAAATTTCACTTTCTCTTAATAATGAGCTTATCCTGGATATGAAGCTCTGAAAAAAATGATGATGAAACCTAGTTACTTAAGCTTTTGCAACATTTATAAATGACCATAGATAGGCAAAATATCTATTTTTTCTCATCTACATACACAAAGTAGGTGGCTTTGAAATGTGATTTTTTTTAAATGATATTTTCTTTGCTACTCTGATCCAAAAATGATCCCTTTAGATCAATATCCTAAAGCTTTCTTTCCCCATCCCACCTCCATCTTGAACTTTCTGCTTGGAGACATTTAATGAAAAGGACAAAAAAAAAAAAATCTGTCTGTATATCTCTTTAGAAATTCAGGTTTCTTGAAGATCAGGGACAGTACTCAATAGATCCCTCAACGTTTAAACTTTCTGAATATGACATGATTTGTAATATAGAAGTAAAGACACATCAAAGTTGGCAATTCAAAAATGTGACCTGTCTATTGTACTTTACTTTCAGGTGAGTTCATGAGTTTCTCCTGCTGTGTCTCTTTCCTGTCCCAATTTAGGCAGATGGAAGAATAATAGAAATGATTTTTCCTCTCTGTTTAAGCAGTACATTTTATATGAAGATGATTTAATTTTATCATATCAAATTTTAATTTTAAATCTAGATAGTGAAGTATGAAATTATTCTAAATGTTTTAATGAACAAAATAGGTTTTAATGCTCAAATATATACTTTAGTTTGGCTAATTATATTTCTTACAGAAATATTCCTTGTGTCTTCCACTATAAAGGCAATAAATGATTAATTGAGTACAGGACATATTATTTTTTAGAGTACATTCATAGAGGCAAAATTAAAAAGTAAGCTAGGAATTTTCACATTAGAGATTAAACACATTACTAACCAAATACTGTTTGAAAGAGCCAGAGCAATCTAGATTGAGATTTAGTAATTTTTGTCATTATCACCCCCAATATGGGCTTGAAAAGGCATTGTGAAGTAATTTTTATGACTGAAATAATGAGTAATAAAAATCCAATAAGTATATATATATATATATATATATATATATATATATACACACACACAAATTTAGTTCATACCGCTCTCCCAACTCTGATTTTAAGTCCCACATCGTGTCACTCTTTTATATGTGTTATAGTCACCTTTGGAAAATGTTCAACTATTCTATATTTTATATATTACAGAACTGGAAAGGAAATTAAATATTTTATGCTTAAAATTTAGCTTTTTCTTAATGAAAATCTATGAAGATTATATACATTTTTATTTTCTTGTAACTTTGTAAATTTTCCCTACCATGTAAAACCTACTGAAGTCCTTTTTCTTGCTAGTCATAGTTAGAAACATGTATATTAACAGAGAAGGAATAGATTTAGTAACTTTTTTTTGTGTGTGTGTGTGTTGTGTGTGTGTGTGTGTGTGTGTGTGTGTGTGTGTGTGTGTGGTACCAGGGCTTTAACCCATGGAAGTTCTGAGCTATAGCCCCATTCATATGTTTTGTTTTTTTTTTCTTTTTTTTAGTTTGAAGCAGGTTCCCACTAATTTATTGAGGATCCTGAGAAGTTGCTTAGGCTGGCTCGAATCTGTGATCCTTCTCTTTCAGCCTCCCAAGTGTTTCTGGTGTGGGCAGAAAGATTATCATGTTGGGGTTGGGCAGGAAGAGTTTAATGTAATAAGCCCTATACTCTAGCATACACACACACACACACACACACACACACACACACACACACACACACTCTTAGTGTTTGTTTATTACTTGAAGGTTATCTAAATGCATAAAGATCCTTCCAAGGCCCTATTATAGAGGGACTGGGCAATGGAAATTTTTTTCTGAAAGGAAAGAATTGCAAACCTATGAAGTGCTTGTGTTTATTTGCTAAAGCAAGGAACTCTGCATTCTCTGAAGGAGAATATATTTGATCTTCCACTCATCTCTCTCGTATCCTTGTAGATAAATCATTTTCTGTATGAATAGATATAATTCTAAATACCATGTGCTTGTCAGATCCATGAAGTGACTTGGAGAAGGCCTTATTTTCAAAATTATCTTGTCAATTTCATTGTGACAGTAGCAGAGGCAGGTAGCAGCAGTTTTCTTCTGATTATGTTAAAATCTCATCTATTATTTAGTTTAAAGCTGACAGCATATATTAAGGCTTAATGAAGGCTTTCAGTAATTTCAGACTAAATTTATCTTCCCCAATTTTATACATTTTTGTCATTTGAGGGTTATAATTTCATCAAAGGTTAATTTCAGGAGGAGATTTTTTCCAAATTATTTCAACATTAAATAAGCAGCGCATGGATTTGGGGGAAATGTATCCACGTGAAACTATTTTTAGCAGAAGTAAAAAGATAAAACAGACATTTAAAAAACTGTTTTGAGTTTTTTTCTAGTAGAATGAGGTAGCTACCGTTTTTGTCCTCCTTTAGCAGGCATCCCAGCTTGTCGGCTACACCCCTCATGTCAGACAACCTCATGCACAAAATAGAAATAGTTTTAATCTCAGTGGAAAACATTAGACTATAATACTGTATAAGACAGTCCTAGATTAGTTACAAAGATACATAGAAGAAGGTGAATATTTAGGCAAAGATGTCTTTGGATGATAAATACTTTGCTGATAAAATAGTATTGAATTTAGTCTTTTAATTTTTAAACAGAATTTTTATTACATTCTTGTAGATTCCTCTTTTCAATAATTCCCTCCTCTCCCTGGATGTTTTTGGTTGATAATGTGTCCAACTAATCTTGGAAAATGTGATTCCTAGAGCTCAGAAGAAAAAGAAATTGCTTTTACTTTCCTCTCACATTCTTTCTTAGAACTAACTTAACATTTAGATCCAGCAGAGAATTGGCCTCCTATAGCCAAGACTGCCAGTTTCAATGCTTTTCTAGAATTTTCTAAATGTTACATGGAAAACAAAGTCATAGCTATGTGTAGGGGTTAAGGATTCTACTACTCTGACTCAACAACCAAATTCTCTCAGCAACAGCCCTATGTTGGCAATAAAATATAGAGTCTCTTTTTATGGAGAACTGTGGCAAGACAGAATTATTGTGTTTAAAAGAAAACCATACTTTAGTGATAAAAGATGAAGAATATGGTTATGTACAAACCATTAATGATATAATTTGTCACCTAGTATGAAAATCACTATAAAATCACTGAAAGTCTTAGAATTTTCATTTTGGCTATGTTGTATAAATTAAAATCCTTATATCAAATTATCATCTAGTTATTATTAGAAAATAATTCAGAAATACTACTTATTTCATGAAGTGTATTATGTACTAAAATACTGAACAACTCAAATATTGGAAGTTTAAGGGTTATAGTTATTGATAATTTGTCACAAAGCTACTGTGTTAATTATAAGATTACTCCAGATTTTCATTGACCAGAAACTGTGATCCAAATCCTTGAGAAGTGATAAATATGTCAGGAAATGTATGCCTATATACTAATAATATAGAGTATAAAAGTAAAAGGCTGATTTTATGATGTACATTATTATAGTCTTTATAGATTCATATAATTGTTTTAAGAAACTGCTAGTTATTAGGTAAAAGAATATTTTCTTCCATGTGTGAAATATTAAAAGAAATAATAAAATTGGTCATGTATACTCACATATATCTTTTTATCTTAACCATTACCTTAGTCTACGTTCCTCCAAAGTATTGGTCTAGAAATATGTACACAAGTATTTTGTTTTGATGGTAATTCCAGGAAGCACTGGTCATAGATTAAGGAAGTAATTGTGCAGAGGGACAAAATTTAACCCAAAATTAACGGAGTATATTATCACTATAAGCTTCCAGAGTCCATACTTTTTGCTAACCTCTGGGAAGATGGAGAAGCCAGATCAGAGTCATGGTATCCCAGGGCAAGGAAGCTGGGTGTTGGAAGATTTATATCGACCGTCCATCCTGTTATTGACTGAGGACACTTCATGGGAATGGACATTAATTTTCCTGCCATTACAACCTGAGACATATAAAAACTCAGGCTTATGCAAGTCAAAGAAATATTTGAGTTAAAGTTGCAAGAATTGCAGTAAAAAATACACAGTTTCAGGAGTCTGTGAATGACATGTAAACAGATAGCGCAGCTTTCTTTAACCATGAAATGTGGAAGTTGTTGGTATAGGAATGGTAGGGTAAGCCAATCATCTCTAAAGATACCTATATAGTGTTTACTCTGTAGGACAATGTGATAAAAGTATTCATGGGAGTGGGTTAATGTAATATTTCAAATTCAACTGCACTATATGATGACACCTTGGCCACATGTGTCTCTTTGGAATGTGATGAGCTGGAGTCAAGGAGGAAACTGCTTGTTTATGTGAATGGTAAAGTAACAGAAAAGACTAGTGCTGGAGAAAAGCCTGTCATACAGAATAGCATCCAGGTGACCCCATATTTTGATTCAAATAACAGAAGTGACTAGAACTAGATTTAGTCAAACAATACCAAATATGATATATAGGCTAGTATTTGGGAATCAGGCAGCAATAGATGATAATTCAGAACTTTGTAACAAGAGAAAAGGAAAAGTAAAACTTCAGTTAAAAAAAACAGCAAAATTCTATCAAATGGACTGTAATTCAGAGAGGAACTGGATTCCTCAATGAGAGAAGAGTTGTGAATTATTTAGTATCTCCAGTAAAAATTAAATAGAGAAAGCCAGAAGTCCTGTACCATCATCACCATCACCTTCCTCCTCCCCCTCCCCCTCCCCCTCCTCCTCCTCCTCCTCCTCCTCCTCCTCCTCTTCTTCTCTTCTTCTTCTTCTTCTTCTTCTTCTTCTTCTTCTTCTTCTTCTTCTTCTTCTTCTTCTTCTTCTCCTCTGCTTTTTGGAGGGGATGATTTATTGCATTGTAGTGTATTATAATGTATTATGCTACACTATCTCTTCAAACCCAAGAGATATAAAAATATAGTCATTATAATGAAATGCAAATATGAAAAAATAAAATAGTTACTTTCCAACTTTTAAAAACTGTATGCAGGATAAAAAGCATATATGTATTTTATAGATATGTGTGTATTTGTATATTCTATTTATGCAGTAACTGTGTGTGTACTTATCAATTGGGTTGAAATGCACTACAGCATGTTAACTATAGAGTTAATGTGATCTGTGTATTTAAAAACATATTTTAAGTGCCTAAAACTATGTCTCTCATATACTCAATAAGTAACATAATATTAGAATGGAAAGTAGACAAACACTGATTTGTTTTTCGGTGGGTGTATTGAATCTTGTAGATGATAGAACAAATAAATCAAGTGAAGAATATTGCTAGAAGATGAACAGTATTGGAGGGAACTGAATAGGAATTCAACTGAACTTAATTAAAACTTCTATTGAATTTAATAATGTCTACTTATATCCAAACTTGCTATTTGCTTTAATCCCAGGAATCAAATAAAACGACTTAATCATTTTAAATTTCAAAATCTCATGAGTTATGTTATTATCTAACCATGCCTTCAAAGAACTCTTGAATTTTGTGGATACAAAAGATGCGTTCTCATAATCCAATGACAATTCAAGGTTATATACATCAGGATATATACTTTAAGGATCTATCACCACTAGTAGGTGGTGATATAGAAAATCATATAAGGAGTTAGCAAGCAAAAGCCACTGGTTTGTAGTAAGCGCTCTAGAAATAAAGGTAAAAAATTGGGATAACTTTCTAAAACTTAAAATGCTTACTCCTATATGATGAAATATAAATAGACCTTGTCGTTCTGTAGAAAGGAAAACAGAGGAATGGAAGAGGGGGTTATGTGTCGTATTATTAAACCTCAATTTAGGGAAAGGTTTGTCAGAGTTTATTAATCTGAAATGGAAAATATAATGAATTGGCAGTCTCATTCTGGAAGTTTTTAAAGAGTGACAATGTAATGATTTTTCAGAGCTAATAATGAAAAAATAGTTATTAATATTACATAATAAAATATTTTCAAGGTTATTTGGATTCTAAAACCCATTATTCAAACTGAGTATGGTGGCTCACACTTGCAATCCCAACATTTGGGAGGCTGAAATGAGGATCGCAGTTTGAGGACAGCCTCAGCTACTTAATGAGGCCCTCTGCAACTTAATGAGAATAAAAAAAATAAGCCTCAGGGTGTAGCTTGGAGGTAGAACCACCCTGGGTTTCATCCCCAGTACTTCAATAAATAAATACATACATAAATAAATAAATCCCATCATTCAATGATGTCATTAATGTGTTACTAAATTCCATGTGCAGAGACAATTGGATTGGACAAGTGAGAGGACCATGAGGTATAAAATTTAAGAAGGTCAGATAAAGCACATGCTAAAGGAAGGTCTCTTTATTTCTACTTTTTCCATTTAATATCTCAAAAGTGCATTGCACATTCTCTTCCTTTGGAAAACACCCAATATTCAACATGTTACCATACCAAATAATTTGAAACACTATCCTTTGTTTTGTGAAACGTTAAAAGCAAATTTAAAATACATAAAAATTCCACTACTACATGGTACAATTTTAACATTTTATTCATGGTATTTTGTTTTACTCAATGAATATTTGTACTATATAAGACACTTTACTCCAACAATGACATTTCAAAACATAATGGTTTATATAATTATATCTGTCTCACATAACATACAAGTGAGTGGGAATTCCAGGCTGTCGGATTGGCTCAATTTCTTTCTGTTTTATTTGTGCATTGTAATTAAACTTCATAGTTTAATTACATCCAAACAATATCTTCAATATCATCCAAAGAAACATACACACAGGATTTGGTAAATTGCCCTTCAGGAACCCGACACATCCCATACATAACAGTGAGAGAGGTAGCGATAGCTTTATACACGGGCATAGCATAATTTCAACTATTTCTTTCGTCAGTTCTTCCCTTTCTACTCTCCAGTTCTCTCCCCCATCACCTTCCACTATTCCCCCGGTCATATTCCTTAATTATATTAAGTTCCTTTTGTTTATTTTCTCTCTAGTTTCCACATATGAGAGAAAATGTATGACTCTGACATTCAGAGACTGGCTGGGTTTTCTTAGCATAATATTCTTTAGTTACATACATTTTCCTGCAAATGACATAATTGTCTTGGCTTTTTATGACTAAGTAAACTTCTAGTTTGTATATTTACCACATTTTATTATCCATTTATCTATTAATGGAATCTCAGGTTGGTCCCCTAATTTGACTGTTGTGAAGTTTGCTTCTATAAATACAGAATCCTGACTGCTCCATTTCATATCACACAGGATCCAGACTTCCATCTTGACCCACTGCCATACTCCAGGGTTTACTTTCTTCCACATGGTTGGAGTTTGGTTCACCCATGGTTGTGCCTTCAGAAACTGGAAAAGTGATGAGAAAATATAATTTTTTTTTTTAGTTGCGGGTATTACAATTGTGCACCACCACACCCTACTCAGTATTTGGTTAGGAAGGCAGTGTGTACTTATTGTCTGTAAATATTGTGTGTATAAGCCTGGACAGGACTTTACCAACCTATCCAAGTATTACTTTTATCATTTTGTTCACTTAAACAATTCTCTAGCTGAGATTCATATGCAAACTAAATAATTATAACCTTCCTTATTTTATTTTATTTTTTTAAATTTTAATTTTATGTGGATCATATTGAAAATGGCATACATTTACACAGTGCTTGGTGGCCCCCCCTTGCTTCCTCTTTCCTCCGTCCTCCCATCAATGAATGTCCAGGTTGGCCATGCTACATTCATACTTATACACATATTAGAATGTAGTTCCTCCATTAATCAACCTCAACCTTTTTCCTCTCTTACCCTTCCTTTCTATCTTTGTTGAGGTTTCCCCTCCATTATCTGGAGTCTCTCTGGTATCCCTAATACTCCATAGTTTGGGCAGAAGTCAAATAACAAATGCTCACAAGGATGTGGGGAAAGAGGAATTCTTTTGCACTGTTGGTGGGAGTACAAACTAGTTCAGCTGCTATGGAGATCAGTGTGGAGATGAGATTCCTTAGAAAACTGGGAATGGATCCACCATATGATCAGGCTATACCACTCCTGGGTATCTTTACAAAGGGGTTGAAATCAGAGAACTACAGTAACATATGCATACCCATGTCCATAGCAGCACAATTCATAATAGCCAAAATATGGAACCAACCTAGGTCTCCATCAACAGATGAGTGGATTACAAAATTATGGGAAATGCACACAATGGAATTCTACTCAGCAATAAAGAAGAACAAAATTATGTCATTTGTAAGAAGATGTAAAGAACTGGAAAATATTATGTTAAGTGAGATAAGCCAAGCACAGAAAAATTAAAGTGCAAAGTGTTATGTTCCAAACTCAGAAGCTGTACACTTCATGTCAGCTTAATTCTATCAACAGAGACTCATGATAACTTGATTTTGAGGGAAGCTGGCAGCCATCCTCCCTGCTGTAAATATATTAGTAAAGAGAAAATCAAATTTAGGTGAACTATAACAATCTATGCCAACTGCAAAAAAATAGAAGACAGAACATGAGGTAGCAAACTGCTCAAATCATCTGGGTGCTAGAATATTTAAAGTTAGATTTCCCTAGGCATACTCATCTTCTAGTAAGTAAACAAAGAACTTGAAAAACACCAGAGGGAATTTAAGAGAAATTTATCCCTATTTCCTTTTCTTTGGTATGTTTTTTAGTGTTGTTTATGCTTTCTTGGTTAAAGTTCATTGTGCAGATGACAGAAAAAAATACAATTAACTAGCAATGAAAATATATAATTTAGCATTTTGTTAAAATTGTTTAAATTTCAATTTTGAAGATTAGTACTGGCTTGTACACAAAAGATGAACCTACCAATCTTCATATACTACATTATTCTTCATATATTATGTCTAATCTGGAATCTAAGAAAATTCAGGTTAAATCAAGTGGTTTCAATCTCTACATAAATATAGTTAGACTGTTAGTAAGTGTAGTAAAGAGACTTGAAAAATAATTTGATGAAGGAAACTTGAAGCATAAAAGTATTAGAGAATTTATTTTGTGTTTTTTCTCTGGTGACATATTTGATAAAATGATTTATTTTTAATAATGCATATATTTAATAGAGCCATCAGCTACTACACAAAATTCTTGTTATATCATAACTTTTATAAATAAAAGTTTTCATTTTCTATTTTGTTTAGTCAATCATTAAAACATTTTTAAAATTATGACAATCAATTTTATTAAGTAAACTTACTTGCTCTAGGGTAACTATAAAATTAGATTTTTACTCTCTCTCATACACACACACACACACATACAAACACACAAACACATGTTCATGGGTAGATAAATAGATGTAGTCATTAACTTAAATGTAAACATAAATTCTACTCTTTTATTTAGTATAAGATTAATAATAAGATTTACAGATCTTGTTCAATATAACTATATATTTATTGAAATTACTGACATAAAGTATTTTAAATAAACTCAAGCTATGTGTTAATTCTTTTGTTGTTGTTTAGTACTGGGGATTGAACTCAGAGGTATTCTACTTCTGAGCTATGCCCTCATCCCTTTTTATTTTGAAACACGATCTCACTAGGTTGCTGAGAGTCTAGGTTGCTGAGGCTGGTCTCCAACCTGCAATCCTTGTTTCAGACTCCCAGGAACTGAGATTATAGATATGTGCCACCACAACTGGCAAACAAAATGTGAAGAGTGTTAATTTTCTTTTCATTTGAGTTGGATAATTTGAAACTGGTGGTATGTTATCTATATTGGGGGAGCTAAACAACACTTATTGGTAGACATAATATGTCCTATTCACTCTACAAACCTTTTACGTATGCTCACTAATACTCCATATGGCAGATAGTATTATTACTCCCTCTTTCTTTCTCTCTCTTTTAGACAGGGAAAGTAAATGTCAAATAGTTTCAGTAACTTGACAATGTATCTGAAAATGTAGCAAGACTAGCATAACTAGCTTTAAAGATTAATCCCTTCTATCAATACGTGTAGTCTCTTGGTAAATTACTGCTAAATTTTCATTTGTGTGTTGAACCATCAATTTCTTACACAATAATGATAATAATTATGTCAATTCTGGCTTTTGTTCATATGTATGTAATTAATACCATGCATATCTCATATATTCAAAACAGAATCAGTCCAATAAACAGAACAGTTAACTCGATTAACTATGCATTTATTTCATCGGATTTATAAACTGTCAGTTGCTACAATGAGTGCCACATTTCCATTGAAAATGAATATTATTCTTCAAAATTCTGCTGTTTAAAATGGAACTTCAATGAATGACTGTATTAATTACTGAGCACAGTGAGAGATAATGAAGGAGGTAACAATCATGGCAGAAATGCATTAATATTAAATATTTACTGCATAACTCATCCTTATTGGACACAGCTGTCGATAAAATATGCCCTTACTCTTGACAAGTGGCTCCTGTGTTTTGCTTGTAGATTAGCTCCCAGCCCTGCTCTGTATTCTTTATCTTCATCACTGCACCAGTCCTTTAATGAGGCAGTGAAATCTTCTGCATAGTGATTAGGAAATCGCAGTTAAGAAGGTGTTACAAAGAGAAGTTTCTGGAAGCCATGCAAAATAGATCTCCGTTTTGGAAACTCTTCCATGTATGTGTACAGTATCCAGGAAATATGTTTGGATTAAAAATAAAATCAAATGACAACAGACCAAAATTTGAAATTTCATTGTTGAAATGTTTGGGTTTAACTAGAAAAAACCTTGAGCCATGGTAAGTACATTATCACAACTCCAGGCTAGAATGGCAAGGAATGAAGGTGGGGAAGCCCTTTTGTGTTGGAATATTTTAGAAACCAAAAGTATACTTATGCAAATAAATTTTTACTACCGTAGGGTAATATATTAAAAAGTGAGACTGATTCATGGTCATGTTTATCTCAGCTCAGCATAAACATTTTAAATGATAATAATTTAGAGGTTTTTCCATGATTTTAATATGTAAAAAATTGTAACTGACCAAGATATACATGATTTGAAAATACTTAGTAGATATACAGCTTAAAATTCAGGTCATATTTACACATATTTTTATAACTATGAAGCAATTATTTTATTATTATATCAAATGTTAACACATTTATTACTACTACTACTACTACATCAAACCAGGTATAAAATTATTGATCTCATGAAAAAATTTCAAGATGTAAAAATTCAATAAAATTATCAAGGGAATCTGAAACACTACTAGCACATTAATTGACATCTTTGATTTTTTTAATGTTACTTTTCTATTATTTGAATGAGCTTCCAGAGGTGGTAAAGATGAGGAAAGGTATATTGTACTGTGGGGATGCCAATATTAACAGATTTTTGTTTATATTAAAATAATTTTGTATTGATTAATATTAATACAGTACATGAAAATTGTTATCACAATTTTGTTTTTAAAATAATGTTATGTAGAAATCTTTTATGTGGAAAAGTCATAAAAATAATTATCTTTTCACTAGCAGCAGAGAATCATTCCAATTTGTAAGTTTTTCTAATAATGACTGAAATATGAATTGGTGAATAAAGTTTTATCTTTTAACTATTCACATTCTGAAAACAATTCTAGGTATGATGTCTATTAATTTATATACCCCTAATCAGTGCATTCATAGTAAAGAATACATTTATCTATAAAAGGTCTTATAAAGTTGTTTATAAATATATTGGTAGCAATATATTTATCAAATTACTAAAAGTGATCAGATGAGAAAAACAAAATTAGTTTTTAAAATGAATGGAAATTTGTATCAGGTTCTTTATGTAGACGTTTTATATTTCTAAGTAAATTATTATTTTTATGACATTAATTAAAATCAATTGAGAGTTATTATTTTGGGTAATGACATACTCAAAATATTCAAGTTGGAATGTCTTATAGTAATTGCACACAAGGAAATTTAAAAGAAAGAGAAAAATAGCAGAAAACCAAGCTCTGGTCTATCATCTGAATAAGATAAAACAATGAATCATTAAAGGAAAATTGTCTGTGTGTTACCTATATTTCAATCTAATTATATACTACCTCAAATGATTCACCAATCTCTTGAGATATCTTTTATATTTTTTAAACATTCACTTCAACAAATTTGCCAAACTGAAAAATAAACTAAATCTATTCGGTAAAATTGGATAGGTACATTTACATGAAAAATTTTTGAGATCTCTTATGGGGCGTAACCTTCATTATACATCTTTATATAACAGGGAAGAGACAGTATCACAATTTCAACATTTCCTCTAGGCATGCAATTACATGTAAATATTTTCCCATGCTAAGATCTGGGAGTACTACAGTTTAGTACTCCCATCTATTTTTAAACACTGTACATATTAAACAAAAATTTCTCCATTTAAAAAGTAATACTTCGTAAAATATATATAGGCTATTTACAGGGGAAATTATTGAAATGTTGAATTGAAGAGGGCAGATGAATGAAATGAGTCTCTATTATATTTTTTCACTCCCTCCTGAGCTTTTCATGTTGAATGCACATTATATACCGTAGTCCAAGGTCAACTGTTTGCCCGTGCTCTACAAAGAGAGCAGAGAAAAGAAAATTGTACTATTCTCTCAACCTGTTCAAATCTATCCCTTTGTTTTTAATAATCAATCAACAAATAAAGAGTGGACTATTATTTTTAATGTGCGCCTTGCAAAATAATTTAGGTCCATAGAAGCAAAATGTACCTTTTAATGTCTGCATCCCTCTAAATATTCACTATGCTTTATTTAACTACCAGTGAATCTATCTGCATACTTATCTTTTTTTTTTATGTTTTGGTGGTAGTGGGGTTCCTGGAAACCCTTCTACCTCCGGGCTACAGTCCCAGACCTATTTTTTTTTAATATATTTTTATTTGGAAACAGGGTCTCTTAAGCCAGCAAGGCTGGCTTCGAACCAGCGCGATCCTCCTGTCTCCTCCTCCCAAGCACGGGGATTACAAGAGTGTGCCACCACGCCCGGTTTACTTATCTATCTTTAAAGATACCAATAAAACATGACATGTTTTGCATTGTGATTTTGTAGTAAATGAATTTTGAGATACACACGTATGCACTCACAGACATATCATTGCTGAACAGACATGTTCTAAGCAGTCACAACTATTCTAACAGATAATGCTTTCCTCTCTGTTGCAGTATTCAAAATTATCATATAGAAAACCTTTTTAAGGATGCTCTATTTTTGGTTCACGTGGTTTGCAGCATGTTACATTGGATAGCAGATTAGTATCATGATTCGTTAAGACTTTTGCCTGAAGGCATAACCATTAGGTATGTGTTTTTCAACTCTCAAGAGGAAAGAATATCACATTGTCAAAAAAACCATGTTTCTTTTCTCTTAATGACCACAAAATTTTAAAAGTTTGCCTGTGGATGCTTAATGGGTTTCTTTCTTTTTCCATCTTATTTTTTCTATTTTTCCCACACGAGTATTATTTATAGACAATTCTGTATTAATAGTACTTTATTTCAACACCTGGCTCTTCAGTATTCTATTTTATCCAAGAAAGCAAGACATATAACAAGATAAATTTTTTAAAAAATATGTTTAAGTCCTTAAAATGGAATTAAGTACTGAGAAGTATAATTCAAGGGATTTCATAATATGTATAGCATTCTTCATAGATTACAGAAGAGTTGACCCATGACTCATATATGTAGTTATTTTTAGATATTCTTTATTATTTTTATTGAAAATAAATATTAAACTGTACTTGATGCCCTTTCCCCTCCACCCCTGTTTTTAGATATTCTTTTGAAGATTACATTTTATGAGAGATGAAAGAAGTGAAAATAAATTATAATGACATTGTCTAGTGTTGTCTATTATAATTCTAGAATAGGATATTTACCACACTGACTTTCTGACTTTTTTTTCTTTTCTTTCCTTTTTTTTTTTTTTTTTTTGCAGGTCCGGGGATAGAACTCAGGGGTGTTAGACCTCTGAGTTACACCTCCTCTATTTTTTTTTTTATTCTTTATTTTGAAACAGGGTCTCGCTAAGTAGCTGAGGCTATCCATGATCCTCCAGTCTCACCCTCCTGAATGCTGGATTACAAGTGTGTGCCACCATGCCCAGCTTTCAGGCTGACTTTTTAAGATTTTACTGATTACATTTATTTATTGTATATTTTTATTGGTGCAATATAGTCTTACATAATAATGTATTTCTTAGTAACACTGACATAAATGCACACAGCTCTTGATGGGCTTTCCCTGCCTCCCTCCCTACTCCTCTCTCCCCCATACAGGATATTAAAATTGACACTGGTATTCTCTTTTATGTATGTAATGTTAATGGATGTGATTACTTCACTGATTCTCCCTTTCCCTGGAGAAACTGGGATTTCTCTTCAATTATCTGAAGGCCTCTCTGGTATCCCAATTCTGAAGGAAATATGTTTTCTGTAACAATTATTTTAAATATCTCTCTGCATTACCTAGATATTGCACTGAATTCCCCACGTGCTTTCTGCAGGGGTGATGAAAGAACTCTGGGTTGAGTGTACATTCATTAGGTTAGATGATCCGCCCCAAAAATCTATCTGGTTGTTTACTCATAAAACCATTCCAGTGGAGGAGATCACCAGAAAAGTATTAAAATCCTGAGCTACCTTAAATATTTATATTTTAAGCATAATTGCAAACACAACTACTAGCATGATATCCTACTTTAAAATAAGAATTTTTAAAAAACATGAAGCTATTTAACCCCAATGATGGGATTTTTATTTTTAATTAATTAATTTAATTAATTAATTATTTGATTTAATTAATTAATTTATGTATTTATTTTTGGTGGTACGGGGGTTCCTGGGAACCCTTCTACCTACGGGCTGCACTCCCAGACCTATTTTATATTTTTATTTGGAAACAGAGTCTCTTAAACCAGCAAGGCTGGCTTCGAACCTGCGCGATCCTTCTGTCTCCACCTCCCAAAGGCAGGGATTACAAGCGTGCGCCACTATGCCCGGCTGTTTTTTATTTTTTTATGAATGCTTTGTAATAATACATCTTAATGAGGTAAAAGATGGTATAGGCATACATGCACGTATCCTTCATTGAGACCTTCCTCAGTTCCCACCCCATTCCCTTCTCCCTCCCCCCTTCTCATGTTTGGCTTAGTTATTGACTGTTCGGTTTGTGAATGTAAATTATGTACATTAGGGGATTTCCCTGTTTTCCCATCCCATTTCCTTCAGTTAGGTTGGCTTATTTACTCATATAAAATTTCTTTGTCTAGAGTCCCTCCTATGACCCGTTTTCTCCCCAGCTTCTATATATTAAAGAGAGCATCGAGTTTTTACTTTTTGTGACTGACTAATCTCACTTAGTATAATGTTCCACATTTCCCCAAAAATGATATAATTTTGTTCTGCTGTATAGATGGGTTAAATTCCCTTGTGTACATATTCCATTGTTTTGTCATCAATTTATCTGTGGATGGACATCGTAGCTGATTCCATAGTTTGGCAATTGTGAATTGTGCGGCTATGAACATAGATATGCAAGCTTTGGTTTGGTAGTTTGGTTTCCGTTCTTTGGGTACACCCAGGTGGGTATACCACTTGGGATACCCAGAAGTGGTATTGCTGCATTATATGGTAGGTTCATTCCTATTTTTCTGAGAATCCTCCATACTGTTTTCCAAAGTGATTGAAATATGGGCTGTCTAATGAGTTTCTTATATTTTATTTAAATGCATGACAATTTTAAATGAAAGCTCAAGACAATATGATTAGAATACATGAGTTACTTTTAAGGCTTTTCCACAGCATAATATATGACAGTCTAAAGCTGGGCATGGTTACATATATCTGTAATCCTGGTACATGGGAGGCTGAGACAGGAGGAGCAGAGAGGTTTGAAGCCAGCTTTGCAACTTAGCAAGGCCCTTAGCAATTTAGTGAGACCCTGTTTCAGAACAGGGAATATAGCTCAGAGGGGGAATGCCCTTGGGTTCTATTCCCAGTATAGATAAATAGATGATAGATAGATGGCAGTCTACAGGTAAGTGTTTAATAAAGTCTCTGTTCTGACACCTATTAAGTATAATATATATATATATATATGTATACATATACATATATATGTTATACTTGTATATATTATACATATATATATATATATATATATATATATTTGGAAATTTCAAAATTTTAACAATATCAATACCAGTGAGAACAAAAGCAACATTAAATACTTCTTACTTCCCTGATATAAATGAATTGAGGTTTGTTATTAATATTATTTTCAAATCTTGAGTTTTTACCTATATCATTGTTTTGAGAAGATGAGTGTAGTAATCCAGTAAAGGATCGTGTTTTTGACTGATAGAGAAATTTTATTGGCTAAGTTTCAATGGGATTTGGCACCTTATTTTATATTTATAATGGATCAGATGAATTGATTGAAAGTGAAATAAAATGGAACTTATTTCTTTCCAAGGGTAAGAAGCAACCTAGAGAATATAATTATTGAAGAAACAAGTTTAATAAGGGATGAGCCCTATAACATTCTATTGAAGTGGAATGCTTTCATTTTCTTAATGACTTGAAATTACATTGAAATCTCACAATTTGCAAAGCTGGGAAGCAGGGAGACAGGAAGGCAGGAGGAGTGAGGAGGCTTTTGACATAACCAAGAGGAATTTGGTAAGTTAGATTTACTTATTTATTTATTTATTTATTTATTCATTTATTTAGGATTGAGCCCTGGAACAATCTACATCCAAAATACAACTCCAGCTTTATTTTTATTTATTTTGTTTTGAAACAGTTTCACTTGGTTGATTAGAGTCTCACAACTTGCTAAAGCTAATCTGGAATCCCTGATCCTCTTTTCTCAGCCTCTCAAGTACTGGGATTATGCAAGTGCACCACCATCCTCAGAAATAGTTGAATTTAGAGTATTGATATTATTGAAACTATTAAACATGTCTGACATGTCATGCTCCCTGCTATGTGTTTCCAACATTTGTTAACTTTTAAGCTATTTCTGTAAAGTGTGAAATATAAACCTATAGTTAAACAGAAAACACAACTATTGATTGAAAACCCTCCAATCTACAAGATAAACATCAGAAGAATTTCAAGATAAGGGGTATGAAAAGAGAAACTCAACTCCTTTGAGTACATATAATATTTTAGACTATATTAAATAACGAATATTGCTGAGTATGGTGGTACATGCTTATAATCCTAGTTCTTGGGAGGCTAAGACAGGAGGATTGCAGGTTCAAGGCCAACCTTAGCAATGTAGAAAGACCCTACTTTAAAATTAAAAATAAATAAAAATGATAAAGGGTATACCTCAAAAATGGTAGGACTTCCCTAGGTTCAATCGCCAGTACCAAAATAAATTAAGACATTAGAAATATACTGTATATAATTTATTACATAAAATCATGACAATCTTTCAAAGATAGTATTTGTTCCCTTGATTTTACAGATGAAAGAAATTATAGGTTCAAAGAGATTAAACAACTTTAAGTTACAAAGTTACGTGTCAAGATAGTACTGGGGCAAGGATTCAAATCCAAATTCCACTGTTCTAAAACCCATGTAATTCCCTGACATCTCAATGCATCTCCATCAATGCTTCCTTAGATTGAATCATTGATGCCATTTATCTGAAATGTCAAGTTTCTAGCTTAAAATTCACTCTGAAGGAAAGACTTGTCAGAGCTTTCTGTATAATAGATATATCCTAATTACTCAGCTAAGTGTATTAGGCAGTAACCTACTGTCAGGATTCTGTACAAGCAATCTTGGCTCCTAAACATTGGGAGGATATGATGTATTATGTTTTACTTCAAATTTCCAAATTTTTTATAAAAGTCCAGTTGAATTTGGAATAAATAAATAAACATTGTTTGGTTATTTGATCATGTTCTTGCTAATATTTAGCTCACAATGCAAATTTTGAGTATGGAAAGGATATAATTTTAGAGAGCAGTTATATATTTTATGCTAATTTTCAAAACTTTATATTCAGAGTAAGGCATTTTTGTGTGTGTGTATGTGGCACTGAGTATAAAACCCAGGGACATTCTACCTTTGAGCTAAACCCTAGCCATATTTTAATACCTCATTTTGAAACAGGGTCTCACTAAGTCGCTAAGGCTATCTACAAACCTGATGTTTTCTCTCAGCCTCTCAAGTACTGGGAATACAAGCATGTTCCACAAGAGACTGAGCACTGTGGACATCCTCAGGATGATATCTGCTTATCAGACAACAAAACTTACAAAAGAGGAATCTCTTTGGGCACTACTAAGAGATCCATTTTCTCAAAATTGTTGGTTGTCCTTGAATAGTTTAGAAAGCTATTGGATGATAAGATAGTGTAAGTCAGGACCAGGAGCACTGGAAATCACCTGGTGGCTAAGGGAGCTAGGTCATCCTCACAGACTGTTATCTCCTCATGAAAGTTCTCTATAAAGAAAGACATCTGCCCTTCCAAAGGATGTCTCACTTCTTGAAATGTCCCCTATTCTCCCTTGATGTGTATTTTAGAATCACTTAGCACTGAACTAAAGGCAATTTTACCACTTTAGTAATAGAGGCAGCAACTACATATAAACCACTGCTATTCATATAAGCAGCTGGTGTTATTTGGATCATTGTTTATACCTCTGTGCTTTGCCAGCTTTAACTATATTATTCGCAAAGGAAATTTGATTGAATAAATATTACTTGATCTCTCATCATAAATTTAAGTTTTCTGTGATCTCCATAACCCATCTGTTTTAATACCTCATCACATTCATTGTCATGATAATATTTAAAAATCTGTAGAAAGGCAGTATAAGGTGATTAGGGCATGAATTGTGTGGATTCATATCCAGACGGATATTTTTTTTTTAATTTATTTATTTATTTTTTTTTTTTTACCATGGGCAAGTTACCAAGTGCTTCACAAAAATGCCTTTGCTCACAAGTCTGTGCCTCAGTCTCTTCATCAGGAAAGTAGACATGATCACTTTGCAGCTTACATGAGGTGATCATGATGATTAAATAAAATGCCTATAGAGAACTCAGAAGTGCCTTTTCTTATTATTGTTTGCTATTTTCATCTAAGGCATAGAATTTTTTTAATAGATTGATCTATAAACCTGCATCCACAACATGCACTATATTTTTCTTCTTCTGCAGAATTTCATGACCTAGTCATTTTGTCTTCAGGGGAAAAAAATAATGACATAGGAAATAGAAAGATGATAAATTTACCACAAGTGTTTTTTCTTTGAATGTCCTCAATTGCATGAAGAGTAAGGCATACATTGGCAGTATTTTAAGAGCCACAAGTACAAACAATAATATAAAAACTATAAACACTGCACTATATTTTTGTATTATTGAAGATTATCTTTATCTTATTTATCTTATTTTCTCAAAATATTTATGTCAACAATGCTTTTGTTTATTTCAACAATGATCTTTACTCTTGGTAAGTAAGAATATATATATATATATATATATATATATATATATATATATATATATATATATATTTTTTTTTTTTTTTTCCTCATAAAACATGTTGAATGCTTTCTTTCTGGGCACAGTTGGAGCTTGAACTTGGTACATTTTCTTTATCTTAAATCTAAGACCTGTATCTGTATACAAGAAGAGAGAAAAACAGAAATAAAGATAAATTTGCTTTTTGTTGCCAGTTTAGTATTTATATGTGAATTTTAGATATGTCACTATATACATTAACCTTTATAATGTCTATCATCTATGTACATACAGCATAAATGTACACTGTATGAATGGATATATTTTCTATAAATTCTTGTGTATGGCATAGAATCAATCCAAAATGGTTAATATTTATATGTGTGGTTAAAATTAGTTAAAATTACTCCTAAAATGACTAATTCTTCATCAAGAATCTAGGAATGTGATCCATTATTGACACACATGCGATTATTTTTATTCCTACTGCTTAAGTCTCTTCTGTGAATGCTACAATAGTGAATAGATTCTTATTTAAGTGAATAAGTTTCTTAGTTGGATACAATCTACTAACAGCATGACTTTGAAGGTGATGAATAAAAATATTTGAATGATTTCATTAACAAGTCAGAAAGGGCATTCTGATTTGTTTCCAACCTGGTAAAGCTTTTGTGATTTCCACCCATAAACACAGACTGGTTGGAAGGGTGAAGGTATTGCACTATAATAGTGAAGATAATTACCACTGAGATTTTAGAAGAAAAAAAGAAAGAAAAGATTTAATATCACCTGGCACAATGTCAAATTCTTTCAAGCATATTTAAATTCTTGTGCGAGAATTTCTGTCAGCACAAGATACCAATCAAAGTGGAACTTTCTTCTTTCAGGTATTCAAAAGAACTTCATTTTTATTGTTTTGTTTTTCTACTCAAAATATAAATACCCTGATGAACACTGTATTGATGTTATTAATGTTCTTTGTGAGACAGGAGAAAGTTGCTCTTCAAAAGAAGCCATAAAGAATTGAAAACACAAAACAATAAACAGAGATCAGTGAGACAGTGTGTGCTCCTCTCCTTCCTGCCAGGCAACTGCCTGTTTCACAGGCATAAAAGGGGAAAATGTTCATGACTGTTTTACTCACTAGCATACATGCTAGGGAAGACTTTGATTTTGAAAATGTTTATTGAAATTCAAAATTTTTGGTAATTTTTTATTGGTACATTGTAGTAATACATCTCTTTTTATTCCTAATGCATAGATAATAACCACCAATGCTGATTTTTTAGTGTAGCTATTCTGCAGAAATGAGAAACTTTTCACAGACCTTCTACTAGGAGGTACTATAACAGGACTCCTCTTCCAAACTGGGAAATGAAAATCTATTAGTTTCAAGTTCTACATTTAATGAAACAGTTTGGATTTATGTTGGTTATAGTCATATTTGTGGGCATCTAAGTTCTCTAAAAGAGTTTGGGGAAGGTTTTTTAACTTTAAGAATAATTAAGGCTGTTTCTTAATTTTTCCATATATAAGTTGATTTTGGAAAAGCCCTGGGCCACCACTCAGTTGGCTTGACTTCTTTAACTTCATGGTAACTACTAATTCTGTCTTTTCTAAGTATACTCCTCTTCTGGATATATGACTATAATAAGGCAAAATGCAATTATAAGAAATTTTCATAAAGATCTATTTAGACAAGTTGAATGTGACAATCAATTTGATTTTCAAAGATAACTTAGTCGATATGTATTGATTGCTATAATATTGAAAAATCCCTCCTTTCCCCTTAGGTTAAATAGATATGAGATATTATATAACAAGCATTATAACATAGACAGTACATTTCTAATCCCCATATTATACAGCTTTTTAACTTATAAAATATGTAATTTGGATGAAACAGTAATGACAGTGGAAATATTTGATTTTGACAAATTGATTTTTATTTTAAGATAGCAAAATTTCTATTGAGAAAACATAATATGCTTTGTATGTCCTAGTAAGCCTTTTTTGGCATTTTATGAACAATTAAATATTTTATGGAATTATAATTATTGTGTAATTTATTTAATCTGATTTTTAGAATTGAAACATAAACATATTATTTACTAACAAGCTTAATAAAATTGTCCTTTCTTTTCTGGGCATGGTAGCACATGCCTGTAATATGAACTATTTCTACTCTGGCAGTCAAGACAGGAGGACTGCAAATTCAGTCAGCCTAGGCAACTTAGAACCTGTCTCAAAACAAAACAAAACAAAACAAAAACCTAAAGTAAATAAACAGGCTGGATAATGTAGCTCACTGATAAAGGGCCCCTGGGTCCAATCCTCAGTACTCCCTCTTTTTTGTCTAAGCATCATTTGGATGAAACATGAAATACTATAGTATGAATTATCAAGTCAGATTTTATATTATTTAAATTTTTTAATTATTTATTTATTTATTTTAGTGGTACTTGGGTTCCTGGAAGCCCTTCTACCTCCGGGCTACACTCCCAGACCTATTTTTATATTTTTATTTGGAAACAGGGTCTCTTAAGCCAGCAAGGCTGGCTTAGAACCAGCATGATCCTCCTGTCTCCGCCTCCCAAGAGCGGGATTACAAGCATGAGCCACCAACCCCGGCTTTAATTTTTTTTAATATTTAAATTGAACATTGTAGACATTTTAAATGTAAATAAAATTCAGTAAGATTAATCTTAGTCACAATATTCTACAAACATCACTATTATTTGCTTCCAAAACCCTTAATCATCCTTTATACCCATTAAAAATAAGACAACTAGTAAGTTTTAAGCATTTGTATAATTTTGATTTGTAAAAGTTAACTGAGTATGCTGATTTATAAATTAGTATGGGAGTAATTATCATTTATTTTATGATATTACAATGTATATATGTTTGTGTATATAGATATATAAGTATATATAATTGTATATATGTTAATATATAAAATATTGATCAACTTTTGATTCATATAGTGATAAAACATTAGTGCACGGACTAGTTTGGAAATTAAATTTTATAGGACTTGCATACATTTTTACGTGCATCAGACATATTCATATCTAATAATATTTGGAAATTAAATTTTATAGGACTTGCATACATTTTTACGTGCATCAGACATATTCATATCTAATAATATTTCTAATTCTCTCTATATATAATAATATGTTCAACCAGCACACACACACACACATATATATATATATATATATATATATATATATATATATAAAATCAGATGCATACAAAATAAAACAAACATTTTTATGTAAAATAAATATAAAAAGAAAATTATATATTATAGTTGAAACTCATGATATTCTTACTTTTACAAAAGGATATTCCTGCTTTCAAAATTCTTTCAGAATTATAATTTATAATTCTTTAATAGAAATACCCATTATTATTTGGCATTTTCTGTCCTAAAACTTAAAAGACTTATAATTTTCCAGAATATTGAGTTAATATGTTTATCTACCTCTTTATTGTTAGGTTATGCTATTTTTGTTTTTAAACTATTGAATGTTTTCTGTTATCTTTGTTTTTTTTTTTTTTCTTCTCTCCCTTTCATTAAAATATCTGCTCTGGAAATAACCATGTTTCACCCTCAATGTTCCAGGGTAGCCCAAAGAACCTATATATACATATGAAGTAGGAGTGTCACTTTGCACTTACAACTTTAGTTTAACCAAGATCACAAGCTGCAAACTCCTTCTCTCCTGAAGGCATTTAAGCTCGACCTTTGAATGGGCTATTAGACTTCTTTGTACATCTCCTAATGCTCCGCAGTAGTCATGTCTTCTACATGGAGGTATTCTGAGTATTTGTGCTCCATAAGTATATGCCAAGTATAAACACAGGTGTATTCCTTCCTCTAAATTAAAGAACCTCTACTGTATATTAGCCCAATGAATGGAGATTTCATTAAGGGAAGGAAAAGAAAGCGTTCTAGACTCCATTCCTAGAAGCCTACCCTTTTCCCAGATGAATCTATAGAGCTTTCCATTTTAAATTAAATCTGTCTTTTTATAAAGCCATCACCTGCTTTCTTTCTAGCCAAGTTTAGTAATTTAAGGTTCTGATATGTGACAAGAAAGATTTCTCCTTCTAGCTTCTACTATATATATTCAAATGAAACCCTATTATTCAGGATCACACCACAAAAAAACACATCTCTCTCTATTTACTATTACTAAACTTATCAGCACATGAAGAATGAGATTAATTTCAAATCTCAAAAATGCAGCAATGATAAATTATTATGGCATTCTTTATACTTAATCTCTTTATTGGCATTGCTTATCTTTTATTAAGCCACATTTTTAAATCAAGTTAATCAAACTTAGGAAAATAAAGTAGGATTTTTATTTTTAAATCATATTTTATAAATCTAGAAATTCATTGTTCTTCATATGATTTCCCAATATGACATAGCAATGATGGTATGGGGTGGAAAACCCACAAATCCTTGTCAAAATAGTAATATTTTAAAAGTAAATCAAAGTAAAAATGGCAAAGAATATTTATCAACCATTGTAATGCTAAAGAAAATTTAACAGATTATATTTCATATTTTCCAAAATGCTTAAATAAATTAATATTCTATATATGTATTTATGCACTCTTAATTAGTAATGAAAATATATTTCATAATACAATACATTTTTCATGAGAATTTCAGTTCCATCATAGACTTAGGAATGCAAAAAGAAATTAGATACACCAGGTACCCAGTGCATTATATTCAGCCCTAAGTTCCTAAATGTTACATCTTTTAAACATTAGAATTATTATGCTATATTTTGAAAATAAATTAGTATGCATTCTAAAGGAAAAAACATTCTGGCTTTATAATCTTTGGACTTGCCTTTCTATATACATTCATGTTTGAAATTAGTCCAAAGCATTGTTAACTTCCACTTCTCACGGTTCACTACACATTTTCAGAAATAGACTTCAAATTATTCCTTAAAGAATAGAAACATATGATTGATAACTAAAAAATACATTGAAATAAATAAAAACCATCAGCATTCTGCATGTGCACCTAGCCAGTTATTTGAGCACCTACATGTACCAGTACCATCTATATATTTCATTGCATCCCCAGAATGCAAATTGACATCAGCAAAATCAAAATTAGTTGCTTATAAACTACTCTCTTGTCAACATAAATATATTTTCTAAAATGAAAAGTAACTATTACATTGAAAAAAATCTATAAATTTAAATACTCTCATTTATTTTCTTTCCTTCTCTAAAAATTATTATAAGAAAAAGAAAAAGTTTTACCCCAGGAGGCATATTTAACTCTTTGCCTATGGGTAATTCATTGGAAATTCAGTGATGTTTATGGAAAAATGATGATGAGTTTGTGGTAATACAGAACCTCATAATGTAATGTTTCAGAATTCAAAGGTTCTGTTACCATCAGGAACAGCAGTTTGCATTTGCTTAGTTCATACTTAAAATTAATAATGACCTTCAAAACTTGTTCTTATTTATTGCTGCTGAGTTAAGAACAGAGTAGCAGAGAAGAAAATGATGACATTGGGGTCACAAAAGGCAACTTGTTCTCATTTGGAGTAAAACTCATTTGCTCCTCAGTGAAACATACAATTTATAATTTTTATATTTCAAAGCATTTAAATTTTCTAGACATTAAACTGCCATCTTCAGAAAATGACTTCTCGAAAACATTATTCTTTTTTCATCTCTAAGGATTATCATAAAAATGAATGCCACTTATCTTTTATAGTATGTGTAATTTATGTTGCAAAGGTATACATTTTTATAGGCAATTGTATCACGAAGCAGTAAGAAACAAAATCATTTTTGACCAATAATGAAAATGCCTAACAGAAATTCAAATTATATCTATTATAATCTTATTTACATAAATGTTTGATGTCCATACCATTACTGTGTTATAAGAGATTGTGAGAGAAGATTGTTAATTAATCTACCTAAGGCTTAAATGCTTAAGTATATAGAATTTAAATTTCATATCCACTGTTATTTAAATAGTTGAAAATCTTAACTATTATCATGACAAAGCAATACTTTCTTACTCTCCACTTTTTAAAATCAAACTGTTCTGGCAATTGGCTATAAAGTAGCAGATGATTTCCAATAGGTTGTATTAAAAAGGTTTCCAAAGAGTTTGATTACTCTGTAAATACATATGTACAATGGTGAGACTGATTCGAATGTATATGTTTTAAAGTTATTTCATGATGGAAAATTTTTAGCAGTAAAAGAGAATTCAGTCTGACTCTAAGTATCTTACTGCACCCTAAGAGAATGAAAGCTCATAATTTTGAGAATGGCAACCATGAATTTCTATGGAATATATCAAATCCAAATGTAACATAAGAAGATCTCCTCCAATGACTTTTAATTTTACTTTTGTAAGAATATAAGCACTTTTAATAAAAGTAAAAATTTGTAACAGTCCAACCCCTCTGTTTCATTTAATGGATACTCTGTAAGGATAGAGAATTGGCTTGTAATTGATTTATAGTGTTTGAACTCTCTTCTAAAATATCAAAGCTTTTTACCTTAAATTTCTTCCATTTTTACCAACGTTTTGCTGAGTTTTTTATTGGTATGAGGTTAGTAGTCAATTCTATCACCATGTCTGGCTTCTAAAATTATTCTGATCCTCCCAATTTGCCTGAGCTATGTTTTAACAAGTTTTCATTCCCTTGTAATAGAAGATGAAAGACAAACATTTTAAGAAACATTTGCTAGAATGAACAATGTGTGTGTGTGTGTGTGTGTGTCTGTGTGTGTGTGTGTGTGCATGCACAGACCCAAATAGGCCCCCAAAACAATCAGAAATTCTTTCATTTTATACCTAAGACAAGCATTCTGACAGAGCACCTTATTCTTTCCTTCAGTTGTCAAAGCTAAGCTTTAATTTGCCCATCAGTCTCCTTTTTTGGTTAGCATAAAATCATGCTTCTTAAGTCCCTCCAAATTCATACTACATGTTGCACTAATATATCCTTTAATTCTACCTGTTTTTACGCCACTTAGATAGTATCCATAATTTCATCAATCTAATAATTATTTTCAAAGTATCTAGTACATTATTATAAGAAAATTTAGAAATTTATTGGAACAAAAGAAAAATGCCATTTTTCTGTATGTATAAGAATCATTTCTTCTGTGAAGGCATTAAAGGTCAACTGTGCCATAGGGAGGGTAAGGTTGAATCCACTCAGCCTGAGGGAGACTAGCTCAAATTCTGCTTCGTTCAAATTCATAAAAACTGTGAGATGCCGAAACAAATTCATATGCAAATTAAATAATCTCTCCAAATGTTAAAATATTTCCTACTTCTCATTTGACAAAATAGAGATAATTTTTATTTAGATTAAATATCTAAGTTATACATTTGGTACAACATTTTGGATGGATGTCGAAACACACTAACACTATACATGTAGTAGCCATGTCTTGAATTTTTAAATGCTTATCAGTAAGACTGTGATTTTTTTAGTGGCAGTCTTTAGTGATGATTAAGAGCTGATTTAGAAAACTTTATTGTTTCTTCTATATCTTCAGTGTACAAAGTAAAGATTGATATTGTTTGTTCCTCACTTATTAAAGATAGAGAAAAATGGATACAGTGAATCTTTAACAACAAAATAATATTTTACTTTCTTTACATTATAACTATACTTATATTTTATGGATAATTTAATAATTTATTTATATCTTGTATCATTACTACTTGTCATATTTATTTAAAGACTCAAGTGTTAGAACTATCATTTCAGTTTAATTAATTCTAATATGATTTTTAGAAAAGGGCACATAAACTAAAACCTTACTTCATATGACTTATAAATATCAATTTGTACATCAGCATTAATAATATAGAAAAGAGAAATTTGAAGAATTATAGCCCTCTAAAAACTTATATTTTGTATGTGAAAATATAAATATAGGAGAAAGAAACAAACAATAAAGCACTCAGCTGATTTGAAGATCTTATTTCTAAAAACATTCTGTCTTCTTAGAATTATTATATTATTAAAAAACCATACATTAATCACTGATATAATATATATTTAATGATTTTTTTCAATAAATTCCTTTCAAGAATTATTATCATTTAGAATCTTTAAAGCATGAACATGTTATTTGCCTTTCCTAAGAGAAATGATTAACTTTTAATTTTGAAATTAAAAAAAATAAAGTAGAACAAATATCTTTGGGTTCAGATAGCTGTAAGGAAAAAATAAAATTAAGCAATTTGTAGACTACATCTAAGCAGATATAGACTTACTTTTATTCAAATTGTATTTTATTGGTTTAGGTATTTATTATTTTTGTACTGAGGATTCAACCCAGGAATATTCTACCTTTGAGCTACACCCTCATCCCTTTTAATTGTTTTTTTAATTTGAAACAGATTCTAGCTAAGATACTGAGTTCTGCTACATCATTGAGGGTGTCTTCTAACCTGTTATCCTCCTGTCTCTTCTTTTCAAATATTGGGATTATAGGCATGAGCCACCATTCCTGGTTTATTCGTATACATGTAAAAGAAATACATAAAATTTTTTGCTCTATTTTTTCAGAATACTTAGATTACCATATGTCACTTTAAGTCTAGGCACTTTCTTTCTCCAGACCCTATAGGTTCAGAAATCATGCACTGCATAAAAATAAACAAGTTTGTAAGGTGTCTTGTGCAGATGACAAATGTGTGTGATGATTGAAATATTTACCTCATTTGCAGGACAAACTTGGCTTATATAAAGCAGTGTAGTGAAAGTGTATAATTTAGACCAACCCAGCGAAAGGTACATGAGAGTCAAGAGATAAACTTGTACTGTGCTGTTCTGAATTGAATGCGTACATAAGGGGTGTTTGAATTAAGAACAGTGTGTGTGTGTGTGTGTGTGTGTGTGTGTGTGTGTGTGTGCGCGAGCGCGCGTGCGCGCCCAGTGGCATTTGACATCTGAGATACACCCCTAGCCATGTTTTTTATTCTCCATTTTAAAACAAGGTCTCACTAAGTTACAGAGGGCCTCACTAAGGAGCTGAGGCTGTCAACAAACAGATCCTCCTGTCTCAGCCTCCCAAGTACTGGGATTACAAGCATGCATCTCCAGCCCAGCTAGAATTTTTTAATTTTAATTTTTTTCTCATAAGAATCTCCACCATGCTATTATGATGGGACAAAAAGAAACCACACCTTTCCAATCATCCAGATGATTCTAATACTCACTAATTTTATTTTTTATTGGTGCATTGTATTCATACATCTTAATGGGGTACAAGATGGTAGAGGCATATACATGCACACAGCACTCATTTAGCCCTTCCCCATTTCTCACTCCATTTCCTCTCTACTCTGTGGGGAGCCATTAAGGCTTTCCCCTAGATTAATGTTTTTTTGTTTTTGTTTTTGTTTTTGTTTTTGCGGGTCTGGGGATGGAACTCAGGGGCATTCGACCTCCAAGCTACAAACCCTGCCCTATTTTTTTTATTATTTATTTTGAAACCAGGTCTCACTGAGTTGCAGAGGGCCTCACTAAGAAGCTGAGGCTGTCTGCGAACCGCGATCCTCTGGTCTCAGCCTCCGGAATGCTGGGATTACAAGCGTGCGCCACCACGCACCACACTAGATTAATGTTTCTAACTCAGCTGACTGTCCTTTGCCCAGAGTCAACAAGGTTTGGGGTTATGGAAAGTTCAAAAAGGTCTGCGAGAAGATCAGGTGGTGATGGCATGAGGGTATTGATTGATCTACCTGTAATAGGTGTGCTTTGGATTTGGTCTTTATTGTGTTCCGGTGGTGATAGCACGAGAATGTTGATTGACCTGTAGCAGTGTATAAATACCTCTGGAAAAACAAACCCGTCGTCGGCTCAATAAAGATGAGATTGACCTAGAAGTAGCCATCGGGAGAATACTGACCCAGGCGTAGTCGTCAACCGGTAAGAAATATTGACTCACGAATGGATGTCGGCCAGTAGAGATAGTAGGCTGGTGGCTACCCCACGTTAGAATTAAAAATTCTTCATCCTCACACCTCTCTTCAGAACCCATACTCTTGCCGGCTGGCTCCGGCACTATTCCCTCGTTCTCATTTATAAATTTTATGAAACATAATAATTCAAAATAGAAACAGTATAATACAAGTGTTAGGTAGGTGATCAGTCTGCTTACCTTGAATTTGTTTTCATGAAATTATAGCTTCTACTTTATGAGGAATTGATTTGCTTCACGGTTTTATTTTTCCCCAATAAAATTGCAGCCAAAAAATTATCAAGAAACGTATCACATCATGAGTCTATATTATATAAATAACATTTGATGTTTCATTTTAAAACAGTTTTGAAAGTTTCATTTGTGTGTAAAGCTTGATCCTGCTGTTTCCTTTGCTTACTCTGTTCTTGGTAATATACCAATTGCTATCATACATCTACCTTTTTGTACTTGTAGATTCTTCTGCAAAATTCCACTCCAGTCCTATACAAAAGAGGCCAGGTACCTCTTCAAGAGGAAAGAAATTTTGCTGTTGTAGTCATAGTTCAATTTAATCATTATTCATTATACACCAATTTTAAGGATTATTTTTAGAAGAAAACTAAATTCTATTTTCTTGTATTTTAAGAAATAATATGTTTCTACATGTTAATTTTTATATGTAAACATTAAAATAAATTCCAGGAAAATTTGTTCATTAAAAATTTTAGATTTGAATTATTCTTTAATTTTTTTTGATACATAAGGAAGATTTTTCTCTTTGTAAATGGAATGCTAGGTAGTAAAAAAAAATCCATTTAGAATTGCTTAATCCATTTATTATTTTTAATACTGTAGTACAGATAATGTTCATAATTTAAAATTGTATTTAAATTAATAGGTACTATCAATACATAATGCTATAAGAATATCCCATAAGGAACATGAAGAAATACAGAAAAATCTTGCATTTTTCAAACATTAAAGTCGTGATCTGAGTGAGGCAGAGTTGATTGGGAACAATAAGAAAGTGAAAAACAGTCGCATTTGGGTTTTACATATCCTGGTAGAGATTATTTAAATTTCTATACTGTGTATAAATTGGACCTATTGATCCAACAAGGAGGACCTACAGGTAGTGTTGCTTAGGGAAGAAGCCATTAGTAATGTCCCCATGATACCCAAGCAAAGCAATTCTATCCAATAAACTCAGAACCTATTCCTGTTATTTTGTTTTTCTTAGATATGCTAAAATTCACTGCAATATTTTAGTAACATTTGCAAATACCAATGATTATACTATCATTTCAATAAATATTAGCATCCAATGAAAAAAAAATGCAGTAAATCAGCTTAGATTTATTTCAAAAGGCTTTGTAGTTTTAAAGTTTTTAAAATAACATCTCAGTGGTTACTAATAAAATTTGGGGTATATATATATGATACCCTATTATTGTCCATTCTGTTGAAATTCTCCCTTTGTCCTGAAATAACTATTAGTTATAACTTGCCCAAAGGAACTAAAACAATATGAGTATCTTCAAGGTGTATATCACTGTTTGTTGAATCATATTTCTTTTATGTGGGACTGTACATCATTTTTCTATGTAATTTTATTGCTGTTATGTATAAAGGAACATTTTCTCATGTTAAAAGTAGAACTTTTTCCACCCAAACAAGAACAGGTGTTAAGTTGCCAATTAAAGTGAAGTAAACTGTCAAATGAAAAACCTTAATTATACCTTCTTACTTTTGACTTTATGTCTTTTCAATCTACCAGAGTCCCAACAATGTCAATTTAGGCAGGCTGCTCTACATGAAGCTGGCTCAGAGTTCCCTGAGGATTCTGCAGCTCATCTGTCCTCGGGAATTCGGTCATTGCCTTGCATGTTTATTGGGCTGCTGGTGTGACAAAATTAAACATTTAGATCTCTTGTCAGCCCTAAGGTTTGTTCCTCTGCAGGAATGAAAGAAAATGTCACCTAAGCATATTCCTGTGTGAGGTATGATTTCTTCTAACTAATAAAATAGGATGCAGTTTCATTTTTTATGGAGAGTGTCATTTAAATACTCATGATAAATTTTATTTCGTGGAGAAATAAATCCTCACATGGAACAACAAACCAGCAAGATTGAAATGTTTATTGCCTAAAAATGCCATGAGTTGGAGGTTTTAGTGTTTTCCATGGTAGCAGTATTTGTTAAATATATCCAAAACCCAACTTTTTTATATAAACTTTTTGGCACTGGGAAAAATAAGAGTTATTTCTGCATTAAAGTAAAAATATTGACTAATTGTGTAATATTTGCTTTTGTAACAATTTAAAAGAGAAAGAAGTAACAGGTTAGTTGGATTTACTTTTAGGCTGGAAGAAAAGTTACCTTCAGTTAATTTTAAGTTATAGAAAACATCTAAAGTTTCACATTTTTTAAAACAATCAGTCATATATTTTTATAGAATGAATCCAATTCATTTGCTTTATACCATATTATTATCTCAATTTAATAGAAAGTTTTCAGTTTAGTAGCAAATGCATATAGACCATAGACAACACAATTTCAAGCCCCTAAAATATAGAATCCTGTATTTTACATTTCTGTATCTTTCAGAACAATGTTTAGCATATTCTATTCACTCCATAACTGCTTGTCCACAGAAACGTATCAGGCATAAAGCTGGTGTCCATATGACCTTGAACTTTATATACCTAAAAGGCAAGGAACTAAAAACCAGAATTAGACATGGCTGTATTACATAGACAAGAAAAATGAGGTGACACATTAAGCCATCATTCCCATTGAGGGCTATATTGACATACTGTATTATTTTAATCTTAATTAAAATAATTGTGCTGCATGTATGCTTTCTTAGCCTTTAATTATCATAAGCTCTTCAAAACCAAAGTGGCAGCATAATAATGCATTCATAATTTATAGTATAAATGGTGGCCCCAGGGAAAATGCGCTGCTATAATTCCCTTGTAGGTCTCTGCTGATGTCACGCTGCTGATGAGAACGCCAATCAACCAGAGGATGAACAGAGAAAGAAAGCAATGGACATGATTTATACTTCTTAAAGTATTAGGCTTTCTTACTTTGCCTTCATGCATCTCAATTACTAGTTGATAGTACTTTTTTCCCCAAACTCGTGTGTGTGTGTGTGTGTGTGTGTGTGTGTGTGTGTGTGTGTAATTTTCTTTTTGTGTGAGTAGTATATAGTGGCACATTTTCCAATCAGGGAAGTCAGCAGGTGACAGGTGAGTTTAAACACTACAGCCCTTAATTATAATTCCAGCTAAATAGCTTGCAAGTAGTTAAAGACAAATGGATATGGCTGAGCTGTGGCGAGGCAGTCAATGACAGGCTCTTCAGAGTTACAGCTAATGTTAATTTTCTCCCCTTCTATGAATATCTTTATTCAGTCTATACTTGATGGTCTACATTTTTGTAAGGGATCAGTGGGGCAGATAATTTAAAATAACAGACAACCCCCTAAATCATTTATATGTGACCTTGAAAAGATTTATAAAATGTGGAGAAAAAGGATTCACATTCTTGATTATTTCTTCATTTAGCTAAAAATTTCGAGTGAGGAGGCCCAGAGAATTCAAAGTCAAATGGAAAAGTGCTAGAATTATCAATTCAGATCATGACTATGTGTCTTGGCCTCAGGTCATTCAGCTTGTTTCTCTAACTGAAAAATCTAGTGCCTGCTTGTTCTTTATTATTTTGCTGATTTATCCTAACCTGAGACCAAATACATGATCATAGGCCAGAAACTCATGGGTCATCTTAATAGCATAGCCAATGGGTGTCTGAACATATGACTTGAAATATTTCATGAATAATATAACATATGAGCATATATTTAAAAAAAATACTCTGAAATTCATTGTTAACTTTGACTACTCAGTATAGGCACATTTTAAAGCTGCTTCTTGCATTTTACTATGAAATAGTGCATTTCTTTAGGAAACCAGTTTTTATTTTTTCTTTTCTATGTTTTAGCTAAATAAAATAAGGAAAATGGTCTATTAATTTAACAGATAGCTTTACTTTAGACACTTATTTTTCTGGGAAATAAGAAACTTACTAATTTCTGTATTTAATCTTGGCTCTAGGCTCACTTTAACATATACTCCACCTAAGGAAGTAGAATAATCATTTTCCCTATAAATGCTTTTAGAAAAAACAGGGTTTTATTTACATATTCATGAAAAACTAAAAAAAACAATTATGTTTAAAGACTAAAAAAAAGCATATGTTTTCTAACCCAGTCATTTCTCATAAATTAGTGTATCTATTTTTTTTCTGGTATAGGGTATTGAACATCAGGGGCATTTTTACCACTGACGTACACTTGCAAACTATTTATTTGTTTATTTATTTATTTATTTATTTATTTATTTATTTATTTTTGTGGTACTGGGAGTGGAACTCAGGGGCTTTGTCTATCTCTGGGCTATACTCCCAGACCTATTTGATACTTTATTCGAAAACAGGGTCTCACTAAGTTGTTGAGAGCCTCACTAAGTAGCTGAGGATGGCTTCAAACCTGTGCGATCCTCCTGTCTCAGCCTCCCAAGTGCAGGGATTACCAGCATATGCCACCAATCCTGGTATATTCCCACTTTGAATGGAAAATAAAATTTAAATGTCTTTTGTTACATAGAATTAATTTCATTGTGTCTATTTTAGAAGTAATATTCAGTTATTGAAAACCATTATATGCCAAAAAATAAAATAAGAAAGTAGAAAAAGAGGCCTACAATTTACCTTGTCCTTAGGAGGAATTCTTTGTAAAACACCCAAATCACATTTTACTCTTTTCTTATTCATCTGTTGATAAATAGCTCACTCTTCAGCCAAATTGTTCAACCCCTTGTTGAACAATTCTGGACTTAGACATTATTCTTAAAACTGAATAAAAATGAGCTTTTCAGTAGCTTCTAGCTATTTTTTTCTAGTGATATACTCTGAGGACCAAAGTGGAATATTTCTGCTGGATATGCCTTAGAAATTTCCTTGAAGTATTTGAAGGATGTTTTTATCACATTCTAAACGTCCTTTTTTTCACGTACATACCACCAAACTCTTCAACATTCATCTTTTTTTCCTGTGCATAAAGATTTAGTGTTTCAATATAGCTAGTGACTAAAGATAGTTGATAGCTTCATCATCCATCACTGCCATTAATAGTTGAATCTTCCAATCTCCTTAAGATATATATTACAATTTTATTAAGATATATATCTTATATGTATATATACATATATATTTCTTATATTCTTTTCTTACTCATTTATTGATAAATAGCTCACTTTTCAGCCAAATTGTTCAACCCCTTGTTGAACAATTTTGGACTTAGACATTATTCCTAAAACTGCATAAAAATGAGCATATATATATATATATATATATATATATGTTTATATATATCTGAATGAATATATATCACTTATTATTCTGGATTTTCTAACATTTTTAATAATCATATGTTTTATGCCAAAGACTAGTAAATAAAAATACCAGAAACTTTTCTTCAGATTTGCATAGATGCTTCAATTCACATGTTTTAATTTCATTTCCTTAATTGCTTCACTCTCTTTAAACTCATAATTCTTCATGTTATTCACAAAATTATCAGGAGAGGATTTATACAATAGTTATAATAATCTGGCCATTTTTGTTTTATTTGTGGCCTATTCCTAAAATGATAGCCTAAGCTACATCTAGGCCAAAGATGAAGTAAGGTGTAGTGGGTCATACCTTACTCCCTGAATATTATGATACCAAGTCATTACTGATTATGTTTAAAGTATATGAAATTTAGTTTCACATTTTAAAAATTGCAAAATAACATTATCTGAAATCTTTCCTGTCAAAAATTTATTTTAGTTTCTGAAAGATGGTCAATAATTGTATTTATAATTATTGAAAGACTCTGTGTTTCTAGCAATGAACAGTATTCTAGAAAATGAGCAGTATGTAAGGCATCTGGGGACTTCCACTATTATCTAAAACTGAGTTTATCCTTTAAAAATAGTTCTCTTAATTATTTCTTACTATTTTGAGAAAATTGAAGTAAAATAGAAATTAAGCAACTATTATCTTCAAACCTCTAATATTTTACTCATTTATTCATCATAATTTTAGCTTTTTTGTTTAACTTTAAGGTAGTCAGCAATAAATAAAACCTAAGAATGCTCTAAAAGTTCACTAGTTTTTTTGTAAATCCTATTGAGAAATTAAGTTTTATTATAGTTTAAACAATTATCATATCACAGAAAATTTTATTATCTTTAAAAATAAAGATCCTTTGTCAAGTTCTCTCCATTATTTTGGCTAAATTCCTTTTTTTTCTTTTTTCTTTTTTTATTTTCTTTTATCACTTGACTTCATTCTTTAAAGCAAAGAATGAGTATACCCAGACCAATATATCAAGCACCTTTATTATTTAAAGTAAAATAAAAGAGAATACCTCCAAAACTTCTATTTGGACAATTGGAACAATCAGTATTACCACAATGGGAATCATTTCTGAACCTGGTACATCCAGTGGAGAAAAGAGAATAAATATATTCTCATAGCAGCAAGCATGTTCAAAGACTCATGGATGAGAAATACTAATGTGTATATGAGGAAACTCAGAGCATCTTACTTTTGCTTAGAGTTTGAGGAAGTAGATCCTCATTACTTGTAGACTGTGTGAAATTGCCTCCTCATTGGCATTTATTTTCAACACCCAAATAAACTCCGGGTCCACTTTTATGGTCTTTCACAAACAGAGGCAGAATGGCAAAGAGTTTGAGTCCTCATTGCCAAGGTTGAACAAGGTGACATTCTCCTCTTTTTCCAGCTCTCAGATTGCAAATGCATTTCCTTTTTACAATCTCCTGAGTGCCAAGCTTGTTGTATCTTTGTGGGGTTTTTATAATTGGTGATTTCATCGCTAAAACCATACGCCAAGCACTGTGATGTAGAGAAGACTCGGCTTTTTGCTTGCAAAGAAAGTTGTAATGTGTCTACTTTTAAAAAATATTTTTTAGTGCACTGCAATTATACATTATAGTGAGGTTCAATGTGATTTTTAAAAAATGCACTCAACTCTTGAAGTAGTTCCTGTCAAACCCAGCCCTCTTCTACCATCCCACAGGTCCCTCTCTCCCTATTATCTAAAGTCGCTTTTGGTTCTTATTTTAATTCTGGCTTCCACATATGAGTTAAAAGAAAAAAAAAAAAACTCTTGTTTTTCTAATACTGGCTGATATCTTTAGCATAATTCTAAGTCTACCCAATTTTCTTTAAATGACATATTTCATTCTTCTTTATGGCTGAGTATAATATGATTGTAAATACCACATTTTCTTTCTCCACTTATCTTTATGGGCACATGGTTTGGATCTATAATTTGGCTATTATGAATTGTGCTGCAGTAAACATATAATTTAGAGGAAAAATACTATATGAGCTTCTTCAAACATTTATATTGCTGTTGGCAATGAATTCAATGTTAATAAATCAATAATGTTAGACGAGAAAAATTTTTGATGTGTATGTAATGTCAGGCTTGAAAATGCTAAAGTCATGTATAGTGCATAGTAAAGCTATAGGAAAGATGGAAAATGGTTAAAAGTTTGTTTCAAGAAATTGAAATTAATTGAAAAAAGCCCAGTGGACAGCACTGTTATGAGGTTAAGACAAATATCTAGTCACATTATTCAGAATCAGAAAAAAATTAGACTCTTCACAACTTGAAAATGACTGTAAAGAAATACAGCATATAAATATTTTAAGGAAATGCCTAACATATAAGGTTGCTTTAAACATATTTATAGATAAAACAATACTAGACTGATAAAAATGTTATGACCAGATATTCAAAGAAAACTAATCTTGTGTTTTGCCATGGAGCAGTAGTTTTATATACACTAACTCAGAGTTCATGGTGACATTTCAAAGACATAACTACTGTGAATGATAATTGCTTGTATATATATGTGTGTATGTGTGTATATATACATAGACATAAACACACACATACACAAAATTACTCAATAAGTTTTATTAACTTTTTGAACATCCAATATTTCATTTTAAAAGAAGTAACAATAACTAATATTAAAGTTTTTAACATGTTTGGAAATTAGAAAATTTTCATGTATATTAAGTTCATGAAACCAGGTTTTGTTGATTTAAAAATATTGTTAACTGGCCATGGTGGTGCACACCTATAATCTCAGCATATAGGAGGTTGAGAGGAGGATCACAGGTACAAGGACAAGCTCAGCAATTTAACAAAATACTCAGCAACCTAGAAAGAAACTATTTTAAAAAAAAAGTACTAGGCATATATCTTAGAGTAGAACTTCCTCAGGTTCAATCCCAAATACTAATAAATAAAAAACATAGATAGATGGATAGACAAAAATAAGAACATTGTTCTAACGGCAAGTAATGAAATGTACTGATATACTTATTTCTCTTGGAGTAGGGATTCTAAGTTTATACTACTTGAAAGAGACCATCATCAGTGCTATACTTGCACAGTGATATTGTACCACAAATTTTGGAATGTTTCAGCTGATTCTCCCTAAAACATCAGAAACATTTAAAAGAGTCAGAGTGGTAAAAGCAAAGCTACTGTTGCTCTTCAAGGACATAGAATAATGGACAAAGTGTCAAAAATAATTACAAGTAATGATGGCACATTCGCATGGGCATTTGAATTCCTCAGTGAGTTTCAAGATCTGACAATGTTTTGTTTTTTCAAGCACCAGGATTTGGGGTCTGGGGCAAGGAGGTCAAGTGTTTAAGGATCCCCTACTGGTTAAGCTGCTGTAAGGCTTCCTTGGTGGATTTACCCTTTGAAACACAAATTGCCTCCATTTAAAGTCTCACATTCTTATTGGCAGCCTGGGCAGTAAAAATTCATCTTGTATTTGTATAAAAATTGACATTAATTTTAGCTAAATATTTCTATCACATTGATTAATATTAACTAGGATTACTTTAATTAACCTACAGACAGTAATTTAATTTTTAATTTGAGATATTACAAATATTTAGCTTGAAATTTTAATTTTATTATTTCTAAGAGGTGAATGCATTTCTTTGGGCTGAACTCTCACAGTTTTTTTTTTTTCAAGTACTTCTGAGAAAAAAAGGATGACATTTATATCATATATTCTTTTATAAAAAATATAGTATCAAGGACAATGTTGATAGATGTGCTTGGCTCTTTTTAGGATTTTATTACTTAACAGATTCCTCTAGCAAGATCCAAATTTAAGATTGATCTTTTCTTGAATTTTTGATAGTGTTTAACACAGTTTCTAAAATTGTACCATGCAGGTTAAAATGTGTAGAACTGGAAAAATTTTTAGAATACTAGATAAGTAAAGTTGATAGAAAATTGATGTAGTGAATAAAATGCTATTTAGCTCTTCAATTAGGCTTTATTACATGATTTAGATTTTTTCTGATAGAAAGCTTAGATTGTTGATTCAATTTTGAACTTATAACTCAGCAAGTATTTTTGTGAATAGAGGACTGATAGAATAATATTGGGGAGAGCATTTATTTACTATGGAATTAAGTTCATTTTGCAGTTAAATTTCTCCTAATATTATATAGAAAGTTTGATAAAAGTTCATATGAATCATTCAGTGCTTCTTTAAAAACAAATTTTTGAAGGGAATAAAACAGAATATTTAGGTTCAGGAATCATTAAGATTCCTTTACTAAGAAAAGTTTGTGATTAAAACTCTGTATCGCATCAATTCTAAGATGCATTTATTTCAAACTCCAAAATTTGAGATGTGTTTGATTATAGATGACATATTATTTACATCTATATTATAATATAATTAAAGTTTCTTCTCCTTAGTGAGACACAAAATAATGGCATCTCCTGTAATTTCTGATTTATTGGCTTAGATGAGATAAAATTAATTTCTGACACTTTTTGGTAGATGAGAGAATTTGTCAACGATATTTCCTATTGTTGAAATTATATGCCATTAGCATTTCTTGAGATCTTACTCTTTCAAAAGTAGTTTTTCAGCCTAGCGTGGTGGTGCATGCTTGTAATCCCAGTGCTTGGAAGGCTGAAGCAGTAAGGATCGCAGATTCAAGAACAGCCTCAGCTACTTAAGGAGGCCTTCTGCAACTTAGTGTGACCTTGTTTTAAAATATAAGAATAAAATAGGGTTGGGAGAGTTACTCTGAGGTAGAATGTCCCTGGGTTCAATTCCCAGTACCACACAAAATAAGTAGTTCTGCAAAGCTATGAGGGAGTGAGTCCTTTATGGTAATTCCTACTATCACATCCAAGACTTCAAAATAACAAGAATTAAGATGTACACTACAGTCAAAATTATTGTTCATATTTATTTTATAAAATGAAATTTTGTAGCAATATAGTGTTTGACTGTTATTTTTATCAACAGGCAGTAGTTTGAGGAAATATGAAAACAAAGTTGTCGCCTATTATTATCTATCAATATTACTTTTTACTAAATATCTTTTTTTTTTTTTTTTGCGGGTCTGGGGATGGAACCCAGGGGCATTTGACCTCTGAGCTACACCTCCTGCCCTATTTTTTATTCTTTATTTTGAAACCGGGTCTCACTGAGTTGCAGAGGGCCTCACTAAGTAGCTGAGGCTGTCGGTGAACCGTGATCCTCCGGTCTCAGCCTCCCAAATGCTGGGATTACAAGCGTGTGCCACCACTCCCGGCACTTTTTACTAAATATCTTGAAGATTGAAGAAATGCTGTGAATCATCACATCAAAATGCTATAGTACTAGGAAGTTAAAAAGGAAAAAAAAATATAGAGAAGAAAAAAAATTAGAATGAGGACAGAACTGACCACAGATGTTAGAGCTTATCCTCTTTGTAACTCAAAACATCAAGATAGTTATAGTAAAATAAATATGCATGTATGTTTGCACACATCCATCCACATACATCCAAACATCAACATTTTAATTTATTAAAATATTAAATATTATATCATGTTACCTATTATTTCTAGATTATATGTACTTTTATGTGATCTTAGATGAAGTACTTCCATGTACTATAAACATATCTGGAGGTCAGCCATAAATCTAAAAAGAATGTACAGTTACTTCCATTCCATTTGACTTATTTTCAATTCTTTTTTTTTTTTTTTTTTTTTTTTTTAGGTCTGGGGATGGAACCCAGGGGCATTCGACCTCTGAGCTACACCTCCTGCCCTATTTTTTATTTTTTATTCTGAAACCGGGTGTCACTGAGTTGCAGAGGGCCTCAACAAGTAGCTGAGGCTGTCCACGAACCACAATCTTAGGTCTCAGCCTCCCGAATTCTGGGATTACAAGCGTGCGCCACCACGCCCGGCTTATTTTCAATTCTTTATATCAAGCCTTAAAGGATTCAGTCATAGCATCAGAAATTGTGATGATGAGAATTATTTACCATATATTTTATTTTAAAGGCCAATATTAATGACCCATTGCTCAAGAATGTTTTTTTAGGATAGTTAATTAGTAATACTGGCAATTTTATTTTACTGTTTCATTGGTCACTGTTGTCATATTATCTTACTGGGGTATAGGATGGTAGAGGCATAAAAGCACAAATCACTCATTTAGTCCTTCCCCAGTTCCCGACATATTCCCTCACCCTCCCTCCTTCTCATGTTCTGCTTGATGTTTGGGTTCATGTGTTTATAAATGTACATCATGCACATTATTGAATATCTCTCCCCCCTCCAGTCTTCCTCAGTTAGGTCACCTTATTTGCCCATCTATGATTTTCCTTCTTCACTTAGAGTTCCTCCTATAACTCTTTCTCTCCCTAGCTGGAACATCAAAAAGTTTTAAATCTCTTTCTTAAATAATAAGTGAAACAATTGAACAGAATGGTAGTAATAGTTTAGATTCTATGTGAATGGATATTTGATGTAAACAATTTTCACCTCTCTCCATCCTCTGTAAGTTGGGAAAACTAATACGTTTCACAGATATTTACCAAGCTTTCCTTGAGATGAATATACTACTGTGAACAAAGGAGACACTCAATAAATATTTTGGGATGAGACAGTAAAGTATCATAAGAGGAATAAAAACTGACTTTTCAAAATTTCATTGACTATGAACAGATATATATGTGTGTATATATATATGTATGTATATATGCATATGGTAGTAGAAAACCTAAATTTGAATTACTAGAAGAGAATATAAATATATTTATAGCATCCATTTTAATTTTTATGTGTTTAAACATGTATTTATATCTATCAAAGTATTTTATATAGCACAGCTATCAAATATTTTATGTATATATGTATTTATGCATACACATGACACATATACACAGATACACATGCACACCCACATATATATATATATATATATATTTGATTAAGGCATATACATATTATTATCATATAATATATATACACATATATGCATATATATGTGTGTGTGTATATATATATATATATATATATATATATATATATATATATATACATGTCTTAATCAAATAACCTTGGTGGTGCTTTGCAACTGATGAGAACATGTTCTTATGTATGTAATTAGTTATTGGCATTAAATGTGCTTTACCTAAGAATAACAAATGTTTTCATCGACTTATGGTGTCCCCTTCTTTTCTCTTTAAATAAAACAAAATCCTTCTCTAACATAATTTTCAAGGATGAGATAAAATTGGCAAAACAAATAAAAGAACCATTTAAGTTCTGAAGGATGCAGGAAACATTAAGAGATCCAGTAACTGAGACTTTAGAATTCAATAACATGCCCATCAGAATGAAACTTCATTGAAAGTTATTTCAAGTAAAAGACACACATGGAGTGAGTAATTGAATAGATGAATTGAATGACAAGAAATATTATTGAGATATCACATGGCACACCTAGGCAGAGTGTATTTATTTGTTCTTCAGAAACCCTTAATCCACCTAGTTTCTTCTTAACTGCTATGTCTTGCCACCTTAGTGAATGAAGTTCAGAATGTTGTGGATTTCAGGTCTTGCAGAGGAAAACAAAATTGCTCAATTAGACTCCGGAGAAAGGTTTCATTTGTCATTGTGAATTACACTGGTCATTGGCTATTCTTAAGGAGGAAAAAGGGAAAGCAACAAGGGATCATGCTCTGTGAGCAGGTCAGATTAAACTAGCCAGATGGGTTCATGGTGTCATATATATTGTAGAAGGGCGAGGAGAAGGAAAAGAATAAAAGGAGCTTTGATAACTGATAACTTAATTATCTGCCACTATCAGTTTGGAAGGGCTTTTAAACATGTCCAAAATGTCTACCAAATTTTCAGCAGGAGTGACAGCAGATTTTTAAGTAAGGATAAAAATGCAGCAGTCTTTCTAGAATAAAACTCTGACAGACTATGATGAATTACCTTATTATACTTGCTCACATGACAAATGTACTTGATCAGTGTTTCTTCCTGGGAATAGTTGAGCTTATCCAGAGGCAAAAGTTGAAAGGAAATGAGAGCTAACTAATAATCCTAAGTGTAATACATCAGCATTTCTATAAAAGTATTGAAGAAAACCTTATCAAGTATAGTTTATGTCAACAGAAAGTACTTTCTATGTTCCCTTGTGATTAGAAGGTTTAGTATGCTTTTTTTAAAGGGGGATTTAGATCATAAAGTTTTAAATATCTTCTTTTACAAATCCTACAAGTTATCTAACTTAAAAAATATCCTATATTATTAAAAGTTATCTAACTTAAAATTATCCTATATACCTTGAGGCCAAGGTTTGGAGGATACAGCTATATATGTAATTATACCCCTTGTACAATTGATTTTATTTATCTATTTTTTTATTTATATATTTATTTATTTATTTATTTATTTATTTATTTATTTATTTTTATGGTACTGGCATTCCTGGAAACCCTTCTACTTCCTGGCTACACTCCCAAACCTATTTTTTTATATTTTTATTTGAAAACCACGCCCGGCTTATCTATTATTTTAAATCAGAGAAATGCAAATCAAAATAACATTGAGATTCCATCTAACTCCAGTTAGAATGACAATCATCAACTATACAGTAATTAATGCTAGAGAATGTGGGGAAATAAGAACCATTATACACTGTTGGTGAGATATAAATTAGTACAGCTGCTATGGAAATCACTATGGAGGCTCCTTAAAAACCTACAAATGGAAGCTGGACATGGTGGTGCACGCTTGTAATCCCAGCATTTGGGAGGCTGAGACCTGGAGGATCGCGGTTCGCAGACAGCCTCAGCTATTTAGTGAGGCCCTCTGCAACTCAGTGAGACCCTGTTTCAAAACAAAGAATTAAAAAAATAGGACAGGGGGTGTAGCTCAGAGGTCAAATGCCCCTGGGTTCCATCCCCAGACCTGAAAAAAAAAAAAAAAAAAAAAAAAAAAACTGCAAATGGGATTACTGCGTGACCTAGCCACACCACTTTTGGGAATTTTCCCAAAGCATTCGAAATCAGATGACTAAAGCAACACATGCATTTTTATGTTTATAGTAACCCACTTTACAATAGCCAAATTATGGAACCAACCTAGGTATCTGTCAAGAGACAAATAGTTTAAGAAATTATGGTATATACCCACAATACAACTCTACAGAACTAAAAAAAAAAAAAAAACAACAACAAAAAAAGAACACAATCATGTCATTTGCAGGAAAATGGATGGAACTCTAGAATACTATCCCTAGTGAGATTTAACCACACACAGAAAGCAAAGGACTATATATTTTTACTCATATATGGAAGCTAGATTGGAACTGGGAAACAAAGAGGACTTCAGATAAATAAGGGAAAACACTTAGTAGAATGGGGGGCTAATCTCCAGAGAGAGATGGGAGAAGTAAGGGTGGATTTGGTGATGGAGACTATCCAAATAATTCTTTGTTGCTGCATGAAGTTATCTGTATTGATATAAAGACTAACCATGGGGAAAAGTCTAGTGTGGCGGGAGCTGGAAGGAAACGCAAGGAATGCCTTGTGAGTGTATGTATTTCTCACTCTGAACCTCTCTATGGTGTATAATTACAATGCGCCAATAAAAGAAAGTGAGAATGAGAAAAATAATGGAAGAAAACTGATACATTTCTAAAAATATTTAAGTACCCAATAATAAATTTCTTAAATTTGTTTAAAGAAACAATCATTACTTTATTTCTAGATTTTATTTAACCATATTATTCCTGGATTCACATAATGTTTTTTCTGTTAAAAACTATGTGGAAAAACCAAAAGGCATTTTTCAAAATGGTTGCATTAATTTTCATGTCATTATTTAAGAATGGATTGTAAGTATGCCTTTTGGGTTGGGTTTCACAATTTTAAATAAAGCATGCTGTAATGCAAAACTTTTTTTTTTTTTTTGGTGGTACTGGGTGTCCGGGAAACCCTTCTACCTCCGGGCTACACTCGCAGACACCTATATTTTCTATTTTTATTTGGAAACAGGGTCTCTTAAGCCAGTAAGGCTGGTTTCGAACCTGCGCGATCGTCCTGTCTCCACCTCCCAAGCTCGGGGATTACAAGCCTGTGCCACCACGCCCAGCAATGCAAAACTTTTTGATCACTACTTAGAAATTAATGGTAGAAAGTTAGATCTCATTATTTTGGGAATTTCCTTTCTTCTTTCCATATAAACATAAAACAAACTAGATAGTGCTGGCATCATTTTTATTCTTTGAAGAAATTGTGCCTGGTAAGTAATTTATTTTTATTTTTTTAGACAACACATTTGTAGTTGAACACATAATTGAGCATTTTACACATCATCTTACATTTCTCCATATAACTATTTGGGTAATTAGAGTTAATCAGGTCAAATGATGAATATGCAAACAGGTCCTTAATGTTCTGCCACTTTTACCTTCAAAATAAGTGTAACATGTCCAGATGGTGAGTGGCATAGGGTGATCTAGCTAAAAAACTGTCAGTGCCACCTAGGCAACACACATGCTCACTGAAATTTACTTTTCAAAATATGTTCATAAGTAGCATGACTAGTGACTATGTTCTGGAATCTACAAACATTCTGTCCTATGTTTCATGCATCTTGTTTAAGTGCAGTGTGCTTAAGCAGAGTATACTATATGTGAATTAAGAGCTGTAGGGTGATTTTAAACTCATATTGTGATGTATTAATGAGTCATATATCAACTGGAATACTTATGACCAGCACTTAAAAAAAAACAGAATAGCCAGGTATAGTGACACATGCTTATAATCTCTGTAATTTGGGAGGATTTTAGGTTTTAAAAATTCAGCAATTCAGCAAGACTACAATTTAAAAAAAAAAAAAAGGGCAGGAGGTGTCCCTGGATTTAGTCCCCAGGACAAAAAAGAAGAGGGAAGAATACAATATAAAGTATCAAAATAATTATTTTATGAATTTTGCATGTTAGCATATATTTACATATAAAAGTGTGTTCACAGGGTCACATCACATACCTTCAGTGTAGACTGCATTCATAGACTAAACGATGCTGTTACAGTGATTAGGAGAGAAATCAATGATTAACACAGTAACAGGAAGTCAATGAAAACAAAGTATGAGACCTTAGAACAAGATGAGGAGTTTTAAAAACTGCAGAAAAATGGCTTCTAATAAGGTGAAGAAAATGTCACACTTAGTGTGGTCTGACATCGATGTGTTTCATCCTTGGTTACAGAAGTTTCCAGGTGGTTAGACCATGTGGTCAAGTTACAAAACCTCTACCATAGTGTAGTACTCATGGTGACTTTTATTTCTACTTTTTTATCTTTCTTGTCATGATTCAGCAGATGATTTTGTAGGGTTTGAGAATATCCATATATCAGCTATTATAAATTAATAAATTATGCATGTGTATCTATGTTCATAGCTGCACAATTCACAACAGCCAAACTATGGAATCAGCCAAGATGTCCATCAACAGATGAATGGATTACAAAACTGTGGGATATGTACACAATGGAATTTTACTCAGCCATCAAAAAAACCTCAATTACATCATTTTCAGGGAAATGGATGGAACTGGAGGACATTATGCTAAGTGAGATTAGTCAATCACAAAAAATAAGAAATCAGATGCTTTCCCTAATATGTGAGAGTTAGGGAGAAATGGGTCATAGGAGGAACTCTAGATGAAAAAGGAAATCCTATGGAGGAGCAAACAAGACAACCTAATGGAGGAGAAAGGAGGGGGAAGAGGAAAATCTCTAAAACACACAATGTACCTAAACATATCAAAGTCAATCACTAAGCCAAGCAAGGGAAGGAGGGACAGGGAGGGAATGGGGTAGGGGTTAAATCAGTGATGTGTACATGTCTGCACACACAAGTTTTTTACCCCAATATGATGTTTGAATATAATGCACCAATAAAAATTTTAAAAATAAATTAATGAATTAAAGGGGTACTTCTTGGTACACAGTATAAAAATTGGATTAATAGACTTTTTTTATAATGCATTACATTCTATGGATATAAATACCACTCAAGGAGAAAAATATGGAAACAATTAGCACAATCACACAGATACACAGTGAAAGTATTGGAAACTTTAATATTTAGTAATTAATTTGGCATCCTCTTTCAACAAGTTATATGTTAGCTCTAGTCAAACAGCAACTAAAGATCTCTGACATTTTTGGTTTTGTTTTTTAGATCTTTTTTAACTTTAGCCTGTTAATCTGACCTTTTTTCTCTAAAATTTAACTCTTCTCTTATCCCACATATTCACAATGCTTATGTTCTCTTGACTTTTACAGTAAAATGTGCTCCATTTTTTTTCACTTGAGATGAATGACATATTTTTGGTAATATTTATGTAATTTATAGTACCAGCACAGAAGTATACAATATAGTCAACTATTCCTCTGGCATTATTTTTCTTAGCATCACCGCTTTGTACTTGTTATTTTGTACACATAGTATCTAAAGTTGAGAGAGAAGAGCAACAATTTCTAACTGAATGAGTATACTTGGACCTCAGTATTCCTTCCTTCACACTGTTTGTTTTGTTCTGCTTAATTTAGCTGATCCTTAACTTGTAACTCTCAAAGTCGGGGGAAAGTCAAATTCAGAGAAGATCTAACTGATATAAACAAGTTTGACCAGCCCCAATGATGTGAATAAGTTTGACATCTATTTAAAATGTACGAAGTGGAACCAGGATATGCAACAGTAGCTTTCCAGCCTTAGTCCTGATCTTTTTCAATAACAGCAAGTCAAAATTCAGCAGCATAGGTTGCAATATAAAATGAACATAGCAGAAATTTACAGAGAAATAATTGTTTCAATTTTAATTAAAAATTTTTCCTGTTATTATTATTATTATTATTATTATTATTATTATTATTATTATTATTATTATTATTATTTGGTGGTACTGGGTTCCTGGAAGACCTTCTATCTCTGGGCTACACTCCCAGACCTATTTTTTTTATTTTTGGAAACAGGGTCTCTTAAGCCAGCATGGCTGGCTTAGAACCTGCGCGATCCTCTTGTCTCTGCCTTCCAAGCGCAGGGATTACAAGCGTGCGCCACCACGCCCAGCTTTCCTGTTATTTAATCTGCAATCTTTTTGAGTTTTGTGTTTTTTGGTTTACATTATATTTTGACTAACATATTTCATAAAGATGAAATATTGGTGTCATTGTTTTATTATACCACGATTAGTCTTTCTTTTTCATTCCTTTATTAGTGCATTATAATTATATATTGTAATGAGATTCAATGTGATTAAATATATATATATATATACACTTGGTTTTTGGTATATTTCATGCACATTTTAACCCACTCCCTCCTTTGACATGCTAATGAAATTATAGTAATACCTTCATATATTACCACAGTATTGTTTGAACTGTTTCATCAGAGTAAAATTATCATGATAGAATTGAGTACCAAAATATATTTCAATCATAACAAACTTAAACTTAGATGTGACAACACTTAACTTCTTTGACTTAAAACTCTTTCCACATAATTACTTAACCAAAACGACATTTGTAAGTATAAAACACATTAATTACACTAGTAAGACATGTATAAAGGTAACTAAGATGATTTATTTCCAAGCTTACATTTGAATCATGTTATGCAAGTGTTGTCAATTTATTTTTTCCTTTGGTAAGGATTCTATTCTTCCTTTATTCTTTTTTAAAAAATATGAGTAAAATGAAAAATATCTTTGTTATGAAAAATTTTATACTCAAACATTTAAAATCCACGATTTGTTACTTTACATGCTTTGCTCCTCCATTAGGCAATCATCTTCAAGAATAAAATCTTTGTCAACATATTTGTCTTCATAGCTCTAAGGACTCTGACAGTATTTAAATGAGTGAGGGAAATAAAGATAATAGATTCTTTCTTATTTCTCAGCAATATATGTATAGATTTGTATATATCAATAGCTTTTCATGATCTTTAAAGTATATTGAAGAAATGTAATGAATATATCTGTCTCTCATGGATAATCTAATCAATTTTAAACTTAAGATATTATCCAGGTCAGTAATTACAGATACAATTTTCTAACATTTTTAAAAGATTCAGTTACCATTTAACTGAGTTATAAGTTATAGATGTCTGTTGAATTTTGTCCTGGATTTATAATTTGGCTCCTACTAATCTGTGCTGAGTTTCACTAACAATAGTAATGATTTCTCACCTTTCTCAATGTCTCATTGTGAAAAATATTTAGAGATTATCTAATGCAACTGTCTTCAAAATAGATTAGGAAAGAAATACAGGGAAAAAGGTAAAAATGTTAGATTTTTCTTCATGGCCCCTTCATTTCAGGCTTCCAATGAGTATATATTGCTTTTTGTATTGAACATATATTGCTCCTTGGACATTTGTTAACTGTTGTTTCTCTCCGTACCCACACTATCATGAGTTGATACATTATATACTCTAGGACCTTTGGAGTTTTTATTTTCTAAAGATCCAGTACCAGTAGTCACCAAATTACACCCCTTTATAGGAACAGTTTGCTGACCTCTGGTTTAAGGAGAACATGCTTTAATTATTGCATATTATATGAAGAGAAAAACAGTTTAGTCATACATAAGCAAGTTTATTAGAAAACTTGGCACAAAAACAGTGTGCTTGCTTCAAATAGATAAATCAAATGTCAAATTCAAATTACATGGAACTCGTACCTGAGAAAAGTTAGAGTGACAGTAGAAACTTTAATTAAAATGAAAAGGAAGAGCACTGGAATGAAAGAAATTCAAAAGAGAAAATAAAACAATGTGGACTGATTTTCAACTGGTATCTCCTTATTTGAGAATGTAAGTTCAGTGGGAAGTAGAGGAATACACAACAAAAAATCCTTTGGTCTTCTTTTGAACTTAATAGGAGGTGACTTACCTTCTTTAGTTGGAGCTTTGAGAGATTTTAATGTCTCAGTGCAAAGTTGGAAAAGAGCTGCTGAGCAGAGTAATTCTCTGAATGGAAATTAAGGGCTTTATCCTGAAAGAATATTAATGTCTGTGTGTGCCTGTGTGTGCTCATGTGTGTGCGTTGAGGTGTGTGTGCAAATGTTTAGTGGAAAGAGTGGGCTAGAGGTAAATATCCAAATAAAGCCCATTTTAAAAATTTTAACATTATATATCTAAATGTCACAATAATTATTTGACTATGTTAAATTGTATTTTAATTGATGTTTCCATAAAGGGTGGGTTTATTTTAAAAGTGAGAAAAAAGGAAGGCTGATCTTTAAGTAAAGTGAAAGAACATTAGACTAGAAATTAAAAGCTTAGTGACCCAAACGAAGTCATTCTAAGCTCCAGTGTTTCACATTAAGATGCAAGGACTCAACTAGAATATATCTAAAATTTCTTCCAGAGCCAGGCTTGGTGGCATGCTTGTAATCCCAATACTTGGGAGGCTGAGACAGGAGGATCATGGTTCTTGAACAGCCTCAGCTACTTAGTGAGGCCATCTGCAACTTAGTGAGAACTTGTTTCAAAATAAAAAATAGGGCTGGGGGTGTATCTTGGAGGTAGAATGCCCCTGGGTTCCATTCCAGTACTGCAAAAAAACTAAACTTTCTTCCAGTCTTAATGTATGTGTATGTCTAAGCTTCCAAAACCCCGTGTGCGTGTGGTGGGGCTTATACAATGAAATGTAACAAGGGATAGTGGGAGTCAAAACAACTACTGAGTAGATAGTGTCAGGCAACAGAGCAAGTGGGAAATATGATCTTCAGTGGTATCAATATCATTTTCATTGTTCAAACAACATGGAAGTGTATATCCTGGAAGGATATTGGAGTTTGGTGAGAAAACTGATACACTATTTAGCTTCTTCAGTGACTGCCTTTCAAACAATAGGTACTGATGCAATAGATTACATGTTTAACAGATTCAAGTTACATAAGTTGTTTTTAGCTTTTAAATATTATATCTCATGTCTATAATATGAATTTAATTGTGGTTTTCATCCCTGTGGGCAGAAATAGTCTTTACTGCAGTAAATATGTGGGTTTAGTAGCAACACCATAGATTGCAGAATTGTGGAATGTGACAGAAATACATAACTGTATCAGAAATGAACTAAGGTCTGTCTATAAATAAGCTTATGACTCCAGACAATAGACTGACAGTTAAAATCATACTGTGTCCTGAACATAGTCTAGACATCAGGCCACATTAAAATTAAAATTAAAATACTTTATCCATGTAATGATGCACTCCAAAAATACATATAGTAGTTAGCTTATTATAAAATAATGGGAGAATTTTCTTATATTAAAATATCACAGAGTGCCAATCTTTCTATAATTATGGTAATAATTTAGAATGTGCCCTCTCACAAGAATCTAGGACAGTCTACAAATAATAAACAAAAATAAAGCAATCTGGGCTTACTGCCCAGATTATCTCAAATATGTATAATGGAGCAAAGAAAGAAAATAAATACTTTTAAGCACATCTGACTCCATGGAGGGGGGAAATGGAATAGTAATTGGTCAAAATCATGGTAAAAATAATTATAGACTGCTCATGAATTTCTTTTATAAGAACTATGTGTATCTTGGAGTACTTTTTTCTTCTTTAGAATTCTACTGAAGTCCCTTTGAGATAAATACAAAGGAGACAAAAGAAACAAAGGAAACTACCTGCACTTCCACCATTTCCTGGTAGCAGAAATACAACTCAAAGAAACGGAAATTTACCTAAAATGTGCAAATCTCTCTTAACTGTGCTAATTGGAAAATCAGCACATTCTAATTAGAAATTCCATTTCTCAAAAGAGACATTATGTAAAATGAATTACACTTTTATTGGTAAATAGCAACTTAGAGTTATTGTTTTGCATGCCTAAAATTGCCAAAAATGACTCCTTAACGTCCTATTGATGTGGTATTCCAGTTTATTGAACCACAAAACACTGTTGCTTTTTTCAGTTTTAATTTAAAAAAAAAGTCTATTGAAACTTTGGGGGTTTTTTTAGCTTTACCAAGTAAAAGCACAATGAACAACCAAAGGAGGCAACACACACTGTGTATTCAATATTCAATTTCTGTGGATTTTATTGGATAATAACTTACTAATATTTTTATTTTTATATGATTAGTTCAGTTCTTTCATTCATTTATTTATTCTATACAAACATACTGAATTCCTACATAATATTGTACTAGATTTTCTAGTAAAAATGGTATAGCTTTTGACCTTAAGGAACTAAAACTGGTGGACATAAGGTTATAGAATCTAATGAAAGCTCATGGCCTGTAGTATAGAATATCACACATACACACACACACACACACACACACACACACACACATTTCTAATGAATATATAAGAATAAGCAGTGAATAATGTATAAATGTAATTATATTAAGGATTTAAGTATATTCTTTCTCATAACTTCTATAAGGTAATATGCTGATGATGAAATTTGGGATGCCTAACCTCATCCTTCAGGTGATACAAACTTCCTCTTATGATCACACCTTTGTCAGGGGGTGTAGCTCAGTGATAGAGTACTTGTCTAGCATATGTGAGGTTCCAGTTTTAGTCCTCAGATCCTCAAAGAAAACAAATTAGAAGACCCCTCACATCTCATCCATAAAAGGGGACCAGGTTCCCTATAGTTTGGAGTGCCTTTATCATAACTGGAGGTGCGTGGCAAGGAAAGAATATACCCATGTTTAAATATTATAAGAGATTTTTAAGAAAATATCAGTGCTTTAATTATGTAGCTTTTCATTTTGATTTTTTAATGCAGGGTAGAAAAAGTGGCATTTCTATTCTTATCATAGTCTCGCAATTGTGCTTGTGATTCATAGACAGCATAATTCTTTAGACACTTCATTATGGCTGAACCTGATTCTAAGCAGAACTGCAATGTAAAATCTCCCAGGCAGGTAAATGTGGATAGCATGATTGATTCTGTAGTGGAACTGGGAACAATGCATTTGTAGTAAGGATGTTGCTAGGATCTTCTGGGAAGTAATACAATCACACCAAACCCTTTGTTGACATATTTTTAAATTTGATTCATTGTATGCTGGTGGCAGAAAAGAACTGACAAAAATAGCTATCTTCAACTCAATAAAGATATACTTACTGCCAAAGCACCAGAAAAGTTCTTTTTGCCAATGCAGTTTTGGAAACAACTTACTCTGTTTGATTTTGTCACAACCATAAAGACCTTGGAGCTGGGAAGGAAAATAGAGGTTTGAATGAGAACCGTGATTATCATCTACCATGACTCATTTTGTCCTCTAAAAACTATGAAAACATATCCCTTTGAAACTAACAGTATGTTTTCTTTCTTTCTTTTTTAGGTAAGCACATTAATCATTCCTGTATAGTCAGACTACATCAAGGTAAAACAAAAAAAACAGTATATTTATATTTCCCAATGATATTTTATGTGTAAATATATATGAAATTTTGGAAAATGTGGTAAAAATCAAAATTATTTGGAAAACTAAGGACTGAAAATACCCGTAGAAAATACCCATGTTCAGGCTTTTTGTCTCTTTATCCAAAAAGTTTTAAGAATATTTGCTAACTGTTTATTTTATTACGGCATGTTTCATTCTTTAAATCTATCAGAAAAGATAAACACAGAACTATTTTGTTATCAATATGTAAATGAATATTTCTTGTAATACATGTTGAATTTAAAATGAATTGAATTATAACAGAAAATATTTTGAAATATTAGAAAATATTTCTTATACTTGTTATTTGTAAAGTATATAAAGTTTGTAAATATAATACATATGATGCAAATTGAGTAATAATAGATAATATTTATCATTATGAAGAGTAGTTATCAACACATATGGAATAAACTTCCTTGGAAAATGAGGTAATCATTTTCCTAGGAGAAATATGACTGGTTTATACAATTCATAGTATTGTTTTTCCCTATAATAAATTAAAACAAAGTTAAATATGCTATTTTTGTATTCACAATTGGGGGAAATGGCCAAATTTAATCATAGTTATGTGGAATCATAAGTTCTAACACTTTTTAGAAATACAGAAAAAAATTAACTGTATTCTAGGAAATATTTATTCTCTTTTCAAAATTAAGGGTGCTTACAGTTTTATTAAATTTATCTTGCTTCTTTGACCTTTGATATGGGAGGACAATAGAACTCCAGTTTTCAGGATCATAGTCTGGCATTATATTATGCAGTAAAAGCAGGCATTTTTAGATACACATATCCAAAATTTGTTCCTTTTGAAACAAAGGCAACAAATTGATGGCTAAAGAACCTACATTGCTTCAGCATTTAGTCCGCGTGAGCTCTTACAGTGCTGGAAAGGGAGGTAGAAGCTCATTATCTCAAAAAAACACAAAGTACTTTTAATTATAAGAAGAGCCTTCATCATTCATTTATAATGGTTTGAAAGTAAATAATGTTCTAATTGATATAGCAAGGGTGTTCTCTTTCCTCCCAATGAACACTTGAACCTTATCTTACATAAGTAGAGAGGCTGAAATTTGCTTTCATTTTATAATAATTGTGCTGAAAGATATAATTTATTTTTCTACATGTGATAATGTGACACTGATTTTAAATGAAAAATCAATGTAAGTGTGATATAGCTAAGTCACTACAACAGAGGAGGACTGAGGAGGGGGACACATTGTTGTCTGGGTTCTGTTTTACTATCCCTTTTTCTGTTTGTCTTTCCTTAATGTGAGATCTTAAGTCTCTATGAATGATGTTTTTTGTTTTAATTAGGAAGTAATATTTAATGAATTAGTTCATCCCTCTTTCTGTTAGTGCAGACAAATGACAGTGAGACAAGCAGGTATGAAAGCAGTTCTAAAGGTTTGGCAGTTGCTTCTCTGGAAAGCCTTAACAATATCTATTTTGGTCAGTTTTGTAAATATATTTGAAATCATATATTTAAGTAAAAAATTTTCTTTCATCCCAAAATGTGTTTGGTAAATAAAAAAATTCAAAAATTTTGTCAATGTCCCCCCTATTTATAATGGAAATAAGATGTGATTTTGAAAAAAAAAATATCTATCAGAAACTACTCTGTGACCACAAAATGAAATAATTTAAACTTGTGGTCCATATGCAAAACTTGAATTATAGAAATCTCAAACAGAAAAATTTTAGTTTTGAAGTTTTATAGAAAAGTATTATTTTTAAATCTATGAAAATAGTTATTTGTTTTGCTATAGAATTAGAAATTAAAATTTTATTTGATTACTATAAATCATGCCACCTATGAGGGTTCATTGCAGTAAATCACCTAATAAGATACTATTATAGTAAAAGATATATAGGTGCAGGTAATTTAACCAAAATAAACTAAAATGAAAGCAAAACAAAAAATCCCAACAATGACAAAATATCTTTAACTATTTTATGTATCAAGTCATTGTCATTTGATAGTTTTCTTTAAATAAGAAGCAGGGGGAACAAAAGCTGGCACTGACTGTTATTTGGATTCCAACTAATTGGTACTTTACTTAATGTATTCTTTTCAGGCTATGTAATATACATCCTCTGTCCATTTGAGGCTATTCTTTGAATGAACACAACAATAACATTATGAGTCTAAGATTAATAGTTATTTGATTTAGCAACATCTGTTGTTGTTTGATGTACTCCAAGCAGATGCTCTTCTTGAAATTCAACACACAATTTGATTTACTCTCATGACATATAAACTTAGCAGAAGAATGCCACTGCTATTTAGGTATAAGAATTAGAATTAACAGTTGTATGTGTCTTTGTTCAAACAAATGTCTATAGACTGGGTCAAACATCATTAACTTTTATAAGAATGACAATGGACAAACTCTTTGAATCTCTTACTCAATAAACTGACACAGAGCTCTTTCATGTTTCAGGGCACCTAGAGTCATATTTTCAATTAGCAATTCTTTCTTTTAAAGCTCATAGAGAATTAATAAAAGCACAGCAATATACATTATCAGAATGATGTTCTTTTCTACGTTTGTCATTGTATTTCAAACCTGTCACAATAAACAGAGCTGTAACAAGAAAAATACCCAGAGACAGACACTAGTGTTTATTTGATTCTCTATGCACGTTTTGTAATATGCTGCAACACAATAAAAAGGTAATGTAATTGTAACTGATCACTGTTTCATGGTTTATATGGGGGCACATGGATATTTAGGAAAAATATAAGAAGGATCGCACTAAAGATTTGCAAATTCTTATAAAATGTTTTCTGGGCAGAAAAACATCAATGGAAACCAACTAAATGTGTGTTTGACCTAGGAAGGGTATAACAATTATATAATACTATAATAGAGATTACATGTATTATAATTCTAAAAAGATTTTGATGTCCTGTAATGAAATATGCATCTGATTTCCTTTTTCTAAGAAAGTCTCCTGTTCAGTGTTAACAATCCAATGATATCTTGTGACCTTTTCTATGCAAATATGAACAATTTGGTTATCACAATCTCTCATGCATTGCCCTTAAAGGGACATTCTTAATTGCTTTTATAGTTTCAATTTTATTTTAACTTCCATTACCTGTACTATCTTCTTTGAAGCTTGAAATTATACACACACACACACACACACACACATATATATATATATATATATATTTTTTTTTTTTTACCATTTTCTCCCTTTATTTTGGTAAGCAATGATGTACTTTTCTACCAAATTTCTAGGGAATTTCATACAACATAGACATGACTAATTTAATATAATAAAGGACAATTTGATTTCATTATTCTACTAATCATATTCACTGAAGGAGAAGAATATCTTCATTTTTCTACAGATGCAATTCAAAGACATACTGTTTTAGTGCATATGAAAGCAAAATAATGGCATCATAATAGAATACACACTTTAGATATTTACTTGGTTGGTTGCTTCTATGTACTGTCTCACCTGGTTTCTTATTAGCTCAGTTCCTTTGTGTTCAGTAGATAAACATCCATTGCAGGGATGACCTAGAAATAAAAGCTCTATCCTTAGTCTACACACTATGGTACAATAAAAGCCACTGACCCCATTTAGGTTATCCTTGGAGAGAGAGAATGAGATTAGTTAACAAAGGTGATGTGAGCATTTGGATCTTTTTCCTTCTAATGAAATGTTCCTTTAGGACAGCCCAAATATATCATGTCTTCCTTAAAGTCAATTATATTTTTTAAAATGTTTCTATCTTCACTGATTTAAGAGGAAATGACAATGGCCATTTCCTTATTCTAAAAACAAGGCAATTTAGTCTTTGTGCCTCTGTAATTAGAAAATGGAGGCCATCTTATATTTTACAAACTTTTCATCTTCTTTATAGAAAGAAAATCAAATAAAACTTTACTAGCAAGTGTTTAAGTTTCACATGGACAGTGGATGCTCACTCAGAAAAAATAAAATTAATCATATTCACGATCATTCTACCTTTCAAGGTACATTCTTCAAATGTTTGAGGCTTTTATGTGAATAAGTTTTGGCTACATTTAGGCAACGTCATTAAAAATTTCTAAATTCTGATCTCATCTTCCATTTTCTGTTGTGAACTCCTTATACCTAGTGCAGGGTGAACTGCATTTTTAGGCAATTGTGCATTCCTCTATTGCTATTCATAGGTTGATTTGTTAGATTCTTTTTTTTTTATGGTAGTGGGAATTGAACCTAGAAGAATTTTACCTCTGAGCTACGTCTCTAGACCAATTTTATTTCTTATTTGAAAACGGTCTTACTAGGTTGCTGAGAACCTCACTAGATTGCTGAGTCTGTCCTTGAACCTATGTTCCTCCAATCTCACCCTCCCAAGTACTAGGATTACAAACATGTACCACCACACCTGGCTTTGATTTGTCGATTCTTATAGAGAAAAGCTCTGTATTTGTGCCCAACTTCATATAATAAAAAACAATGGACTTCCACTAATTATTGAGTAAAAAGTTATTTTTGCCTCTTCTTAAATGAACCAAGGCAATGTAGGCAGGTCATAGGTAGCTAGGTAGATGGAAAGTCATTAGTTCCTTTAAAAATAATAGATGATTCAGTCTATTAGATTAACAGATTTTGAAACTATAACCATTATTACTTTAGTCTTAATAAACAATTGCTTTATTTTATTCTTGTAGAATCTGTGCCTGTTTAGTTTTACAAAGGACTTAATATAAAACTCATTTTTAGAAAAGTTACGATCCTTTTATAGGTCTATAATTTATTAGACATGTAAGAAACATGGAGCAATTAGGAAATTAATTTCTAAATGAATAAATATATTTTAAAAAATTCTACCTCTAACCAGGTGTGCTGGAACATGCTGGTAAGCCCAGTATTTGAGAGGCTGAAACAGAATAATTACAAATTAGTGGCCAGCCTCAGCAACTTAGTGAGACCCACTGTAATTTAGCAAGACCCTGTTTCAAAATAAAAATGGGGGGGTGGGGCTGTAAAATGGCTTAGAGTTAGAAAGTCCCTAGGTTCAATCCCCAATAACACACACACACACACACACACACACACACACACACCCTGCCTCCAAAATTATACCTTTTGACTACTTCTTTTAATTTGACATTAGCAACTGAATAAATACAAAGATAAATTAATGAAGTAAGTGTAGTAAAGCTTGTATTTTACTCAAACCCAAACTTTTACCTTCAATTTTTAACTTATATTGCTGAATACTTCTATCCTATTATTCCTTTCAAGTATTTCTCATAAGTGCTCATGCAAAATAATTTAACAATGCATTAGTATATAGATAACTGCAGCACTCTAACTAGTCTAAATTCAAAAGAATGATGTTGGGATTCTCCGATGGGATCACATATAATTACTTGGTCTCTTAGATCAAGAAATAGACTATTTTGACTCTGCGGATGTGAGGGATTTTTAAATACTTATATTGAAATATCAACTTCCTTGTTTCCTCTCTCTTCCTCTCTTGCTTCCTCCTTTTGTCCTTTTCTCCTTCCTTCCTTCCTTCCTTCCTTTGCATTGAAACCAGGGGCAATCTACCTCTGAGCTATACCCCAGTTTTTTTTTTTTTTAATTATTATCTTAAAACAGGGCTGAGGCTGACTTCAAGTCCACGATTCTCCTGTCTTAGCCTCCCCAGTACTGGGATCAGAGATGTGTACCACCATGTTGGGCCCCATTTTATTTTTTTTCATGCATATTTTAGGCAAGTAAAGAAAAAAAAAAGCTTACTATAATATTAATTCTTGCTGCTTCCACTACTTGTGACTATCTGTAATTCTCCAAATTTTGTATTTCAAATGAATTTGGTTTTTTTTCTTTTTTTAAGAACACAGATTTTTAAAATACTATGAAATTATTTTCAATAAGTATCCACAGTCTTTGACACTTTTTTGGTTGCCATCATCAATGAAAATCCACTTCAGTGCATATGTTCAGTCAAACCATATGTTCAGTCTCAAATGAAAACATACCTTTTGCATTTCAGCCTAAATTGTTCACTTATTTTGTATCAGGAAACTTGGGCTTCCAATATTATTAGAATTATATTTTTATTCATGATTTTTACAACATGAAAAACAAGCCTGGGCTTGACTCTAAAGTCTACTTCTTGTATATTTTGTTTTCTTTTTTAGCTGCACAGTAATACAGACAGAATCAAAGATATTTTCCAAACACTTCTCTATTCCTTTTATCAAAATGTATTTAGCTATCTACAATACTAAAAAAAAAAAATAATTTAGAAAGCAGTGTAAATATTACCTGCACCCAATTTTACAATAGTGAACAGATTAATATCACTGAGACAAATACTATTTCTCACTTACTACTGAAGTGCTGACTCAACCACTGGTTCAAGTTACTTTATTTTGAAGAGAGGAGTTGATTTGTGATATGTCTTTAATGCTTTCATTTGTATTTTTGGTAACACTCCTTTTACAGTTGTGAGCACACTTTCTTCTTAAGGATTTTGAAGGACAAATGCATGCCTAGAGGACACAATTCCACTATATTTTCTGGCACTAATCAAAAATTAACTTTCATTCACTTTGCAGTATCATTGCATTATTTCTGTCTGAGCCATCAACAAATTTAACTTATATTTCTACCAACATTCTGTTTAAAATGCCCTAGGGTTTTTTTTTTTTCTTTCTATTAATGGCCTGAAAGTAAGTCAGCCTCTCTACCCATTATAAAATTTCTGAAGGTGGCGTCACATTTTTACTTGTTATAGCTGCATGATCCTCCCAGTTACCTATATCTGTATTAGTCTTTCTCCTATGGTCGCTAAAACACTGTTATCACAGTATTGTCGTAGATCAGCAAAGACATTCATTCTTCCTGAGTTCTAGGGGCCAGAATGATGAAATAAGTAACACTGGGCAAAAATCAAAGTATCAGCTGGGTCCTGCTCCCTCTGGGGGTTTTAGGGATGAATCTGTTCATTGCTGCTTCCAATATCTGGTGGCTGCTCACTTTCTTACAGGTCAATCACTTCAACCCCTGCCTCCATCACCTTTCTCTCTCTCTCTCTCTCTCTCTCTCTCTCTCTCTCTCTCTCTCTCTCTCTCTCTCTCACACACACACACACACACACACACACACACACACACACACACACACACTGTGATGGCATGCAAAGCCAACCCATAAAATCTAGAATATTCTCTCCATTTTCTGATCCGCAGTTTGGACACTTAGACCAGAACTTTTTATTTCCCTCAGCAAAACTATTTTTGTCTTTTAAGTTTCAGAAATTACCTTCTGATTTTCTTTTGGGACATCTTTTAGTATACTAAGTTACCCATTTTTTTTTTAATGTCTGCCTACCATTTTCCTACATAACTAAGAAGTTGGATTGCATCTTTGATTACTTCAAAATTGTCCATTACTTTCTTTACTTGTTTTGTATAGTTACTGAGAATAATAAAAATATATTATGCATCCATGATAGCATAACATTACACAATTCTCTGGCTTATGCAAGAAAACCCTTCTCCAATTCTTAGGCAATTCTAGTTGATAGTGGTCTGTTTTAAGACTTCAAGTCCATGCCTGTGTGCAACTGGATGTGGTGGTTTTGTGTGATTTTGTGGTCATATAGCATGAAAACCTTTGCCTTTGCCTTTATAATAAACTACAGTAATGAAAGATATTTAGTAATCATTTTTAAATAATGAATACAAAGTAAATTTGTATTTTTCCATGTGTTGATACTTGGGATAGAATACAGAGGTATTCTACCTCCATGCTACATTCTCAGATTTATCTTATTTTTTTATTTAAAAGCAGGGTCTCACTAAGTTGCAGAGTGAGACCCTGTTTTTAAATAAAAAAAATAAAATAGGTAGTTGCTGAGGCTGGCTTCAAACCTGCAATATTCCTATGTCCTCCTCCCAAGTACTGAGATTACAAGCATGTGCCACCATACCCGGCCTGTAAATTTGTAATTAGTATTATATTTTCCCTGAAGTTAAAATTTGATTTTTGCTTTTTAATCTTACTTGCTATAAAATCATAAAATATCAGCTAACAATTTACTCAGTTTTGTTTTATGGCAATCTTGAATTAATTTTTTTTATAATCTGGTTCTTTAATTAGATTTGTGGCTTGGTTTATATATGTAAATATATATGATATTATAATAGATTTATAGATATAAATATGAAAATACCTACTTCACCTGTTTAATTATAAAAATGCAATATTCCGGGACAAACATTGTTGATCATGCTAATAAAATGTGATTTTATTCTGATATTAATTGTTCTGCTACATTCTGATATTAATAAGCTTGACATCAAATTTCTTTAAGTCTTGGGAAGCTGAGGTACAATAGAGAACTTGAACTTAAAGCTTATGATGAAAATTTAGCATGAAAACAGATACAACATTGACTCAGATAGTTAAAGTCAATTCTTCACTTCCTTGATTTGCTATTTTAAAGGCTTAATATATGTTTTGTAAAGTTTATACCATTATTTTAAATATTTGAATAGAAGCTAAAGATAGTAGTTCAGTACCAGTTTTTTTTTTATGCCCAATGAATTTGGAGTAATAAAAGAAGTACTTACTTTACTAAATAAAATTAAAAATGTATAATAAAACTAAATGTGTCCATTTATTAACAATTAATATTATTTTTAAAATCAGATACACAAAAATCTGTCAATAGTACTTTTGTTCTTGGAGACCTACATAAAATATCCATCTCTTTATTTATTTTAATTCTTTATGCAAAATATGCATAGTATATATGATTAATTAAAGGACATGCTTACAGATATAAAATTAGAATCTTCCTTTTAGGACTTAGAGTGAAAATTAAAAAAAAGAAAAAGAAAACTCAGTGAACATTTTCTTTAAATTTTCTATAGACATACTTCAAAAATATGTTAATAAAATGTCTCCTTTGAATTTATATGATATTATTCATTATTTATTATATCACACATGACATTAATTAGTTTTAATATTTGAGTAAAACAAATACAAATAAAATAAATTTTCTCTATTAGATCAAAACATTTTACTTTTACATGTATGTACCTCAATATATTAATCATTTTAGTATACTTATACAGTGCTAATTGTGAATGTATTATAACCAAGAAGAACAATGTTTTTAGGTACCTACTCCAGGCATTCTATTTGATATAGAAACTTTAATTATTTGAAAATATTTTTATAATTATTTTTGATGATGAGGTACATGAAGTAACTCCATTTTTCAACTTAAATCATAGTTAGGACAAGTGGACTTTTTGGATGTTTCCATAGATTCATCTTTATTTGGAAACTTCTCTATCTCTACCTTAGATCAGACTAGAAATTGTATTACAAATTAGTTTATTGTATTAATATGTTATTTTAAATGAAAATATTAATTTAAAGAAAAAATGATGTTAAGTAAATTTGAATGAGAAACTTTGGTACAGGCTAGCTGTTAAATGTGGTTTTTATTTGCTTTGAAATAATGATTATACTTCAAAAGTAATTTGGATTGAGATATTGACAGCATGATTGTTTGCATGGCTTTTAGTATGGTTCAACTGTGAAAGTGAAGCTCACTTTGGCATTTTCAGTTTCCAGTAGAAATATGTGGTATTCTATAAAAACAAAATATGGTACAATAAAGTCTATTTCCACCAAGGACTAAATGTAACCAACAAGGTACATGATATATGTTCTGATTTCCTATGAAAACTCATGGAAAACTTGGTGATCTGCATTTCCTAATTAATCTACTCTTCTTCTGCAAAGTATAATTGAAAGCTATTGTCTATGATGAGACAGTATAAATTTACTCCTCTCAAAATATCTAGAAAGCTGAAATTAAATGACTACTTTAGAACAGCTTTCTGTATGATTGCTGGCATTTTCTGCTTCAGTTTAAATGTTCTACAGTTACGTATTTTTATTGTTTTCTCATGATTTTAGGCAAATACATTATTATATAATTTAACTAAAATGATTATAATGACCTATTTTAATAATTTAGATTTTTTTCCTCAGAACTACATATTCCTAAATGGAAGCTTCATAGATTTAGCTAACTATATTCACTTTTTTATACTCTGTGCTGTCAGCTACTTCTGCCTATATGTTTATTGATGTCATTTGCATTTAAGTGCACAGATTTAGGTCACTCTTTCCTGTGTACATCTTTGTTTATTGGAAGCAAAACCTTGTTTAGGATTCGTTTCTTTAAATATTTGTAAGCATGTAGTTTTCCCTGAAAGCCAACTCTCACTGTAAATGAATATTTTGAAAATGAAATGTAATTAAAGATTAACAAAAGTAAGCAAAATGGATTTTAAAGCTTCTTAATTATTACTTAAAGCACAATGAGCCTTTTAGATAACCAATCTTCGGCAGAAAATGTAAAATCCAATAGCTGATTTACATATTCAGTGAGTTCATAGAATTAATTTACATTTGACAGGTAAGGGGATTGTTGCAGAGAGTTTAGAGACTTATGGAAGGTCAGTCTGAATATCAGTGGAAGAGTAGGAAATGGCATAGAGCTTTCTTTTCCTGTATTCTTGTATGGTGATGCTCGGGAGCTGAAAGTGAATATTGTACTGAGCTACTCTTACTGATGGAAATCTGAGCCCTCCCTCAGAAGTGTGTCCAGAGGCAGAGGAAGCACTGACCCTGCTGCTGCTTGATCTTCACAGTTGTCTGAGTGAACATCTGTGGATTTTCAAATGATTCTCCTTGGATAAAGGCAGCCCCTTTTGTCACCTTTGTACTTCTTAGATTTCTTATCTCTTTTTTCTTATAAATCTCTTCTCATTTTACTATTCATTCAACTGGCTTTATTTTCTTTTATGGGATAGTCAGTCTCAGTTTATCATGCCCTCCTTTGTTCCATTGACCTTTAATTCCCTTATCTCACCTTAACTAATTACATATTAAAGTAAATAAAACTAATAGTATATGAGCATACTTCAAATTATTCTTTCCTTTTCTTATAGTGATTAGAATATGTTTTTAGTCATATTTAAAGCTAGTTGATTATATACCATTTGTAGAAATATCCTGCAGTCCATGCTACAAAGTAGGTGCAAGATAAATGATGATTTATGGCCATTCCTTCATAGCATAGAGGCAATTCTATAAAATAACTTTAGAAAACTTAATACTGAAGCCAAATGTGTTGTAGGGAATGCTGAAATTTAAAAACTCTATATAGCAATTTATTGTAATTGTTATGATTCTGTGTAAGTTTGGACAAAGTAGTTCCAGAGAAAAAAGTTGATAAATCATATATATTACCTGTCATTGAATCTCATTCTGTTACTTTTCTGTTGTTTCACGAGAAATCATGAAATGTATGAGTTTTCTCTCTGAGATAGGAACAATGAACAAATACAGTTGTCAAGAAATCCAAACTCAAGGAATTCGGGTTTAGGGAGTGACAGAGATAGGGAGTGATTCCACGTGGAAACTGATTAGAAATAGTTGGGTAAGGAGATGAAGGAAAGGGAAAGAAAGAGGCTTCAGATAAGGCCATACATCCTGGGACACTCAGTGAGCAATACCGTAACCCAGGTGCTACCATAAAAAATAGGACTTTTTGATTTGTAGTCTACTTACCCCAGGAAAAAAGGAAATCTGAAAGAACAGCAATAAATAAACATGTCTTCTAACAAGATCCTCACACATTTCACTACATTAAATTTTCATTTGCATGCATATATCCCCTGCAAGCTGTAAACTATCTCAAGGGCAGCCTGGGAATATGGACAGATTCACACACATCCTAATTTATTTCTTACACTTGAAGTGGAGCATCTTGGAAATGCAAAGTCTTTATTATATAAAGAATGACAAGCTATATTTTCATTTTGAAACCAATTACAGAGAAACAAAGAAATATCATGGAGAAACTTTGACTCAGGTGTGTCTAGATGTGATTCTGAGATTTATCTTTTGTTCACGAGCTAGGACAAGATGCATGAATTATGAGTCTCTTTTATTATCTGTGAAATGGGGTTAATAAACATAACTCAGAGTAATTTGAACTTAGAAGTATAATTGTATAGATAAAGGACTAAATATATATTAAACTGTCAATAAATAGTGCATTTGTCCTCAGTTGCACAAACACAAAAACATACACATACACAAAAACAACCATACACAGGAAAAACAGAATTCTTAAATACATGACTAAATGATTGCTTACCCTAAATTTTTCTATAGATTCATTTTCAATTATCCTTAATAAGGGAGATAAAATATTAATAGAAGTGAGTCTCAGTCACATCATAAAAAACTGATTTAGGAGCTGGGGTGTGCCTGAGTTATAGAGTGCTTGCTTAACGTGTCTAAGGCCCTGGGTTCAATCCTGGCACTACAAAATCAAAAGAAACCTCCCCAAATAACAATAAGAATAATAAAGAAATGGATTTTATTCTCTTCCTTTTTGTTGGATTTCAGCACAGAAGGTATAGGTACATAATGAGAAAGGTACCACAGAGAAAAAAAATGGATAGTTAAAATAATGTTTTGTTGATGAATTGTAAATAAATGAAGTGATCAGTTGTGCATGTGTATACCTTAGCTCAACAAGAAAATAAATCTATTTATTGGCAAGTAAAATCAAATATAAATTTATTGCATTTCTAATTGTTTGAGGACAGATGCAATTTGAAGAGATTACTTATGAATACCAAGATGTTAATACACATTCAGATAATAAGTAAATTATATCCTGATAAATCACAAGAAACTCTACCTGTATAAAGCTGTGATTGTCTTTCTTTGTAAGTTACCATAACCGAATGAATTGACCAGCTTTCTGATCCTTCTCAAAATGGCATCTCTGATTCATTAAGTTCTCTTTACCATTTGCCTGCTTTCTATTTCATTAATTCCCATTCTGATATTTATTATTTATTGTGCTTTATTTGCTTTGTATATTTTTCTTTTCTATTTTCTTGAGATGAAACCTCATATTACTGATTTTAAAACTTCTTGTTTTCTAATATAAGCAGAAAGAGTACAAATTTCTCCATAAATTATGCTTTAGTGACATCCCACAAATTATACAATATTTTTTATTTTCATGAAATTATGTAGGTTACATATTCAGATTTTAGTATTTGGACATATCAATAAAACATTTTATTATTGTTCTCTAATATTATTCTATTGTTCAAAGAATATACATTTATGTCTTGAAATATTTTAAGTTATTAAAATTTTGTTGTGTGGCCTAGTATATGTTCCATCTTGATAAATGTTTTGTGTGACCTTGGAAGAATGTGTAATCTGCTGTTGAATGGAATATTCCAAAAGTATTAGTTGGGTTCATTTGTTTGATGGGTAGACTTTTTATAACTACTATATTGTTTCTAAAGTTATCGGCAGAAGGTTTGTCATTCTCTCTTTGTAGTTAAATTGATTCTTTATTCCTGGGTTTGGCATGGTGGTATGACTATCTAGAGTTTTTATTTTTCCTAATAACCTGAGAATGTAATCTTTAATATTCTTGATTTCTGGTATTATTCATTGTTCCTACATCTACTTTGCCTGACATTAATATGGTTACTTAATGTATATTTCTGTCTTTATAAAATACAATTTTACATTTTAAATTCATGGAGGAAAAAAACGTATGAAGAGTCCTTGTCTACCCCATATCCAGTGTTCTTATTATTTGCATCTACCATTAGGATGATATATTTCTTATGATTAATAAGCATAATAATAGATTATTATTTATTAGAATCAGGTTTTAATTTGGATTCAAATATGGACCTACTTCTATTTTTTTCTTGTAGTGAGAATTAATCTCAGAGGAATTCAACCCCTGAAATAAACCCCCAGCCATACTTTTCTTTTTTTACTCTTGAAACAGTCTCACTAACTTACTGATGTCTAAGTTGTTGAAACTGTCTTGAAACTGGGATCTTTCTGTCTCAGTCTCCCAAGTACTGGGATTACAGGTGCATGCCACTGCACCTGGCTCTATTTTTATTTTTCTGTTAAAGCATCCTGCCTGAATTATCAGTATTTGTAGTAGTTAGGGCTTCCTAGGATCCTCGGCTGTGGCAGTTTCTCAGGTTACTTTTGTCTATGTTAGCATGCTGTGTCTTACTATATCCTATTACTTTTAATGTTTTCATCTTTATATTTGAAGTATATTTCTTATAAGCAGAATGTAGTAAGATTCTTATTTTATCTAATCAAAACAATCCTTACCTTTAAATTAGGGGAATCTTTGCCTTTGAATTATTTTTTTAATATTATTATAAATTTGATTAAGTTTAATCATCTTATTTGTTTTTTATTAAGGCACGTTATTAATACTTTATTTTGATTTTGGGGGAATATTTTTGTTCCATTTTTTCTTCTGGAGGGCTTATTACTGATGGTTCTTTTAAATTATTTACAGAATTTTCAGCTTATATCTTTAAAGAACTTATCACACTATACCATCAAGTGACACTATACCATTTCACATAGAGAAAAAGATTATTATAATTTTTATTTCTTCTCTCTCGACATTTGTGGTTTTATTGTTGTACGTTTTACCTTTGCATATTTATAAGCTTGGTACTGGATAATTCTTAATTTTGTTCAAAAATTCAGTAATCTATCCTCTAAAAATTCTGTTTTGAGAAATATTACTTCCTTGAAAGCCAATGAGGCTTCTCCTGAGTAGAACTCCTTGTCTCTACAGGAGAACTTGGAAATGCTCTCAGTACAGCACGCTGCATGTGTTTTAGGGCTGACCCCATTGGACTTCTATCTTTCAGGGCTCACTATTCTCTCTTACCTGGTAAACAATGTTTTGCATGTTGGTATTTCATATGTTTTATTTGTTTCTGTGGGAAGGTAAATCCCAACTTTTATTACATTTTCTTTCTAAAATAAAGGTTAAAGTAGTTCTCTATATAAATAGTGACTCTTTGCTAGTACTCTAACAAGAATTTACAATCTTATAGGAAGATAACTCTCTCTGCCTCTCATCCTACACACACAGACACACAGACACGCAGACACAAACACACAGACACACACAGTTGTTCCTCAAATCACAAGCCTCTTTTGATTTAGAAATTATGAAAGCCGGTTTTTTTTTCTTTTTTTTAGCAGTACTGGGAATGGAACTCAGGGTCATTCTACCTCTGAGCTAAACCCAGCCCTATTTTCTATTCTTTATTTTGAAACAGGGTCTCACTAAGTAGCTGAGGCTGTCCAAGAACCACGATCCTCCCACCTCAGCCTCCCAAATGCTAGGATTACAAGGGTGCACCACCACACCTGGCTTTGGAAGAAGTTTTATTTTTTTTTTTGAAGATTTAAAGAAGTTTATTAGAAAGAAATACAGAAAATAGAAATACAGCCCCATGCCAAAATGGCATGGGGGGTGACTCAAAATGAATACACCCTGGACGCAGTTTTAAAACAAAACAAATGCTTAATGCTATGTAGCAGTGAGAAATAGTTTGAAGAATCATGAACATGGCATCAGTAGCCTGGACTTATATTCAGGCACATATATCTGTGACTCTGAACAAAAATACAGCCTATTTGTACTTTAGAACTCACTTTCCTTATATGAAAAACTGAGTTAATAATTACAAACTTATTTCTATGATTATATTGAAGAACAAATCACAAAGCACACTATGTGGCTCCTACAAATCCTCTAAAATGTAATGAATGGGAAATGGATAACCACAGCTGAATTTACAGAATGAGCAATAATTTTGGATAACATTTGAATCCATTTGATTTTGTTTTCCCACACTGGTGATCAAACTTGGGGCCTCTCACTTGCTAGTCAGCCACCCCATTTCAGTTTTGATGTGTACCTTTCCATACTGTTTTCTAGAGCATTTAAGTCCCGTTTCATAAAATCATTTGTATTAATATGTTTGTTTTAGATCTAATACCAGGGCTTCCAAAACTCTACCCTTGAGCTGGGCGTGGTGGCGCATGCTTGTAATCCTAGTATTTGGGAGGCTGAGACAGGAGGATCGCAGGTTCAAAGTCAGCCTTGGCAGAGTAGTGAGGCTCTCAACTACTTAGTGAGATCTTGTTTCCAAATAAAATATAAAGTAGGTCTGGAGGTGTAGCATGGAGGTAGAAGGCCCCTGGGTTCCATCCCCAGTACCACACACATACACACACATACACACACACACACACACACACACACACACACACACACATCCAATCCTCTACCCTGACATGTGCTATTTTATGTACCAAATGTATACAAATCGCTGTGTCATCTGTACTTATGAACTGCTACATCTATTATATCTACAGCATATTATACAGGCAAAATACTTTTCTGAGAAAGTTGAATTAATTTTACACACAAAATTTATTTAATAAACTCTTATTGTCTCTCTTAAGATAACATTTTTGACTATGGCACTCTCAAAAGTGTTCAGTTTCAGCTGAAAGTATATAACAATGCACATTCATGAAGAAACAGCGGCCACTTTTTTACTTTATGATTCAACATGTTTTGGTTAGTCTTTATGACATAAAGCGTGTTTCTGCCTTGCCTACTACAAATGACAATGTCAAAAAACACCATTTCAGAGGCCTGGTAAATGTCATAACCACCCTGAAAATCACGTGCTCCTACTCTATGGTAGTATTTTAAAATGTTTTACATTAGCAGCACTTTGAACCATTATCGCAAGTATTCCATTTTTCTGTCTCAAATAGTAGCATTTTATGCTCTCTCGGTGTGACCTTTTCTTTTAGTCTATTTTGAGTTGATCTCCTTTTCTGTCATACATTCTTTGGTGAAAATGTTTTAACAGTCTATTTCTCATATACTATCTTCAAGACTGGATTTCTCACTTTGATTCTGTGTCCTCCTCTACCACGTTTCCCACAGTCTCACAAGCAAAGGAGTCTACCTCACATCACCTTTCAGGTTTACTCATTTTTTTCCTCTGACTGGGCTCCAAGGAGTCTGCCTTGTGACTTCATGTTTCTCTCCTCAGGAATCTCTACTCTCACCTCCCTGTTGTAATTTTCACAAGCGCCCTAAGTGCCACACATCACTTTGCCTTTGTGGTTTTGTGAGGAGAAAATCCTAGAGTAGCTTAGTACAAGAGTAACAGAGGACAAAAATCAGCATGCCCACCCCCACCAACACATCTATAAAATCTTATTTCTTTACCTCCATAACTCGGTAGTTACAAGTTCAGACTCTGGAGCAAGCTTTCTGGGTAAAAATCCTACCTTTTTTAATAGTTTTTTTTTTTTATATTTGATAAATTGCTTAACCTTTTAGTGTTTCAATCTTCTTACCCATAAAAAAGGAAGTCTACTTACGTGTGAGTGTTAATATGCTTAAAAGAAGACCTGACATGTAATATCTGTCATGTATATGTAAGTTGTGGCTACTGCTATGCCAGATGCTAATTTAACTAGTATCGCAATGCCATAATTGCTATGCTATAAAAATTGAATTTATTTGGCCAAAAACATACTAGAAATGAAATGTTGATTTGGTGACTTTATTTTATATACCTCTTCCACACTGACCTAGGAATGATAGCATCCCTCTTAATGTTACTTATTTCTTTCTTTCAAAACAATGAAACAAAACAAGTTTTTTAAATCTATGGTTATATATGACAATTTCCAAATCTTTATTCTTTTTCAGTGGAGAGAGTATCAATGAGTAGTTAACTTTATTAAATAAAAAATTTTTATTTATAAATCTTAAATTATACTATTTTACTTAATTACCAGCCCAGTCAACAAGTATTATTTAAACATCTTACAAATGAAATGAACAGTTATGAAAAATGGAATTACTTGTGTTTTAGGTCATTTATAAAATAAGTAAAAGTTGATGTTGAGTATGAAGCCTAGTCTTTCTAGTTAGAGTGATAAAGAGATGAAATCTTAAATCCAAACCTGAATTTTCTGATTGATTCCCATTGTGCCTACTTGCATGAAAAGACATTTTGTGCAACTAACGATGAGACATTTTTTAGATTCACCTGCAACGTCTGCTTGAAGTTTATATCCTTATGCTTCTGTGCTTTCTGTTGATTGATATAGGGGACTTTTAAATATGTGCACTACTCTCCTGGGGCCCAAACAAAGAGAGTTGCCAGTCTCATCTTAACATCTATTAGGTTTTTTTCGGCAAATGATTTAATCTTCAGCTTACTCAGAACTAGCTGCTCATTTGGTTTGGTATTCACATACGTGAGACCCTGTTTGCTACAGTAGTAAATTTAAAAGTTGGAATTGCAATTCCTTCGATCTATTTCAAAGTTCTGGCAATCACCCCCTGCAAGACATTTGGAGTGTTTCATATCTTGCTCTTCCAGATCTGCTATGGCTCTCAGTACAGCCTCCTGTAGAGTCCTCCCCCTCATTTACTGTCTGCTATATGCACCCCCTGTGCCCACATACATCCTGTTGTTCCTCCTGTGTATCACACTCAAACCCTCTCCTCCTGGTTAAACAACTTCAGGTCTCCCCTCAGATATTACTTCCTAGAGATACCCTCTCTAAATCATTGTTATACCTTTATTGGTACATTGTATTTCTTTATCTTAGTGAGATGCAAAGTGATGCCTTTTGAACTTACAAACATTACCTGATGTGTTTCTTTCTGTATCCCACTTTTTTTTGTTTAAATTTTTTGTTGGTGCATTGTATTTATACATCATAATGAAGCAAAAAACTTGTGTAGACATAAACGCACATATCACCCAGCCAGCTCCCACCCCACTCCCTCCCCATCCCTCCCTCTCATGCTTGGCTTAGTGGCTGACTGTGATATGAATAAGTATATCATGGGATTTAAAGAGTTTCCTTCTCCCACTTTCAATAATTAATTATTAATAAATAAATGCAGAACTAAAGAAAAATATCATCTTAACACTTAGAATTATGTATGCTTCATCATCAAATTGGTGTAAACCAAAATGAAGTAGTTTTATTACTATAGGACTTCACAAAGAGTTCTTATAATTCTTTTTTATTTCTTGATACTCAGATTTTTTTGTTTGGAATTTAAGTATGAAAATATGTCTTTTATCAGAACATTCTGAAAACCAAATACACTAAATATTCTAAGTATGTATTGTTTATCTTCTCTTTCCATTCACGACTTACATTAATTTTTTACATGAGAACTCTATTCACTGGACATCCTCCAGCTGAAATCATAATTGCCTTTTAGGAGCAGCTCTGCAGTTTTATCCTGATTGATCATTATATTGATTCATTTCTCTTTGTTTTCTCACAAGCTCATGATTAAATGTGTTGGTAATTTCTTGATTTTAGTAAATTACAGAATGATTATGATAGTTTTTACTCACCTCTGAAGATGATACTCGGGGAAACACAATGAAGCTTCTCTTGACTGGTATGGTGGTGGTTTCTGTTTTAAGCAGTTCATTGTTTTCAGCAGTCTGAACTCAGACTCATATAAACTATTTGAAGATGGTACTTCTTGTGATGTTAGAATAATTTACCTTTTAAAATGTGACTGTGAAGGTAAAAAAAAAGAGAGAGATTGCAAAATAATGCATACTAGCATCTAATTTTACCAGAGGACATTTTTAAGTAGCCCTTGTAACACTTACAAAAATAGGCTCATTGCTATTTATATTGGGCTTATTTGCAACTCTCTGACTGCCCTATTCTCTGTTTTATTATTTTCTCCTCTCAAAATTATAAGGCTATCTAGAAGGATAATAACCTTTTTCAAAAAGTGATTATTTTTCCCAAAATCCAAAAATCATACCCATGATCTATGAAAAAAGAAAATAGTGAAAAAGAAGTCAGAAAAATATATTTGGAATGAAACAAAGTAAGCATTCTCTACATAAATTTATCCTCCAAATGCTTATAATTATGGCCATTTAATTTTCAAATGATGATTAAATTTTGATATTTAATAAAATGTTTGTAAAAAATAGGGATGTAGGCAGTGTTTTGATGTTAATACTGGCAAAACTGCAGGCAGTATTTTCTTTGCTTAGACTGAAATAATGCAAAGTACTTGTTACTGTTGGCTTGAAATTTATGGGATTGAGAAAAGCACTATCTTCATAAGCACATGTGTGCCATCCCTGTCCCCTAGAGCAAAATTCCCATCTTTTGTTCTTTCTTTAAATTATGAAGTGCATTTCAAAGGCTATTTGCATTTTAAATATCTTTAAATACTCCAGAACAGTAAATCACTGTTTGTGAACAACATCTAGCTATACACACTTCACTCCAGTTTCCCACATTCATAAATATTTACCTGTGTCAGAAGTGTATCATGATCTGAAAAATACACGCATCAGTGTTTCGTGGCACATGGCAGGAGAAACTGGACTTTGTTGCCTCTCCAAGCGATGTGGCTACCTAACAAGATCTCACTAGAGCTGATTCTTAGCATGTTGGCCCTCTCTGAATGAGTCGCCTAGGAAAACTTGTATGTCATTATCACTATGAGCTACACTATGATGCAAGATTATAATGCACCAATAAAAGCATTAAAAATTAAAATTTGTCTTTATAAACATACTACAGATTTTTCTGTTCTTTGATGTCAAACAGAGTATGGAGGTAGTTCTTTCTTTCTTTTTTTTTCTTTTTCTTTTTTTTTTTTTTTTTGCAGTACGCAGGATGGAACCAGGGGCATTCTATCTCCAAACTCCAATAACAGCCATATATTTTATTATTTATTCTGAAACAGGGTTTAATTGAGTTGCAAAGGGCCTCACTAAGTAGCTGAGGCCGTCCTCGAACCGCAATCTTCCATTCTCAGTCTCCCAAAAGCTGGGTGAGCCACCATGCCTGGCTTTGGAGGTAGTATTTTCTGATGCAGTAATCTTTATCACATCAGGTGAGCTTGATAAATAATTTATATGAGAATCATATTCATAACTATACCATATTGACACCTGAATAAAAGTTAAGTTAGAAATATATTTCTGAGAAAATATAGTTTCAGAAAAGCACATATATTCTGAGATTTCACATTTTCAGGACAGAAATTTAAAATTTGGCTTGCACAAACTTCACTCAAAAGGCACGAGTTAAGATAGCTATTATTTTTTAAATAATACATAAATACTTTTTTTCAAACAGAGTCATAGTATTTTAAGCATAATATAAATAAAAACCCTGTAGATCCAGACAGAAGCAGGGTGTACAGTACATTAAGAAATTACTGCAATTGAGGGTCATTTGCTATAATCAAGGGCTAGTTTAGAGATGGAACAAAAAGCAGAAGGTGAGTTTGATCTTTTGCCAGATCCGAAGCCAGGCACCATGGAGGCCATCTGGATGCCGGAAGTTAGTTTAAATTCTGGTCAATGCTTTTTATTTAATTTGGAATAAATCCTTAAATTCTAGGATAAGCAGGAACCTTTTCTACACATAGGCTGAGCATATCTCTTCAAATATCTTGTTACTCTTGTAAAATATTCTAAGCCTATCATTTTAGAAATGCCACTGTCAAAGAAGCTAAAATGTAAAATGACATAGTGCTGTTCAACCCTAGCAAATATGAAATCTCCGTGTTTACTCAGATTTGTACCATATGTTGATATTTTCCTTTTTGTATTTTTTTAAGGAAAAAAGTTCACTATCTACTCAGGGATCTACAGAATTTATTCTGTTTAAACTGTAGTTGCTGAAATTTGAGATGTCTGGTTTTCTTAGTCAAATCCAATTTTTAGAATATTAATGTATCCCATATTTCTTGTTATTTACTTATCACCATCTTACAGAACTCTTTATACTCCACTTTTCAATAAGTAGCCACAAACCACATACAGCTATTTAACTTAGTTAAAATAAAACTTATTTAAAAGTTACTTCCTCAGTCACACACCAAGTTTATTTCCAGTCCTCAATAGTCACATATGTTATTTTTCTAAACAGACAGATTTGAAGGACAGCACTATTTTCGAGCAGGTGTTGATAAACTATGGCCCATTGCTCAAATCTATTAAATTATCTGTTGTTGTGAATATAGATTCATTGCTACACAGTTTTGCCCTTTTGTGGAAGAATCATCTATATCTCCTTCACTCCTCAAAAGGAGAGTGGAGTACTTGTAATAGCCATTATCTACCACAAAACCTATATTATTTACTATCTGGGCCTTTGGGGGGGAAGAGTATGCGCACCCCAGATGTAAGCTATCATCTAATGTGCATTTTTAGGAGGTATTAAAGTAGGTAACTCTTGAAGGTTGTTTTCCTTTCTTTAAGTTTTCCATAACTTATGTTTTAGGTAAAATTTTTTCCAGGTCCCTATTTTCTGCCTTGGCATCTTTTTCAGTGTGATAGCTTTAGGCACCTCTTCAGATCATGGTAGGAAAATGATTGCAATGAGTGGCTACTTAATTATTATTTATGTCAAATGGAGTCACATATTATCTAGTTAAGGAGATTGCTGAGTATTACAGCCACAAAAGTTATCATAAATCAGTTTGCAGTTGGGAACATTTATAGTTTTGTTCCTCCTTCATGTCTATTTGTAGTATGTAACAAATGCAGTTCACGATATTCCTCAGTAATTTGAAGTTCATTTTGTATTTACCAAATCCATTGTACTTTATATGCAAATGACTCATTATACTTTAGAAAAGCAGTATGTTAATTTGATTAATTTCTTACCTTATTTAAATCTTATAAAATGTCACCTGCCATTCAATCTACACATCACTTATAACAAAACAACAACAAACATTACAAAGAGCTGAAGCATTAAATTTCTCCTAATCAGAAGACAGATATGACAGGATTCACTCTATGCTCATATGAATACTGAACATGTTAGAGATTTGAAACTCTGCTATCAACCCCTTCATGGGCCCTGAGTAATGAACTCTTTGTAATAAAATTGTTCAAGCAAAATAAACACCTGGGGATGTTGATTTTGTTTTTCACATGCTTTGCAGTCGATTGTGAAGTATGCAATTTCTGTGATGCTGAGGTGTACCATAAATAAAACATCCTTCCAAGTATCCTTTGTGGTGACTCCTTGTATCTAACATGATGCCATCCCCTTTGAAGGACTTTGTTTCCTCTTGTCATTGCCTCTGGTCATGGGGAATGATTAAGGATAATTATGTTGTCTACCCCTATGATCCTTGATGCTGTATGTTTCCCTGGTAGGATGCTAAATTTCCTCCTTTCAAAGCAGCTTTCCTTCCTTCTATCCACTGACTCTTAGCTTTAGAGAAAAGGAAATGTACAGGATGACACTGCAGGCAAGAATTTAGTCCTGAATCTACTGATGGGAAATGATCCTGGTTGGGTGGAAAAAGCAGCCCTTGAGCAGGGGAACCCTGAAGAATCAGGCGTTGATCACACACTGACTCTGCCCACCAGAGTGATAGTTCAGGGCTCTTCTTGTGTGTCTACATGTTGTCCTTGTGGCATAACAAGATGGTTTAGTAAAGAGTGCAACCTGGGAACTCTTGTTTGTGCTGGCAGTGCCACTGAAAATTGTAGCAAATGGAGTAGAGTGGTAGGAGAATGTCAGACCTACAGGAAGTCTAAGGGAATTACAGAAAAAGAAACATACAGAAAAAAATCTAAAGACATTTTGGGTTTAAGAGCTTAAATGATAAAAAGAGAAACACTAATTTGAAGAAAAATGATAAGAATATGAGTATTATTAAGGAGAATATTAGTAAAAAAAATAAAGGATATTAAAATGAGAGACAGGATAGCACATAGCTGAAATTCATTAGGGAAGGGAATTTAAAAGGAATACTGAACAGCCTAATAAGAAAGTTTAATAAATCATGGTAATTGGTTTGATAGTGCCTTAGCCGCTAAATATTTTCTTTATTTTTTAATTGATGTTTATGTTAAAGATTGCCCTTTCTGGGGACTTTTAACCACTGTCTTTTAAAACATAAATTGTTCTTTACTTATCGTAGGTTTGGGCAAGAATGGATCCTATTGCTTATTGATTACCTTAGGTTTTACCCAAATACTCCTTTCAGGTTGTTCTGACTTGTATTTTCTTCGCATCGGGTTGGTTGCTTAATGAGGAGGCATTGTAGCTTTTTCACAGAAAATCTTCATAGTGACCTTGAGCAAAGGTTTTAATAAATTTTAGCGATTTGTGTTGCCAGATTAGTAGAATATTATTAATGAGTTTTGACTCTGGTATATGTTTTAATTGATGTTTATAAATAGTTGTGCTCCCCGTGGTTTTGTAATATAACATTTACCAAACTCCTTTTTTGATGGAATTTACATATGGCACATCAGGATGATTAAAAGCCAGCAGTCTTTTCACAGCATGGCAAAAAATAGGATTTGATTTATCTTTGTGCCTCGCCTACCACTTGCTGTGACTGTACTTTTGAAATTTTAATATTCTCATTTCTCATAAGGAGTTTGTTATGTAAAATATTATGTAAATAACTCTTAACATTTCTAAGAATTGTTTCTTGAACCTTTATTTAATAAAGTAGTTGTATGAGAGAAAAGATATGCTTAGTTCTCAGAATCTGTAACATTTTCTCAAGGGATAACATGTGCTTTAAGTTAAGCAGAATTATACCTGTTTTAAAATATTGGAATGTTGAAATCACTAATACTATGACTTTAAAAAGTTAATTTAAAAGTTTCAGAGTATTCAGTGTATGAAGAATTGCCTATCTTGGCATATATTAATGTTGCCAAAATATGTGGGAGTTTGAGCTATGAGATATACTCCAGTTTTATTTTATTTCTTATATTGAAATAGGGTCTCACTAAGCTGCTGAGGCTATCCTTCCCAGTACTGGGATTACAAGTGTATGCCACCACACCTGGCCCTAAAAAAATGTTTAATTAGGAGAGTAGCAGAATTTACTTTGTTATTCCAGCAGTAAATTCAATTCCAATTCCATATTAAATTGATGTGATATGTAGAATAAAGTATGTGTTAAAATGTTATACAGTTAAAAAATTGGCAAAAGTACAAGTATGTGGGCACGTGTGTGTGTGTGTGTGTGTGTGTGTGTGTGTGCCTATGTGTGCACAAGAAATAATATGAGAATAAAATGGTTTTCTTTCCACAAATAAATCATTACACTCTTAGGTGATTATAGCATTCATATGTTAACACAGCAGAATTAGTAAAAATAAAAATTGAATATAATTACAATTTAGGTATAATAGATTTCAAGCTTACTTTAAAAATTTCATGTAAGTGAAGCATGGAGACACATGCCTGTAATTACAGCTACTCAGGAGTCTGAAATAGGAGGATCACAAGTTTGAGGCCAGCATATGGTTAATTAGCGAGACCTCCATCTAAAAATGAAATTAAAAACAGGGCTTGGGTTGCATTTCTGTGGTAGAGCACTCACCTAGCATGTGCAAGGCCTGGTTAGAATTTACAATACTGCAAAATAATAACAATAGCAATAATAACAATAATAATAATAAAATAATAATAATAAAAATAAATTAATCTTTGATTATAGATAAAATAATATTACAGTTATATAAGACCTAAATTGTGCTTTAGAAATTTTACATCATCACATAGGCTTCATTTGAACCTATGTATCTATGTGTGTGTGTATCTATGTGTGTGTGTGTGTGTGTATATATATATATATATATATATATATATATATATATATATTTATTTATTTATTTATTTATACATAGATACATATACATACATATGGCCAAAACCTGATGCAAACTAATGACTGAATTGTTTTATTTAAAAATTATATTATTTTCTCCTTTATTAATGAAAATCTAGATACATAAGATTTCTGTTAATATTTCCATTTATTATCATTTGGATTTAAAATGTCCCCCAGACCTCGTGTGGTAGAGAAGACATCTATGTTGGACTGAGACCCGATTGCTGGGAAACTGTCTCTTGGGGCGTGTTCGGGAACCCTGTGATTTGGCCAGCCCATCTCTCTAATCTCTTCTTTCTATTCTTCCTTCCACAAAGCCTTACACGCCTCTAGGATCTCCAGCCCTATCTCCTAATTGGAAGCTTGCATAATATGGATGAAAATCTCCAGATCCTAGCTGGGCGTGGTGGCGCACCCTTGTAATCCCCGCGCTTGGGAGGCGGAGATAGGAGGATCGCGCAGGTTCGAAGCCAGCCGCGCGCGCTGGCTTAGGAGACCCTGTTTCTAAATAAAAATATAAAAATAGGTCTGGGAGTGTAGCCCAGAGGTAGAAGGGCTTCCAGGAACCCCAGTACCACCAAAAAAAAAATAAATAAATAAAAAAAATAAATAAATCCTTCTTCCTCTAAGTTTTGGTTTTGGTGTCAGGTGTTTTAGTCCTAGTGGTGAGAAAGCTGACTGAAACACCACTTTTTAAATTTTTTCTTCTTGTACGGGGCATGATACATTTAACCCCTAAGAGGATATAGAAAGTGATTTTTTCAAATGCCATAAGACACATGCTAGCAAGGACTCATATCCATACTGTCCCATCAACAGTACAAATACAGTGTCTGAATCATTTTCAAGATCATGACTACTTTTAGATCACAGCAGCTTCCCAACAAGTGTATAGCATGAGACTCCTTAGAGACATGGTACAGGTGGAGATGCTAACACTTCTTGTACAAGGGTACCTTGTGCTGAGACACTGGGTTAAGTCTTAAAAGCAGCCCTGCCCTTTCCACTACATCATAGCTGCTTTCATGAATGAAAGAGGAAAAGCCTACTTTGTTCATATTTGTTATGAGGCTTAAAAAAAAATCACTGAGAGTTGAGATTCCAGAAAGGATTTCAAAGTTAGAAGTCATTGGGTGGAGGTCAGAGTCAGAAGGCAAACACTGTGTTGTATAAAATTTTTATCAAGACGACTATTGTCAATGCAATTTCTATGATGCAATTTTTAGTATGCTTATAATAAAAAAGTGTTAAAATCACGTCACACTCACTGCTTCTGTGGAAGGTTTGATTCTTTCAGATGTTCTTGGGTTTCTGCCATTTCAGTCTGATATGAGAAGTGAGAGAGGTGATGGCTGGGATACAAGAACGAGTGCCTAATCAGTTACACTGACCTTTAAGGACTATAATGTCGTGAGTTGAATACATTATATTGCAGAGCTATATATAACATTTTGTGAGGGAGGCAGAAGAATTTAAAAGTATGCTTTTTAAGATCAAATATATTTGGGAAGAGTAAAATCTTCCTAATACAATACTCGAACTATGAATAGCTTTGCCTTTTCTGTATAGGGAAATCTGGATTTAATATTTTTTGATGTATTCATAAACATACCCTCCTTGATTTGAATAAATAGAGGAAGTATTATAATAAAAACTTGTAGATTAAATTTATTAGGATTACATTTCAAAAATCCATACTGCGTGATGTTCTTCCCATATTTCAAGGCTTCACCTAGGGTTTCATACCTGTTTTAAGTATTCTACCATGTAATGATGTAAACAGATCAGTATGAATAGGATAAATCATACAGGAACCTAAAAAATCTACCCACTTTCAAAGATTCAAGTACCCCAGCTATATTGTAAAATAGAATATTGTAAAACAATATTAATTTTTTTAAATGATTTTCTATACTGGAGTGTTTCCATAAAATGTGTTTAGAACATGCACAGTTCTCGATGGTTTAAGGATCTTCTCAAATTTTTTGAACTCTTCTATGGCTTATAATACCCTGAATATATGAATTCTTTCATAGTTCTTATCCCTAGTTTTCCCACTACTTACCTTGTTAATATTACATACCTCTATGCTATTATTTCCTATTTCATTTTATTTTAATATATTTGTGTCTCTGGGTAATTCATTTAATCTTTATAGTTTATGCTCTTGGCAATGACTGATACCTTTTTGTTACAATGTCTTCTTATTCAAGAGTTTCTTTTCATGAGGTAGAAATAAAATGGATTGTATAAGAAAGATTATAGATGAACTATGTTTGAGGGATGAACAACAAGGTGGAAGTAAATACCATTTTTTAAAATAGGAGGAAACAGAGAAGGTGATATTGAATAATGGACATAGTTAAAATCAAGATTTTAACTCCCAAAATATTAAGTTTGAAGTGCCTCTATGACTTCAAAGTAGAAATGTCACACAGGCAGATCAATATGTAAGCTTAGAGTTAGGAAAGAAAAATGAGTAGAGATGATAATGTCTGATTCACAGAAAAGATATAATTATTTCAGGAGAGAAAGTAAAAGCGATACCTGAGCCTGTGAGAAGTCCCTTGGGATTTTTATTATTATATGTATTTTTCCCATTATGTTTGATTTAAATAAAATTACCTTTAAATTGCATATTATCATATTATCCATGTTATCATGAAAGACAAATGAAATCTCTTAGGCATAGATTCATTTTCATACAAGCTGTCGGATAAAGATAGTTATAACCATACAAAGTAAAAATTATAGTAAATAAGATATTTTAAATCTCTCTTAATTATGAAGATCTAACAAACCAGAGCCTCTTATTAGTATTCTACCTATAAAAGACTTAGTTTAGTAGACAATTCAGAAGAGAATCCTACAACATTTTATTGACATATTTAAGGACAGATTTTTGTTATTAGACTTAAGACTACCTAAAACATTTTGGCTATAAAATAGGTTAGAGTTGACAAGTATACTCATTCTTGCTGTCACCCTCAATTTTCATAGTGGATATGTTAACATTTGTAGCATATTATTTTAAATCTAAACTTTTTTCAGAGTCCCACACTCTGTCCACCACATAAAGATTATTCTAATTGTATAATTTTACTTGGTATAATGGTGTATTCCCTTTGTCCTTCTCAACATAATTTCTTTATACTATTCTTGAATATTTGTCAAATATTTGTTTTATACAAAGCACTTATTATGTTGGATATTGTAGTAGCCTGCTAGTGCTGCCAAAAAAAAAGAAAGAAATTTATCCCTCATATCTCTGGAGGCTGAATATCAGGTCAGGTGTTTTTTTTTCTGAGGCTTCTCTTGAGTTTGCACGTGGCCTTTTCTTGCTATTTATGCACATGGTCTATCCTTTATACAAAATATTTTTAGTGTTTATTCCTTTTCTTCCTAAGGACAGTGGTTCCATTGAACAAGGGAGTCAGACCCTGGGCAACTGTTGACCCTGTTTATCATTTTTAAGTTTTGACATCATTTAACCTTAATTATCTACATCTCCAAATATAGGAGCACCTTAGGGTTTAGGGCTTCAACATATAGATTTGGTTGGGAAGACAAATCCTATAAAATGATTGTTAATGATAATCATAAACTTTAATCCTCAGCCATTTTTTATTAGGTACATATTTTTGTATTTTATTATGTAGATGTTTGTAAATATAGTAATATATACAAAATATGTGCTTATATATGATGCATATGCACATATATCTATGCATATACCTAAACATATATATGTTTATCTGATATATATTAGATATATATACATATATATCTGTATGTATAAACTTACATGCATATTTATACATATGTACACAAAATTATACAAAAAGATATGGCAACTTTTTATGATAAATATAAGGTTCTTCCATAATTTAGATACATGTCATTAATAGGCAGATAAATTAATATGTATTTTCTCTGTCAACATTTCTCACTGATATAATCCAAAACAAATGAACACAGAACTTAAAAAAATGGAAGACGGCCTGGCGTGGTAGCGCATACTTGTAATCCCCACGCTTGGGAGGCGGAGACTGGAGGATCACACAGGTTTTAAGCCAGCCACGCTAGTTTAAGAGACCCTGTTTCCAAATAAAAAAGTATAAAATGTAGGTCTGGGAGTGAAACCCAGAGGTAGAAGGGTTTTCAGGAACACCAGTACCACCAAAAAAATAAATAAAAGAAGATATATTTACCCTTTTTTTTTTTTTCAGATTTAGGGAATCAGTTCATGTCAGGCTGGATCTGTGTAGCTGAGGGCATGGTGTCTGGAAGCAGACAGAATGAGAAAGCAAGGGCTCTTCTTTGCTCTCACATCATGAAAGCCAGAAGCAAGAGAGAGAGCATGGGTTTTCAAAGACAAAGGCAGAATCCTTAAGATCACACCCATAGGGACCCACATTCTCTAGCAACACCCTAGTGATTAAGTTACTGCTCAGTAAATCCATTACAATGGATTGACACACTGATGAAATTACAACCCTTATGACTTAATTATATCAACCTGTGTCATCAATATGTGTTATTAGTAATTAACATAATAATTAGCATTAATAATGTCAGGAAACATTCTACTTCTAACCATAAAATATATGTATTGCCACAAGGTTCACATATTTTTTCATATATGCAAAAGCGAGAGAAAAATGAGAGAAAAAAGACTTCAGATAAATGAGGAGGAGAACAGTAGAATGTTGAAAGAAGATAGAGGAGGGAGATGGAAAGAGAGAAAAGGAGGCTGGGTGTAAGAAATAGTTCAAATAATGCTATGTCCATATATGAAAATATTACTGCCAATATCACTAAATTTTATGAAGCCCCAGGTGGGATAAAGAAGGAATAACACCAAGTGCTGTGTATGTGAATGTTTGTATCACTTTGAACCTAACTGTAATGTACAATTGTAATGTGCCAATAGACATATTTTTAAAAGGTATAAAAATGACAAGAGGCACCAGAGGAACACTTAGAAAACAAAACGAAATATATGTTAATAAAAGAAATAGATCAAGTACTGCATAATAGTCAATATCATACTTTAAAGGCAGACTATATAGATTCAAATCTTGGCTTTACTGACTATATTCTGAAGCAAGTGAATTCTTTTTCTAACTAGAATGTAAAAACAAAACTAATAACTCAATAATGAAGTGAAAAGTTTTACTAAATAGACATGTCAAAAAAGAAGAAATGCAAATGACTAAAAATATATGAAAGAATGTTCAACATCATTAATAATCAGGGAGGTGCAAATCAAAACCACACTGAAATTCCATCTAATCCCTATTAAAATGACAATCAAGAAGTCAAAAATGATGAATGTTGGCAAGGATGTGGGGAAATCGCAACTCTTCTACAGTGTTGGTGAGATTAAAAATTAGTGCAGCCACTATGGAGATCAGTGTGAAGATTCCTCAAAAAAACTTAGATTGGATCCACCATATGATCCAGGAACACCACTCCTGGGTATCTTTTCTAAGAGATTCAAATCAGAATATTTTAATGATTCATTCAGATTTGTGTCTATATCAACACAATTCACAATAGCCAAAATATAGAACCAACCTAGGTGTCCATCAAAAGATGAATGGATTACAAAATTATAGGATATATACACAATGGAATTCTACTCAGCAATAAAAAGGAACAAAATTATATCATTTTCAGGAAAATGGGACCTGGAGAATATCATGTTAGGTAATCTTAGACAGTCAAAGAAATTGAAGGGCCATATGTTTTATCTCATGTGCAAAAGCTAGAAAGTAATCAGGATATAAGAGGGACTTCAAATAATGGAGAAAAAACCACAGTGGAGCCATGGAAGTAGTGTAGGGGAAGGTAGTGTGTTGGGGGGTGAGAGAATTAATGGAGAAACACTTCTTCTGACATTATATACATACGTGAAATTACCAATCTCAGTTATTATGTGTGGTGAAGGGAAGGAAGTCAGGAGAAGCTCACCAAGTACTTGTGCATGTATGTCTCTATCATTCTGAAATACTTCATGATATAAGACTAAAAACAAAAAGTATAAAAAGCAACAAAATAATTTCAAATCTTGAAAACATATATTAAATTATACATGTCTTTAAAGTGTTAAGATTAGAGGTTGGTATACAGTTAGAGATCGCTAAATAACCTGTATTATTATGTCTGAGGTTGAGGTAGAGCTAAAAATGGGAAGAAAAATATTAGAGCAATAGAAGTGTTTACTGTTAATGTTTTCATAATGTATTTTTTAAATAAACCTTCTCAAACTCCCAGAAAAATATAATAGTGGCTTTCACTCAACTGCTTTTTTCTAAGAAATATTCTGTCATTTCCTGGAGTGACTGATTGCCTTTCCCCTCCCATGGGTTGATTGCATTATAGAAGACCATAAATTTTACTCCTTTAAAATCCTTAAGAGCCCCTGTGACATCTCTGGTTTTAGAGCTGTCTCTCATCCACTGAGCCACAAAAAATTTAAAAATTTTCCTGGAATGTGCATACTGTATCTCAGTAAACTTCAATTCTCTCAGTCCCAAAAGCGTGGTGGCGCACGCTTATAATCCTCAGGCTTGGGAGGCTGAGACAGGAGGATCACACAGGTTTGAAGCCAGCCTCAGCTACTTCGTGAGGTTCTCAGCAACTTAGACCCTGTTTCCAAATAAAACATAAAAAATAGGTCTGGGAGTATAACCTGGAGGTAGAAAAACCCTGGGTTCCACACCCCCCAATACCACACACACACACAAAAAAAAATATATTGACTTAGCTATATATGTCCTCCAAAGAGAAAGAAATATTCCTCCTATGCTGACATGATTTTATTATTTATACTAAGAAATGGTCTAATGGTCTTAGAAGTAGTTTAACCTGTTGGCTACTAATTGTTGTGAATGAATTTAAAAGTTTAGCAATAAATATACTAAACTTCACATCAATAATGGAAGATATTCTAAATTTAGGTGAGCAATGTATAAACTTTATCTAATAATTCAAACAATCTAACTGTTTAAAAATATACTGTTTATCTAGCTGCCTCATGCTAGGAACAATCAAGACAGAATTCTCAAAAGTATATTCTTTATGCTGGTTTAACCGCTATTTTTACCATAAAATGTTCTATGTTTTTATCAGAAAATCTACAGAACTGAAGAACTTGTACAAACTTTCCTGCACGAAGTTTGTCAATTTCTTAGGAAACTTATTCTGAATTAGAATAGATGTCTTGGTTCTACATCTGAGGAAAAATAAAATAGATTCCAAAATATGCAAAACAACTGATACTTAAGATAGTAGGACTCTCTTGCTGCAAAATCACATTGTAGAAGGCAGAAAGTTGAGAAAATTTATTCACTCGGTCTTTTTTCCTTCCTTCTTTTCTTTCTTCCTTTTTTTCTTCCTTTCTTTTCTTCTTTTGCTTTTTTTTTCTGTACCTGGGATTGATTGAAATCAGGGGTCTTCCACGATGAACCACACCTTGAGCTCTTTTTTTTTTTTTTAAATTTAATACAGGGTCTCACAGAGATGCTCAGGATCTTGCTAAATTGCCAAGGCTGGCCTGAAACCTGTCATCCTCCTATATCCAAGTAGTAGTATTACAGGTGTTCACCACCACACTGGGCTCTATATTATAATTTCATTAATCTATTCATGAGAGTGGAACCCTCAAAACCTACAGATTTTCTTCTAGGGAAAGGGATGATAAAAAGAAGAAGAGAGGGAAACAATAAATACAAAAGGGGAAAAAGGAAGGAGAATGAAGAATGGAGGGAGATGTGGGAGGGAAGACCCGGAGAGAAGCGGCCTTCTGATGGAGCTTCAGGGTCAACCATGTTTACACACGCTGACATCCTGACTCCCACTGTTTCTTGGATCATAACCACCTCCCAGCCAGGCCTGGTGTTTTATCATATCTTCTACACTGTGACAAGTTATTGTCCTTTCCCTTCTTGTTACTCTTTGCAGCTTTTTGAGGTGTGTAGTTAGAATACACAACAGGAAAAAAAAAATAGTGATGTGTATGTAGGTGGGCTAGGAAAGAACAAAGTAGTTTTTATCAAGTTGTGGTTACTCATGCTAATAATAAACATGACATTTTTGGCTTCCTAAATGTACAACCACAGGGATCATTAATTAAACAAATGCTCTGAGCACCTTCTATACAGGAATAAGTACAGAAAGTGATTGTAATGACTATTTATTAGGTATGCACTATGTTCTAGGCATGGAACTAAGTATATTCAATATATACTCACTAAGTTTTCACAGCACTAAAATATAGAAAATTTAATCATATCTTTTCAATATTGGAAATTTTTGGCTTAAAGCTTTAATAAGCCAAGAGAGATGATGTATGACTTTGATTCTAGTACTTGGTAGGCTGAGGCAGGGCATCACAGGTTTGAGGGCAACCTCAGCAATTTAGACCCTGTTTCAAAATAAAAAGTAAAATAAGTTTGGGGATGCAGATCAGATGTGGAACATGTCTGACTTCAGTCCCCAATACTATACACAAAGAACTTTAATAAACTAAAATAATTAGTTTATAACTGAGTAAGGGATTGCAGACTATATCTGTACGATTCTTAAATCTGTTCAATGACTCAAAATCTATACTTCTTCCTTCAAACTTACATAACCTCAAGTCCAATGTATATCTGCCAAATTCCTTAGCCAGAGTTCATTGCCACATTACCTGGAGGCTATGCAACTTGTCATTTTTTTCCCCATGGCTATGTTCAGTGTACCAAAATACAGGCATAATAACCTTGAACTGACCTCTTGTGCCTGCTCATGTCTTAAGTACAGACCAGAACTGTGGCTCAAGATCAGCACTATGAGATAGGTCACTTACTAAGGCACATGTTCTTTACCAATACCCATTGTATAAGAGAGAAAAGAAAATAAACAAAAAGAAGTTGAGCCACACTCTTTTTACCCACAAGGCTGGAACAAGAACCAAGATCCATTTTATACTATCTCAGTCCACCAGGCATGCAAACCTTGGGATGAGAATATATAGATAAAAATGCCTAGTCATTTCCTTTCAGTTTTCCATTACAAAAATAGAATGCCACACATGGAGAAATTCACAGTTCTTAGGGGAAGTGTTTAAATTAAATAGCATATACTATAAACTGTCAAAACATGATAACCTAAAATACACCTAATCATGGGTAGCTCTTCATAAAGTATTAGGTCTTAGGAATGCGTTAGATGATTGATACTTTTCCATTGCCTTTATGCTCAAGTCCTGGGGATATAGATTTTTACATACCTAAGAAGGTGATCTGATAAGGATGCTCTTCAAAATTCTAGCACCATGCTGAGCAAATCTTGGGTAGGCCTGTTGTTTGTCAATCTTGACGCTTCTTTCATATTTTAAGGCAATTAATCACCTGCAGAGATACTAAGGTTTTCCTGGAATTTTTACATTTTCAGTCACTCCTTTGATAGCATTATCTAAATTTATTTAAAATGAGAATTCAGATAAACAATTAAAAGAGCTAATCATGCCACCTCCCTTTTTCTCATGGAAAAAAGATGCAGAAGTCTTTTCTGTGCACTGCCTACATTCGTTTGTATTTTTGAGCTGACCCGAAATAAGAAATCCTAAACATGTACAACATGCCATATTGAAGCATATTTATGGGAATCAAAATATATTGCTAACATTATGTTACACATAAAGACAATTAAATAAAAAGACCTATAAAGGTTAAAAGAGGTAAACTGAGTTGCAAATTAGCAGCTGTGTCTGACATACATATCAAGACTCTAAGAAGTGAAATGCTTAAATGGCATTATTTCCCTTTTATCTGCCTTCTTTACTGGTGAGACCCAGATTGCACAGTAAGAGGAAAGTAAATCAAGAGGCCAAGGGCCTAACTGAGGTCGATGGGAGGGGGAAAGAGTGAAATTCCCTAATGTACATGACATTCATTCACAAATGTATCAATCACTAAGCCAAACATGAGAAGGAGGGAGGGAGGAGAGAATGGTATGAGGATTGGGGAAGGGCTAAGTGAGTGGTGGGTACATATACGCCTCTAACCATCTTGTACTTCATTCAAATGTATGACTATAGTGCACCAATAAAAAATGAGGCCAAGGAAGGTAAACAAAAAATTATATAATTTAAGGGGTCATCAGAGGAAAAAATATTTTAGGAAACACAATTATGGTTTATGCATACTTGGAATCTATGAGTATTTAGCTGGATAAAATATGTCTAATATAATTTTTCTCTTTCACTATGCAATTTGACATTATATAGTAAAGTATTTTTCTTATTTCTTAAGCCTTTTATAGTTAAAACATGAAATAAGTAAAGTATTATTTCTATCACTTTTAAATGTCTGGAAGCAGATATTTAAGCAACTAAACATAATTATGTTTTATTGTATACATACTGTTTTCAGGAATATATACATTCAGAAAAATATTTTTTGGTACTGGAGGCATTTTACCTCTGAGCCTCATCCCAGCTCTTTTTATTAACTTTGAAATGGGGTCTTGCTAATGAGACCAATATTTTTTGGTCTGGAATTAGGATCCTGCCTGGCAAAGTAGAAAGAATGAAACTCACAGACAAAATAAAGGCAAGCAAAGAGTTTATTATAAACTGAGCAGGAGGTTAAAGAAGGAAGATCAGCCTATATGCATTAAGGCTTTAGTGTCCAGCAGCTGCCTTCTGGTCACTTCTTAGGAGCAGTTCAAGATAAACACTATCAATCTTACACTTCTTTCTCCCAAAGTCTACATAATCTAGCTGAGAGAGAGAGAGAGAGAGAGATGGAGAGAGAGATGGAGAGAGAGATGGAGAGAGAGATGGAGAGAGAGAGAATGAGAGAGAATGAGAGAGAATGAGAGAGAGAGAGAGAATGAGAGAATTTCCCAAGAAGAAAAAGGGATTCCTGAATTCCTGAGCAGGTAAGCAATTAGGATGGCTTTGCTAAGGTTTATATGCTTCTTCAAGGTTCTTTCTCTCAGTGGGGTCCCAGAGATTGTTTCCTGGGATTTAGATATTTGAGTTTCTCACTCTTAGTTGGGGTCCCAGAAGTTGTTTTTTGAGATTTAGATAGTGTCCACTTTTTTTCCAGGAACTACTGGAGTCTTTTGGCCAGCTCTCAGGAGGATTTTAATCTTGTTAGCATTGTACACTCAGGAGATATGGGCCTGTTGACTCTCAGGAAATTTGGCATCTTGTTTGCACTTAATGCAAAAATTTGGTCTTTCCATTATGGCCTGTTGACCCTATCTGCCTTTTGTCCATTTACTTCTTTACTTTGCTGAGGGTGTCTCTAAGTTGCTGGGGTTGGTTTTGTACCTGCCACCCTCCTACCTCAGCTTTCCAAATATAGGCATTATAGATATACGCCACCATCACTGGCTGCATCAAAATCATTTAATTTGTATGAGTGAAATATGTTATATTGAGTCAAAATTTCACTTGAAAAATGTATTTTTTCAAACTAGTGATAGCTTATCTGCAATATAACATCAAACAAATGGATAGTTCTTTGCAAATATTTGTTCAGTGCTAAGCACTTGGTAATTTTGGCATGGTGATTTCATAAAATTCAAGCTGCTATTTATAATTGTTTGAATTATACAGTGCGATGGATGGCAGCAATTAACCAAGAAAATATGAAGTGAATTATCCAAATAATTAAATCAGAGGCTAAGCTGTAATTACATATTGAAAATCCACTTGCAACACTTAATAATTCAGCAAGACTTGCTTCATTTTGTGTCATGGAACGCATCCTGGCATTGTGGAGAACAAGCTGATCTGGCAGTCAGGAACTCCAGGTTCCACGGTCAACTCTAGAGTTAAGAGACATGGGATCTATTTTCATTACAGGATTTTTATTTTTATTAATTAATTAATTAATTAATTAATTAATGTGTGTGTGTGTGTGTGTGTGTGTGTGTGTGTGTGTGTGTGTGTGGTACTGGGGTGCCTGGAAGCCCTTCTTCCTCCAGGCTATACTCCCAGACCTACATTTTTTTATTTTTGGAAACAGGGTCTCTTAAGCCAGCGCAGCTGGCTTCGAACCTGTGCAATCCTCTTCTCTCTGCCTCACAAGCGTGGGGATTACACGCGTGTGCCACCACGCCCAGTTTAGGATTTTTTTTTAATTAAAAAAAGGGAGGAAATATCATTGCTGAAATTTTTTCCAGCTATAAGAAAAAGTTCTGAGTCTTTCTAGCAGTTGTAGAAACAGGCAACTACAAAGTTGGTTCTCCAGTTTAGCCAATACACTCTGTAGTATTTAAACTTATGTAATTAGTATTGTCCGATCTGAGTAAGACACTTTCTGGATAAACATTTAAGGCATCAATAAATCTAGTCTCAGAAAGTCAAGGGTCATATGTTTTCTCTCAAAAATGGATGTTAGAAAAGAGAAAAGAAAAGGAATTTCACAATCACAGTAAGTGAAACAAGTAGAATAGTGGAAAGGAATAAAAGAAACAGAAAGAGTAGGGATGAAATGACTGAAGAAGGAAATAGACCAAGTAATATTATGTCCACATATGAAGGTATCGCTAACAGCCTTATAGCACATATGAAGAAAAAAAGGGGGTTAGCAGAATGGTATTAGGAGAAACCCATGCCAAAAAATACCTTGTACATATATGAATGTGTCACCTTGTATCTGACTTTTATGTATAATTATTTTTTTTTTACCAATAACATTCTAAAAAATACAACTTCAGCAAAGATCTTAACATAGAAATTATTTCATCTTCACTGTCACATAGTTGGATTTTAGAGCATATTGGCCAAGACCAATAGCTGCCCCAGATTATTCCATGGTGGAGCACAGGGCAGTTCAATCTAAAGCAGATAATCGGTGCACAGTAGGAAAATTTATAGATGGCAAAGTTTTGTGCCTTATCATTCTGATTTCAGATAGCTATTCAACTTTTTCAAAGTAGTTTTTCTCTCTATAAAATGGGAATAGAACGTGCCAGAATGACTAGAATAATGATCCCCTTCATAGTGGCCCTATCACAGTACTCTCCAGACAACACTACATGCTCAATAACAGAATTCGTAGTGATTTGATAAATATATTGTTTGTGAAGTGAAAATCCAAGATGAGCAGTGCACGACATTGATGAATAAGCTAGCACCCCCCTTCCGTCCTAGCCCCTAAGTGACTGCTTTGCCAAGGAGACAGAAACCCTGTAGTTCCTAGAAGCATTTCCCAGGGAATTGGCGTGGTTCCATTTGCTTACATTTCTGTGCTTTTGTAAATACTCAAGGGTAAACTCTTAAAGTCTGGTAGGTGTGAGCATGCTCAGACTTTCTACATTCTTTTCAAGTTAGACCAAGCGGCTTATCTTTGTTTCACAGAGCAGTATGCAGTACATAGAGTGTTGACTAGTACAGAGAAAGCCTCCAGTTCTGCTCGGGAAGATTGACGTGGCTGAGAAATGGACCCTTTGTCTAGCCACAGACCACGGAAAACACAGGGCTAGAGAGCCGCCTTCTTCCCGCCGCCTTTGCTGTCACTCTGTGTCCTGCCCGAAGGGCACTGCCACTCACTTACTGCTAAATACCACTCTGGTCTCAGGAGCAGCACTGCACGGTGACTGATAATGTCCTACTATTGAGAAGGGAGTGGAGTGTTCCACTGCATTGCTCTGTTAGTCCAGTGGGAAAACCTACCAAGGGAGGCCCCTATTATTTACCCACAGCCAAGAGAGTGAAAAAAAAGTTGGTAAATTCATTTGGGGTACTTTCTGTAGTTCTTTTTGAGATTTCAAAATATCTTCTAATGAACATTTCTAAGATTTTAGAGACTACTTAAGAATAAGGCATCATCTACCTCTGCTCCTTTGGAACTTTAGACAATGTATTACATGAGACTGCAGGTCTCAGACTTTCTCTGTAGCACTATTAAAATAAACATGTGCCACCTTGTAAAATCGTAGGTGATTTAGATTTCAAGTTACTGACAGGTTGCTTGGGACTCCCATTAACTCTCCCCATTTGTCTGAAAGCTTTACACATTTCAAACTCTTTCATTGGGCTTGAGTGATTTCATGTTATGACCTCAGAGATAAAATGCCATAGTCTAAGATGTTTAGCTAATAGGAAACTGTTATAGCCTGTGGCTTTGCCTAAGGATAAATGTGTGCCACCCTGGCCAACATGAAGTGGAAATTTGCAGCAGTGAGAGCTCGACAGTCTAATTAATTATTTAGAGGTTTCAAGGGGACAAAGAAGGCTAGAGTCCCAGAGTTCCCATTTGCAATGCATTAAACAATCAGAATAATAATAAGAAAAAGCAGAGAGAGAGAAAGACTGTCCTAGCTGTCTGAAATGTGTGGGATGTAATTTGAGGGCCAAAATTAGAAATAACCTAGGATCTTAAAGACAATTTTAAGGCTGAAGGTTACAGAAAGACAAATCCTCCTAGAATTGCAATACTATTTTTTCCTCCTTTTGCCTTTATTTTTGTATCTTGAAATGTCTGTGGAGTTTTACTTCCTTGCTTCCCAAATTGCCTTCATGTATCAGAAGTCTTTGGCTGAGCATATAATTAAAGAGTCCAAATATGAACACGGAGGAGAAAGGTGTCTAATAAAGTAAGTAGCAAATGTGAATTTATTAAAAGTAGGTCACGTCACACATTGTAATAGCTTTCTTTGGCATATCTCCTAACTCAGGAGATAAAAGTAATGAAAGGATACTGCATATTTAAGTTTGAGGAAGGCATTTGTTATAATGCTACATAATGGATGTCTATAAATTAATTGGATAAATACCTGAATGAAAACCTGGTCATATAAAGTCAAGTAAGCATAATCAATAAATGTGTGGCTTCCAAGCAGAAAGCTGCAGGAAGAGTCTCAAGGGGTCAGTATTAGCACATGTTAAGTATTTTGTTAATGACACGCTCACATCTGTGGACTACATTTTCAAATATCAGAATCAAATTAGCCAGGAAACACACGGAAAAATAGAGCAACCTGCAGAGTTAACAGTAGTAGGATGAAAGTCATAATGAATATAAACTAATATTAAGATAAATAATACTCAGAAGGCCAATGTCATCGAAATACCCAGTCTGGAATATACTACATTATAGGAACATTCATGATACACACAGGTCTTGGAAGTTTATTTTGAACTGCTTACTTTAAAACAATTGCATGCCTTAAAGTAGTGAAAAAAAAAAAAAAACTGCAGATGCCAGGGGTGGTGGCGCACACTTGTAATCCCCGCACTTGGGAAGCTGAGACAGGAGGATCGCGCAGGTTCGACGCCAGCCTCTGCTGGCTTAAGAGACCCTGTTTCCAAATAAAATATAAAATAGGTCTGGGAGTGTAGCCTGGAGGTAGAAGGCCCCTGGGTTCCATCCACAGTACCACAAACACACACACACACACACACACAAAAAAAAAAAAAAAAAAAACTACTACAGTTAACTACATATAATCCCTCAACAGAGGTCTGAAGTATACTTTATAGTAAACATATGACATTAAAGAATAAGCTTCAATGAACATTGAAGAATAAGAACAAGTATAGCCTCTGACCTAGTTAGAAAAGTGATAAAAAAAGGACACAGAAAATGACTATCACACATTTTAAATTTTCCTACTCTAGTTATTAAATAAATTTAAATAATTTTTTAAATAAAAAGTGAGTGAATAAGCTGGGCGTGGCGGTGCACGCTTGTAATCCCCACACTTGGGAGGCAGAGACAGGAGGATCGCACAGGTTCGAAGCCAGCCGCACTGGCTTAAGAGACCCTGTTTCCAAATAAAAATGTAAAAGTAGGTCTGGGAGTGTAGCCCGGAGGTAGAAGGGCTTCCAGGAACCCCAGTACCACACAAAAAAAGTGAGTGAATAAAAAGTTGAAGTAGTAATAGCGAATATTGCTTGGCATGATGATGCATGCTTGTAATTCCTATACTTGGGAGGCTGAGACAGAAAGATTGCAGGTTCCAGGACAACCTAAGCAAGTAGTGAGACTCTGAGTAACCTAGTGAGGCTTTGTTTTAAAATACAAAATTAAAAAGGGTTGGGGCTATACCTCAGAGGTAAAATATCCCTGGAATCAGTCCTTAGTACCACACACACACACACACACACACACACACACACACACACACACACACAAATTAATTGATGAATTTAGCATATCATTTACCATGTGCTGGCCATGTCATCAAGTGACATATTTTAACTTTGTAATTGTAATAGTCTTAGTAGGCATTTTTATCATTACTATTGATGAGTTAAAAGTAGTAAATGAGTAGCTCATAGTTATTAGGATGGGATAAGGATTTGAACATAAGCAATGTTCCGTAGACTTTGTGCTCTGACTTACGAGTTTTGTAAACTAACATTTCTGGAGTTGAAAAAAAAATGGGCTACATTGCATAACTTAGATTCAGAAACAATGAGGCATGAACTGGTTCTGGCTCTTTCTTAAATATTTGATATGAGAGAGAGGATCACAATTTACATCCCTTTTCTATTCATCAATACATGATCCTCAGTACAGTACCACGAGAGCATGATATTCTACGGGAATTTGTGGTAAGTGCATATCCTGTAGTCCCAACTCAGGCACATCAAATCAAAGTCTGAGTCTTCTACAAAGTGTGTTTTAATAGTTTCTCTCAGTATTTATGGTATACTGTCAAACTTCGAAATCA